>NC_048574.1:62907786-63267786 GCF_013265735.2 Oncorhynchus mykiss | reverse complement strand
TTATGTTTGTACCAAAAGGTTGTCAGCTCAAGCCAGCGGCAAAGACTCTAACCAAAGCCCACATGAACCGGATCCAAAGAGACTGTCAGACCTTACTCTCTGGTGACGTGTGTATGCTGTCAGATTTTCTTTAACATTTCTCATTTTAGTTGTTGCTTAGAGACCAGAGCTTACATTGACCAATTTTAGCTCATTCTGTTGCTTGTATACTACATGAACAAAAGTATGTGGACACCTGCTTGTCGAACATCTTATTCCACAACCATGGGCATTAGTATGGAGTTGGTCCCCCCCCTTTTGCTGCTATAAAAGCCTCCACTCTTCTGTGAAGGCTTTCCACTAGATCAGTGTTCGCCAACCGGTCGATCTTCAAGGCATTCCTAGTCGATCACCATATATTTCTGTAGAAAAGCAAACGAATAATAAAGGCTTGCTCTCCTTTTTAAAAAATCGTGTTGAGCTGTTGCCGGTAGGTGCACTTGATTCAAAAGTCCTGCTCCGGGTAAACAAAGTGTTCCCACGAGACAAACTCCGCCTACGGCTGACCGGCAAATCTGTGACAAAATCGGGTGGACCTACTGCGCTGCTCAATCGGATAGCTCAAATTACCGTGGCTACAGAGCTTCCATGACCCTGGCCACAGCCAAGTGTAATAAGCTCCTAACCTACGTAAGATTTAATAATTTTTAAAACCATGACCACAGAGAGACTGTCACCGAATACAGCAAAGAGCTGCATTTTTTATGAGTGAGTTTAAGTTTATATTCAGCACTGGCACTGTTTTTATTCAACACTATTACAAAACATGCTTCTCCGTACTTCCGCTCGGGCTGCAGCTGCAATGAATGAGTAGCCAAGTATCGATAGCCCTGCATTTGATTATATTTATTAGCAGCTCGTCGTGTTGATTTTAGTATTAAGGAATATTTAACTTTCTCTGGTCATAGGAACAACATGAATTTGTGCATGAGGCAGATGTGGTGCAACTCGAGTTTCGCCATCAGGTGGAAGACGGTGTCCCCTCTCTCTGGTCATCCAACTCGGAATTCCAAGTCGGAAACTCTGGCATCTTTCTAGAGCCCCCGACTTTTCGACCTGAAGATCACTGATGTCGTGATTTGACCTCGTTGACCATCAGATGCAGGTACCATCAGTCCAGTAAAATAAAAAAAACTAATTATTTAAATTCATGCCTCACAAGTGCTAAACCAACTGATCTATTTTGACATATAATATGGTCTGATTAACAATATTGGCAGGCCAATCATATAGCCAATATGCTGTAATAATGTATTAGGCCTACTGCCCAAACCTCATTCCTACAAAACTGTGTGAGGTTAATGTAAGGTTAATTCCATTCAGCCACAAGCATTAGTGAGGTCAGGCACCGATGTTAAACGATTAGGCCTGGCTCGCAGTTGTCGTTTTAATTCTTCCCAAAGGTGTTTTGATGGGGTTGAGGTCAGGGCTCTGTGCAAGCCAGTCAAGTTCTTCCACACCAATCTCAAAAAAAAAAGTCTGTATGGACCTCACACGGGGGCATTGTCATGCTGAAACAGGAAAGGGTCTTCCCTGATCTGTTGCCACAAATTTGGAAGCACAGAATCATGTAGAATGTCATTGAATGCTGCAGCGTTAAGATTTCCCTTCACTGGAACTAAGGGGCCTAGCCCAAACCATAAAATACAGCCCCAGACCATTATTCCTCCTCCACCAAACTTTACAGTTGGCACTATGCATTGGGGCAGGTAGCATTCTCCTGGTGTCCGCCAAACCCAGATTCGTCCGTCGGACTGCCAGATGGTGAAGTGTTTCCACTGCTCCAGAGTCCAATGGTGCTGCGCTTTACACCACTCCAGCCGACGCTTGGCGTTGCGCATGGTGATCTTAGGCTTGTGTGCGGCTGCTCGGCCATGGAAACCCATTTCATGAAGCTCCCAACGAACAGTTATTGTGCTGATGTGGCTTCCAGAGGCAGTTTGGAACTCAGTAGTGAGTTCTGTAACTAAGGACAGACGATTTTGAGCTTCTCGTTCTTTGAGCTTGTGTGGCCTACCACTTTGCGGGTGAGCCGCTGTTGCTCCTAGACGTTTCCACTTCACAATAACAGCACTTACAGTTGACCGGGGCAGCTCTAGCAGGGCAGAAATTTGACGAACTGACTTGTTGGAAGTGTGGCATCCTATGACTGTACCGTATTGAAAGTCACTGAGCTCTTCAGTAAGGCCATTCTACTGCCAATGTTTGTCTATGGAGATTGCCTGGTTGTGTGCTCTTTTATACACCTGTCAGTAATGGGTGTGGCTGAAATAGCCAAATCCATTCATTTGAAGGGGTGTCCAGATACTTTTGTATATGAAGTTTGTGTACAATTGTGTGCACATGTGCATCCATATGTGTGTGCGCAACGACAATGTAGACAGACACTATATCTGTATAGTTGGAGCAAGATGTAATTTAAATAATGTGTGTGTGAGTATAAGAGAAAAAGAACATGGGTACTCATGCAAAAGGATTTCATGTATTGTTTGTATTAAGTAAATAGTTATTCATTATTTTAATAAATGTCTTTTAAAAGTAACTGCAAACTTTGACTGCGTTTTTTTCCAACATGGACTTGGTGATACTCCGCATGCAATGGCCTGTCATTTTCATGTAATTTGGAGTAGAGTTGGCCATGATGGTCTCATTAGAAAGCATTCTCCCTTTTCAGCGCTGTATAACACTCAGAATGTGTTTTGGGGTCAATTGGACTGATTATGATAAAGCAAGTCACACATCATTTTCACAAATACCTACTTCATTATTTCCGTTCAACTACTGAATTATTTTCCCAAAACACTTAATGAGAGAATTAATGCGGTTCATGACGATAAAAAAAAATCATATGGTGTATTTGTTTTAATGAAACAATTGGACGTTTCATTCTAAGACTTTTATTGAGACTCTCTTTAGTATACATCACATCTGATCTCACCCTGTTCTACATACACCCAACAGCGCTTTATAACTAATATACACTTCCTAAATATACCCACACACTAACAAACACCTACAGTACACGTCAATATACTTTAGTCAGGTTTGTCTGATGATGATTTGACTTATCATAGCTGACTCATATTTACCCACATCATATTTATGTCCACCATGATGGGTTTAACAATGAAGTCATTCTGTAACTACAGTACAGGACTCAAACGTAGTGGGGATGGGTAAACACTCCATGTTGAAAGTATGTTATTTGTGTGTACGTACCTGAGGGAGTTTATGTCTGTGTAATCTGTATCACTTGTCTCTTCCAGGATGAGGAGGGTCCAGAGGTACTGCTGGTGAAGGAGGAGGGTTATGAGGAGGATCTGGGGAATCCTGAGGGGATCATGGTCATGGAGGACAACCAGACTACACCTCCTCCTGAACCCACAGAGGAACCAACTAAGCAGCACAGGACCACACACAGTCTCACTGAGGTGAGCCCACTGTGAACTACTGTCTGAATGGTATTAGGTCTCCCGAGTGGCGCGGTGGTCTCAGTACAAGAGTCGTCACTGCAGTTCCGGGTTCGAATCCAGGCTGCATCACATCTGGCTGTGATTGGGAGTCCCATAGGGCGGCGCACAATTGGCCCAGTGTCGTCCGGATTTGGCCGGGGTAGGCCATCATTGTAAATAAGAATTTGTTCTTAACTGACTTGTCTAGTTAAATAAAGGTTCAATAAAAAATGTCAGAGCCTATATCCACAAAGTATCTTAGAGTAGGAGTGCTGATCAGTTTCACCTTTTAAAGACTATGTAGGCAGGTGGGGACCTGATCCTAGATCAGCACTCTTACTATGATACAGGCCCAGGTGTTGATTAATTTTGTTTTGAGTGTCGGACCATGCCTTTTGAATAATAAAACCAGTAAAGTGTCAAGTAATCAAATCGACTAACACGTTTGCATAATACTCAAAGCAATCCCTCATTGTCCAATCATAGGGTGCTCGTATAAGATTTCTTGATCCAACATCCTCTCACTCTGTATCTCTTACAGTCAGTAGACATGGAGAATGGGAAGCCTGATCTGCTGCTGGTCAAAAAGGAGACAATAGAAGACGGACCAGATAGCATTGATCTGCTGAGTGGACTAAAGATGGGGGAGCAAGGTAAGGGAGAAATACATATAACCTACATACAGTAATAGATCTTCAATGGGAATAGTGATACGCCTGGCTATTATTTTTTCCATTAAACTCCATATGTAGATTTCTCTGACATGTTTCTGAAGTGTAACCTCTTCCCGCAGGTGGTTGGCTGGAGGCTAACAAAGGACACTGGGCGGCCATCTTGGATTCAAAGACTGGTGCAGCCAAGATCCCAGGGGACAACATCACTGAGCAGGCCAGGGCCAGAGACAACATAGGGAGGTCAGTGGATGGGACAGCGTCCTATACTCTGGGCTGGCGAACAACCCTGTTAACCACAACCAGAAACAGACAGTGGAACACAAAACAACATCCGAATTTAGTCTCCTTGACAACAGACTGGCTGAGACCAGGGCGAGGTGTAGATTAGGTCTGCAGGGAGGTGTCTGTATTCAGCTGGAGAGAACAGACAAAGACTCAGCTAGCGATGCTCCTTCCTGCTCCTATAGTTGTGATTCAGAGAGACTGATGGCACCTCAGGTTAACCCCCTAACAGATGCTGCCTTCAGCGTGCCTTCTATAGGATCTATCAACTAGAACATGGACCCTGCGACAACACAGACACTCCCTGACCTTCATCCTTCTCACACTCTCCTCCTGTTAAACCAGACCTCAGACAATGCTTGTGCACTAAATGTCTACACAAGCCCATTGACAAATGACAGTAGTAGTAACGCTATCATCAGATCTGGTGGCAAAGAGAAGCGCTTCCCATGTTCATTCTGTGGGAAAGCCTTCAGTTTCCCCAAACAGGTGGAGGTCCACCAGAGAATACACACGGGGGAGAAACCATTCAGCTGCCATCTGTGCCGGGCCAGTTTCTCACACTCATCCAGCCTGAAGAGGCACCAGATGGTCCACACAGGGGTGAAACCCTTCAGCTGTACCCAGTGTCACATGTGCTTTGCCCAGGCTGGTGACCTGAAGAGGCACCAGAGGGTCCACACAGGGGAGAGACCCTTCAGCTGCCCCCAGTGTGAGAAGAAGTTCACCCGCCAGAACCAGCTGAAGAATCACCTGAAGGTCCACACGGGAGAGAGGCCACTTACCAAAACGCACTGCAGGAAGAGATTCTCAGAGAGGAGCTACCTCAGGATACACCAGCAGAAAAATCATTCCCCTCTATAACATAGAAAGTAATCATTCTTCTGGATAGCTTCTGATGTTTTGATCAAACTGTGCAATAAAGACATATTAATTTGTTGTCAGCAGAAAAGACCCACAGATGCATTTGGAATAACGACTAACAGATTTCATTGTTGATTATTGCATTCAGACATAAAACATTTGTTACATTGTTGTGTAGGCTGTATTATTTTCATTACATCCAATCAACTATCCGCCCCACCCAATACACTTTTAATGAGAAAGTGAATGCAGTTTCAAGTTCATGCAGAGTTTTAGTTGAAACGTATGTGTGATTTTTACATGGTGTATTTTAAACTTGTTTGTTTAATGCAAAATTTAACTTTTCAGTCTGACTTTCATTGAGACTTTCATCCCTTAATAGACAGTGTACAAAACATTAGGAACTTCTCTTTCCATGACAGACTGACCATGTGTAAGATATGATCCCTTATTGATTTCACCTGTTAAATCCACTTCAATCTCTATAGATGAAGAGACAGATTAAATAATTTTTAAGCCTTGAAAAAATGTAGACATGGATTGTGTATGTGTGCCATTCAGAGGGTGAATGTGCAAGACAAAAGATCTAAGTGTGTTTGAACGGGGTATGGTAGTAGATAGTGATGGGGTAACAGGTTTTTGAAGCACTGAGTATTTCCAGCCAATTATGTTCAAAATCGGTTCATTACTTGAGGCTTTGATCAACACAGTGTACACTAGTGGCACCTGCTGATCAAAAGAAATTAGAACAGCCAAATTATTATAGATGACGTCACACACGCTGTAGCATATGATAGCCTTTTTGTCTTCTACAGAAACCAATACCAAACCAATCAGGTGGCTAATTGACAAAACAAAGTTTCGGACGTCATTGATCACGTGCTTCTGATAAAATTATACAAGCATCGGCAAACTGCTTCGAAGTAAACTGCTTAGAGATTTCAACGCATGCCTCGGCGCTCTGGTATCAAACGCAGCATCACTAGTAGTAGGTGCCTTCCAGCCAACCTGACAACTCTTTCGAAGCATTGGAGTCAACATGGGCCAACATCCCTGTGGAACACTTCCGATGCCTTGTAGAGTCCATGTCCTGATGAATTGAGGCTGTCCTGAGGGCAAAAGGGGGTGCAACTCAATATTCTGAAGGTGTTCATAATGTTTTGTACACTGTGTACATCACATCTTTCACCCTATTCTGCATACACACAACAGCGCTTTATAACCAATATACACTTACTAAATATACCTACACATACCCACACTAACAAACAACTACTCTATGTAAAGGGAGTCCATATGCTGCTAACAGCTTAGCTTCCTCCACTGTTTGACTGCCCCATACTGGGCTTGAACCAGTGATCATCTGCAACACTCATGACTGCCCTCCTTGACAACGTGCAAAACTCCTTCACCATACAACAGGTACCTCTAGAATGGCTTCATCTGCAACTTTTCAAGGTAGCTGTGGAGTGAGCTCTTAACTTGGTTACATGTACACTTCAAAATAGTTTAGTCAGGTTTGTCTGATGATGACTTAACAAATTTACCCACAACATATTTATGTCCACCATGATGGGTTTAACAACAATTAAGTAATTCTGTAATTACAGCATAGGACTCAAACGTAGTGGGGATGGGTAAATACTACATGTTAGAAAAGTGTTTGTCTGTGTGTACGTACCTATGTCTGTAATCTGTATCACCTGGCTATTTAAAAAAATATATTATTACCTTTATTTAACTAGACATGTCAGTTAGGAACAAATTCTTATTTTGAATGATGGCCTAGGAACAGTGGGTTAACTGCCTTGTTCAGGGACAGAACGACAGATTTTTACCTAGTCAGCTTGGGGATTCAATCTTGCAACCTTTCGGTTACTGGCCCAACGCTCCAACCACTAGACTACCTGCCGCTCCTCTTCCAGGAGGAGGAGGGTCCAGACGTGCTGCTGGTGAAGGGGGAGGGGTGCGAGGAGGGTCTGGGGAACCCTGAGGGGACCATGGTCGTGGAGGACAACCAGACTACACCTCCTCCTGAATCCACAGAGTAGCCATCTGAGCAGCACAGGACCACACACAGTCTCACTGAGGTGAGCCCACTGTTAACTACTGTCTCAATGGCATTGGGTCAGAGCCAATACAGGTCAATACAGTAAAGACAGGTGGGGATCCTAGATCAGCGCTCTTACTCTGAGACTGGATACGGGCCCAGGTCTTGATTCATTTGTTTTTAAGTGTGGGATAATGCCTTTGAATTATCAAACCATTAAATAGTATCAAGTAATCAAATCAACTAGCATGTTTGCATAAAACTCATAGCAATCCCTCATTGCCCAATCAGAAGATGCTCCATAGCAGGGTCCTCATATCATATTTATTGATCCAACATCCTCTCACTCTGTATCTCTTACAGTCAGTAGACATGGACTGTGCAAAGCTGTCATCAAGGCAAAGGGTCGCTACTTTGAAGAATCTCAAATATAACATATTTTGATTTGTTTAACACATGATACATGATTCCAAATGTATTATTTCATAGTTTTGATGTCTTCACTATTATTCTACAATGTAGAGAAATTAAGAAAAACCCTTTAATGAGTAGGTGTGGCCAAACTTGTGACTGGTACTGTATAGTATAATGAGGCAGAGTAGATGATATGGTGGTGGTTGGTGTGATGGTGTCTGTATAAATGGTTCACTGATGAAAAGTGACAACCCTGTCCTGTTGTTTGATGCAGGTATTTTATGAGGAAATTATAGTGCCTTAAAAAACCTTAGGGATAAGTGTCCCGTTGACGGGACAGTTGTAAATCATGCAGCTCCTTGTGTCACGTCACGATCGCAGATTTTAGAGAAACAACAAAACTCGATACAAGTGTCTTATATCGGCTGAAAGCTTAAATTCTTGTTAATATAACTGCACTGTCCAATTTACAGTAGCTATTACTGCGGAAAAATGGCATGCTATTGTTTGAGGAGAGCTCCAAACAACAAAACATTTTTTTCACCGCGATAGGTTTGATAAATTCACCTCTGAAGGTGAAATGTGAACTTACATTCTGAAATCTTGTTCTGATTTATTATCCAAAGGATCCCAGAGATAACATGAAGTGTTGTTTTGTTAGATAAAATCCTTTTTCATATCCTAAAAAGGTCCATATAGCATGCACGATCGATTTTGTATTTCCACTTGTTCAATTTGCAAAGACAGGAATCTGTGAAAATCTAACCCTAAACGTTGTTTCAAACGGTCAAATCACGTTCGTATGTATTCCTCAGAGAACCTAGAACGTAACTAGACTTCACTATATCATTAGGGGTATAGTATATCCTATAGGACACCAAATTAGGGTCAGAGAGCTACACCTTCATGGCTTGCAGATGACGGTCTTCATTTGGTCTTCATTTGTCTTCATTTGATTGACTGTATCTTTGTCAAATAAGCACCAATCGGGGTCAAACACAGCTAGCTAGATTGCCAATGAGCTGGGCTTTACGGGAGTATCTGGAAACCCTGTATGTTGCAAAATGTAGGTGCTAACCTTTTGCGACAGCATGCCTTTTCCTTTCGGACAAAAATTATAAGAATATTCAGAGTTATGAAGTTATGAAAACTGGTTGATGATATTTTTGATGATATTTGATGATATTCTTGCATAAAAAAGTAATATGAATGCAAATGTCTCCTTTACGATTTGCCCAAATGTACCTGGGTAACTTCACACTAAATCTCTTGTAGTTAACTCATACTTCAAGTTATCCGTTTGCACATACACTGCTTCCATCTTGTGGACACCATCGGAATTGCAACCAGAGTGATAGCTGGAACAGGGACCTTTCTGTTGCATTTCAAAGATGGTGTTTTTTTTCTTTATTTTCTTCTACCAGATCTATTGTGTTATATTCTCCTACATTCAATTCACATTTCCACAAACTTCAAAGTGTTATCTTTCAAATGGTACCAAGAATATGCATATCCTTGCTTCTTCAGGGCCTGAGCTACAGGCAGTTAGATTTGGTATGTCATTTTAGGCAAACATTTTAAAAAGGGGGGCTATCCCTAAGAAGTTCATGTTTACTTGACATGCAGTAGTGAAGCTGTGTGTAATTTAATGTTGAATGTTTCCAGTGTATTCTAACATTCATTTTATCAAAGTGAGTGTACCAGATTTACAAAAGATAGTGTTACCATAGTGAGAAAATGTATACTTCTTGTCACATATAATTTTGTGAAATAAAAGTACTGCACTTCAAGTCCCTTATGTTAGAGTATGACCATTTTGTTGAAATTAAATACAAAATCAAATCTGTGCTGATAATACATTATTTTTTGGGGAAAATAATATGAGGGACTGAGTTTCCCTTAGCTCAGGCCAACCAAAACATTATACTTCATTCATGAATTAACACATAAGGATTTTTTTATAATAAACTACAATGGCTCCATATTATTAGGTACTTGAATCACAGTGTTAGCGATGGGCTTGACTGTGGTTAACATTTTATAATATGTCATGTTTGTGTGTACAGCAAAGAGTTTCTTATATAAACTGTCATGCTTTTCTGTTCAATGTGTGTTTACAGTCTACAGTCCATGAGGACCTGCTGATATCCGGTATTGATGACGGGAGAGACTGGACCTCTGAGGTGGATGATCATAAACCCTGGCCCCGGATCAGAACCCTGGATCAGGAGCCGTTGCTCTTCCTTCCTGAGTCGGAACCAGGACCAAACCAAGAGGGACAGAGACTCCACCACCACACAGAACACAACCAGTGGACAGGTGGACTGAACAACAGTCCTGGTGGTCATCAGAGAGACAGAGGCTGCAGTCAGGGATCCAGTCTGCAGCTCAGACCCTTCTCTTCACAGTCTCAGTGCAGGGATGAAGCAGGGCCTGGGGCTGATAGAGAAAGACCCTCCTGTTCCTATGATACAAACACCACAGTATCCATGATGAACAGAGCAGGTCACCCTGGGCTTCAGCCTTCAGAGTTTGGTGGGAGACCCCCCTGGTGGTAGTCTGTCTTTTCTTTCATGGTCTCGTCTAATGCCTGATAACTGGGTTCATAGAAAGCCTGGACCTGGGTCTAACCTTTCTCAGCTACCTCATAGTTACCCCACTAATACAGACAGGGTCAAGATGGGTGTTCACCACGAGATGTACCTAGCCTATAACACAGCACACAATCCCAACAACACCCAAACAATGGCTAGAGGTCAAGGAGGTAGCTCAAATTCTACACCTGAGGGTGGTGGCTCCTGCTTCTACCTCCTCATGTAATCACTGGATCACAACGTGTGAGGCCGAGCATTAGGACGGAGACAAGTGGCTTCACTCGAGCCCTTCTCTATTTGAAAGAGCACCCGACCGTTCACCCCAAGGAGAGGCCCTTCTCGTTCCAACTATGTTACAAGAGCTTCTCCTTCCTGACTAACCTTACCAGACATAGTAGTGTCCACAACGGTGAGAAATGATAGCAGTGTGGTTTGAGATGTACACAGGGGATGTCTGGGCACTATTCATTAGCTGACATATAGTTATCATGTGAAGTGTCTTAGGGTAATAAGGTAATTAACCACATAACCCTCGTTGACCCTTTATTAACTTGTCATTTGAAACAGGGTTGTGTAAATAACTTTTTAGAGCGACAGTACACCTAGGCTAGAACAAGGAGAGTTGAATATGTATCTTACTGAGGTGATGTAGATGGAATAAATTAATTCTAATATTTTCTACTCTATTCTTGCTAACACACAGTTCTTTCTAAACAATTCTGCTCTCAGCTTGAATGATAGCAATCATAGGAGATTTTGTGTAAAAACCCTCTGAATTTGGCATTCCAGATTGTGTTCGTAATTTCAATCAATTGTTTATATTTTTAAATTAGGAATAGGCTACCTCATTTCAAAATAGGCCATCACTGTCAACCATGTATGATAATTTGTCACATTATACCAAACATCCAAATAACATCTCCATGACAATAATTGAATTAATCTCAATCAGTTTAATGGGAATATGCATTTACACTGAACAAAAATATAACCGCAACATGTAAAGTGTTGGTCCCATGTTTCATGAGTTGATAAATATTCCAGAAATGTTACAATACGCACAAAAAGCTTATTTCTTTAAAATGATGTGCACAAATTTGTTTACATCCCTGTTAGTGAGCATGTCTACTTAGCCAAGATAATCCAGCCACCTGTCCAGTGTGGCATATCAAGAAGCCGATTAAACAGCATGATCATCACACAGGTGGCCATACATGAGTGGCAGGTTGGCTGCACAGCCAAAGTCTCTAAAACAACATTGGAGGTGGCTTATGGTAGAGAAATTAACATTCAATTCCCTGGCAGACATTCCTGCAGTCAGAATGACAATTGCACGCCCCCTCAACTTGAGACATCTGTGGCATTGTGTTGTGTGACAAAACTGCACATTTTAGAGTGCCATTTTATTGTCTCCACAGACCACGTAACATGCCACTCTAAAATGTGCAGTTTTGTCACACAACACAATGCCACATATGCCTCAAATTTAAGGGAGTTGCGTGGGCCCCTGGTTTGCTGATTGTGAACAGAGTGCCCCATGGTGGCAGTGGGGTTATGGTATGAGAAGGCATATGCTATGGACAAGGAACACAATTGCATTTTATCATGATTTGAATGCACTGAGATACCGTAGGATCTGTACACAATTCCTGGAAGCTGAAAATGTCCCAGTTCTTCCATGGTCTGCATATTCACCAGACATGTCACCCATTGAGCATGCTCTGAATCGACATGTATGACAGCGTGTTCCAGTTCCCGCCAATATCCATCAACTTCGCACAGCCATTGAAGAGTGGGACAACATTCCACAGGCCCCAATCAACATTCTGATCAACTCTATGCAAAGGAGATGTCGCGCTGCAGTAGGCAAATGGTAGTCACACCAGATACCGACTGGTTTTCTGATCCACGCCCCTACCTTTTTTTTTATTTGACCAACAGATCTGTATTCCGAGTCATGCGAAATCCATAGATTAGGGTCTAATGAATTCATTTCAATTGACTGATGTCCTTATATGAACTGTAACTCAGTCAAATCTTTGAAATTGTTTCATGTTGCGTTTATATTTTTGTTCAGTATATAGAGCAGTACCGTGTTTCAAAGAACAGTGCGCGTACCTTTTTCATTTAACCACACCCTTTGAGCCATGACGCCAACCAATAAGATAATTTCATTTCAAGTGTAAACGGAAGTGAACAGTGACCAACAATTTCCCCGTTAGCGTTTTTATTTCGACGTTTATTAACACGCTGAACTCAAAATATGACAAATGTAACTGCACAGCATCAAATTTACCACAGGTAGTGTGTAATTCGCGTTGGAGACAGGATTTTGTTCATATGTTATCTAGCTTGCTAGTTGCTGACGTTAACAATGGCAAACTGTGACGGTGTGGTTTTTCACACTCAAATAGCCTCCATCATGGAGGTGCTAGCGAATGCAGCCGTTGCAGAGATCTGTAAACTCGTAGACGACGAATATGCAGTGTTTCGTTTGGAAATAACTCAAAGTCAGAAAGAAAACAGGGCATTGCAGAGGAAACTACAGCTACTTGAACTGAAGGTGGCACGGGAGCGCGTCCTCGCCAGTCCCAGTAGTGTCAAGATCCTCGACCGATACAGAGGAATGGCAAGAGGTATATTTGCAGTGCCTGTCGCCCCCATCCTCTGTACGCATGTTCAGATGTGTTACCCAGGATTGTGTCTTAGTTAGCCCATTCAAATAGACGATAAAAGTTATTTAAGCAATAAGGCCCGAAGAGGTGTGGTATATGGCCAATATACAATAGAGTGCCTGGATACAGCCCTTAGCCGTGGTATATTGGCCATGTATATCACAAACCCCCGAGGAGCCTATTGCTATTATACATTGGTTACCAACGTAATTAGGGCAGTACAACTAAATGTTTCATATAAGCAATACATTATTTTTCAAATATAAAATGTACACTTGCAAAGTTGCACCCGGATGTATTTTGAGAAACACAGGACATGTGGAATGGTCCAATGGAAATGCGAGCGCAAGGTGAGAGGATATGTCGTAGCCGAGGCAGTGTTTGAAAACAGCCAGGTGCAACTTGCTAAACTGTGCACAGTAAGTGTATAATTTTTATTTGAAATATTATTTCACGCATAAATGTAAGTTAAATGTTTCCAAAAATCGGGCAAAGTGAGGCGCATTTGCGTTTAGAGAGTGTCTGGATTAAACAGCGTCGAGATTATAGTTCACGAGGGAGCAAACTGGGGTCAGTACCATCAACTGAAAACCCGGGGTTGCTGTAAACTGGGTATACTCCACTTGGGATCCATGAGAGCTTGTTCTTGAATAGTAGGCAATAATTCACGTAGGCAATAATTCACCAGATTAATTTACTTAGTTATCTTGCGCATATCGGTCGGGCTCTACTAAGCACCTCTTTTCCCACAATAACTCTCAGGGGAAGGACATCTCACTGGAGGCCACAGGAGCTTTGTGAAGCGAGCGGGACACAACACATGGATAGATGACCAACCAATCACTGTTGATGAGGGGAGTGGAACCTCAACCCAGCACGTTATCTTGATAGAGGTTAGTGTGGCCAGTTTATTTCAGAAAGGCTACCCTCAGCTAGAGATGGGCATGTTAATTTGAATATCCAAACGGATGTTAGTATTCGATTATTAGGGAGATTCATTTAATTATTTTTTTAGGCAGTGTCTATAATTAAATAATGATCTATGTGACACTGCTACATAGCCTACAAGGATAGATCATTACATTCAACGTTTTATTAAAACTGTTATGTCAGAGTGCCTCATAAAAAAAAGACTGCACCGGTAGCTTACACACGTTTCACACTGGTGTAGCTTGTTATTGTCGGTCAATCAAGAGGAACCATGTGTAGTAAGTGAAGTTGGAGCTTTCTACAGAAGGGAAAAGGGAATTAAAGTGACGGAATTAAGCTGGCTAAATGAGATGTAGGCTACAATGATCAACCAACAGCTCCTGTTTCATATGAATGGAGTTGTAAACAAGGATGGGAAGCACAGCAAAATAGCCTCAATTAGCCTTGCTACTTTAGCTAGCTAGCCGGCTGGCTACTGTAGCTAGCTATATTTTCTTTTTACAACGATGCAGTCATTACATGCACTATAGGATGGCATGACAGAAACTATGGCAGCACACAAGTTTCTCTAACTAGCGCGAGTTGGTTTGGCTACTTTCTCTTTCTCCCACACACCGGCCCCTGCTCTTCTCTCACCCCTCCCCCACCCTTAGCATAGCGCACCTTCTCTCAAATCTCCATTGAAGTAAACCAATAAAAATACATTATTTAAAACGCATGAATACGGATATCCTAAAAATATAATATTATTACAATTGTGAAATCATTTCAAATGCCCATCACTACCCTAAGCTATTCACTTAAAATATATATATTTAACCTTTATTTAACTAGGCAAGTTAAGAACAAATTCTTATTTACAATGACGGCCTACCAAAAGCCTCCTGCAAGGAAGGGGGCTGGGATATAAAATAAATATAGGACAAAATACACATCACGACAAGAGACAACACTACATAAAGAGACAACATAGCATGGCAGCAACACAACATGACAACAACATGGTACAAGCATTATTGGGCACAGACAACAGCACAAAGGTCAGGAAGGTACAGACAACAATACATCACACAAAGCAGCCACAATTGTCAGTGTCCATGATGTTATCTTTGAATGAAGAATTCAGTTAACTGTCCAGTTCAAATATTTGTTGCCGCTCGTTCCAGTCAGTAGCTGCAGTGAACTGAAATGTACATCCACATTTATCTGCCATAGCCCCCAGAGATCCATGAAGTTTGGACATAAAAAATACAAAAAATGCATTTGGGGTGCAAAAACAAAGAAAAAAAGTTATATTCATATTTTTTTATTGTATGTGATCTGTAGTGGCCATTTATGACTCAATTGATAGTAAATATGAACAGACAATATTTATTAACAAGCTCTTATTTAGATCTTATTTCATGTGAAAATTATTCCACTGCTCTGAGAACTTTCACTATTCCTGACCTGTTAGAAACAATTTGAATATCAAACTCAAATTATAATTACACAATTACACACAAGAAAGAAAGAATTATGAAGGTGGCACCTCTCATAGGTACAACAGGACCTGACACAGTGGCATGTATGGCCTTAGCGATACGATCAAAAACTAATGTCCATTATAGAACATAAAAATGAATTGCTGGGTCTCAGGAGGGTATCGGAGCTTGTGAGACTTTCCTACGATGTTGTTATCCAATTAGACTCCTGTACCACCTCTTCTTGTCAGTCTGCAGATGCAGAGGCTACAGGTCCTGGAGGATCGTCTCTGGTCAAGCAGGAGAAGACTGAAAGAGAGGACCCACCACACAGCAGAGAGACCCAGACTAGAGCGGCCCCTGTAGCCACGGAGGACCCAGCGCTGCCCAGGATCCGATGCAGCATCGGGTCAGTGGAACACCGAACACCGTCAGAGATCAACACTGAGACTTTAACTGAAACACACAGGCTCTTACACACAGGATATGACCACAGATCAGACCCAGAGAGACTGGGCTGTCCTCCTGCTCCCGGCTCAGAGTACTTACCGGTATTTCAGAGCCAGAGGACAGTTTATTCCCATGGAGATGTTGGTGACGCTCTAGACACTGGCGGTGATGATCTGTCTTGTTCTTACACTACAGAGATGGACCCTAGCAACATATCCTTGGGCTTAGAGAGACAGACCGATCTGTCTAGAGGGGATTGGAACCGGTACAGTAGTAGTGTATACTCTGAAGGGTGCCAGGACAAGAAAGTGGAGGTTATGGTGGTAGATGAGGTGACTGTGAAAGTGGAGGGCGACGTTCCTCCCACGTGGAATGCAGATGGTCACCTAGGAGACGGACAGTCCCAGGGTAGAGATTTCTTAGATTACAGGGAACGCTTAGAGGCCAATCCAAATGTTGCAATCCAATCCCCTTTACATTCGCTCAGGGATCGCGACCCAGTGTCCACGTCGATGGAGCCTTCCGATTCACAAGGCCGCGTCCTTTTCGATCAGGTATTGAACTCAAACGACAGAGCTAGAGCCCAGTCTCAGGGAGGGGGAGCCACATCAGGTAATGGTAAAGAGAAACGGTTCCTCTGCATGTTCTGTAATAAAGGATTCAGCTGCCTCCAGAAGGTGGAGATGCACCAGAGGGTCCACACAGGGGTAAAACCCTACAGCTGTACCCAATGTCATATGCGCTTCGCCCAGGCTCGTGACCTCAAGAGGCACCAGAGGGTCCACACAGGGGAGAAACCCTACAGCTGCCCCCAGTGTGAAAAGAGGTTCTCCCGCCAGGACAATCTGAAGATACACCTGAAGGTCCACACAGGAGAGAGGCAGTTTGCTTGTACGCAATGCGGGAAGAAGTTCACAGAGAGGAGCTACCTCAGGATACACCAGCAGAAAAACCATCCCAATCTATTAACATAGAAAGTAATCATTCCACTAGATAGCTTCTGAAGTTTAGATCAAAACCTGCATTAAAGGGTAGGTAGCATAAACATAACTGAATGTAACATGGATTTGCATTAGTATACACATCAAAAGTCCCAATGCAAAGTTACCTCACTTTTCAATTTTTCGAGTTATTACATAAAACCCATAAAAATGCCGAAGTCATCCTGGAAGATGTTTTCGCGGGGTGTGACGTAAGATGGAAGCCCCAGGAAAGCCAGACTATTCCCCATAAATGTAAACTCCAACAGAAATAACTTTATATTAAACAATATTGTTTACACTCATTACTACTGGTTTCAATTACATTTACTTTATGAATGTATTATTACAAATCAGCTTGCAAGGTTGCTAGCCAACTAGCCTGCTAACGTCAGTGGTGTAAAGTACTACTTAGGTAGTTTTCGGGGTATCTGTACTTTACATTTTGGACAATTTATAATGTACTTTTTACTCCAAACATTTTCACTGAAACCAAAAGGTATGTTACATTTTGAATGCTTAGCAGGAGAGGAAAATGGTCCAATTCACACACTTATCAAGAGAACATCCCTGGTCATCCCTACTGCCTTTGATCTTGTGGACTCACTAAACACGAATGCTTTGTTTGTGAATGATGTCTTATGAAGAGTGCTATCTGTAAAAAAAAAATCAAATCAAATGCAGTCTGGTTTGCTTAATACTTTGATACTTAGGTATATTTCAGCAATTACATTTACTTTTGATACTTAAGTATATTTAATACCAAATATTTTTGAACTTTTACTTGAGTCATTTTCTATTAAGGTATCTTTACTTTTACTCAAGTGTGACAATTGGTTACTTATTCCACTACTAGCTAACGTTAGCACTGCATGAGTCAGCCAGTTGCTATCAACACCTTAACACATTAATGTAGACCAAAGTTTTGGGAAAGCATAATGCCATCTAACCAGTTATCAAATAATGTTACCAGTTTATGCAGCAGTGGAGGCTCGTTTGAGGAGGAAATGGAGGACCATCCTCAGTGAAATTTCATAAAAATCCAAATGGTGAAACATTAAGTTATTTTTTTAGATAAAACTATACTAAATATATTGAAATAACTTGCACTAACTGGACAAAAATATAGTTCTAATACCAGAAAACTATTTATAAATCTACCTCCTCCTGTAATTTGAAGGCCAGCATCCCGGAGTCGCCTCTTCACTGTTGATGTTGAGACTGGCTTCTGTTTCTTGACACTCTAATGTACTTGTACTCTTACTCAGTTGTGCACCGGGGCCTCCCACTCTTCTTTCTATTCTATTTAAAGCCAGTTTGTGCTGTTCTGTGAAGGGAGTAGTACACAGCGTTGTACGAGATCTTCAATTTCTTGGCAATTTCTCGCATGGAATAGCCTTAATTTCTCAGAACAAGAATAGACTGACGAGTTTCAGAAGAAAGTTCTTTGTTTCTGGACGTTTTGAGCCTGTAATCGAACCCACATGCTGATGCTCCAGATACTCAACTAGTCTAAAGAAGGCCAGTTTTATTGCTTCTTTAATCAGAAAAACAGTTTTAAGCTGTGCTAACATAATTGCAAAAGGGTTTTCTAATGATCAATTGCCTTTTTAAAATGATAAACTTGGATTAGCTAACACAACATGCCATTGGACACCTATGTAGATATTCCATTAAAAATCACCTGTTTCCAGCAACAAAAGTAATTTACAACATTAACAATGTCTACACTGTATTTCTGATCAATTTGATGTTATTTTAATGGACAAAAATTTGCTTTTCTTTCAAAAACAAGGACATTTCTAAGTGACCCCAAACATGAACAGTAGTGTACTTTCTTCCTCCTACCTCCATAATGTCAAGCTTGATTAACAACCCCTCCTTCCACATAACATACGCTTTCTCCACATCAAAAACGACCGCTACTACAGTCTCCTTGTTCACCTGAGACTTCCTGACCTCTGCTTCTAAGTAGAGCACTGGGTCCATAGTTCCCCTTCCTGAACCCACTCTGATGTGGCGATAGTAGCCCCCTGCTCTCCCGGAAGTAAGTTAGCCTCTCTAATCATATGTTCCATAATCTTACATACATATGATGTTAAAGCTATTGGCCGATAGCTTGTTGGGTCCTTCCCCGGCTTCCGGATTGGTACCACTACTGCCTCCTTCCAACTGCCTGGTAGTTTCCCCTCCTCCCACACTGTGGAGAAGGCACAAACAAAAACTATTCCCCTCAGGAGACTGAAAAGATTTGGCATGGGTCCTCAGATCCTCCAAAGGTTTTACAGCTGCACCATCGAGAGCATCCTGACGGGTTGCATCACTGCCTGGTATGGCAACTGCTTAGCCTCCGACCACAAGGCACTACAGAGGGTAGCGCGTACAGCCCAGTACATCACCGGGGCCAAGCTTCCGGCCAACCAGGACCTCTATACCAGGCGGTGTCAGATGAAGGTCCTAAGAATTGTCAGACTCCAGCCAACCTAGTCATAGACTCTCTGCTACCGCACGGCAAGCGGTACCGGAGCGCCAAGTCTATGTCCAAGAGGCTCCTCAATAGCTTCTACCCCCAAGCCATAAGACTCATGAACAGCTAATCAAATGGCTGCCCAGACTATTGGCATTGCCCCCCCGGAACGCTTCTGCTACTCTGTTATTCTCTATGCATAGTAACTTTAATAACTGTACCTACATGTACATGTTACCTCGACACCGGTGTCCCTGCACATTGACTCTGTACCGGTAACCCCTGTATATAGCCCCACTATTGTTATTTACCGCTGCTCTTTAATCATTTGTTATTCTTCTCTTTTTGGGGGGTATTTTCTTAACTGCATTGTTGGTTAAGGGCTTGTAAGGTCTACCTACTACACCTGTTGTATTCAGCGCATGTGACAAATTACATTTGATTTGATTTTGTTGTACAACACCAAAACCTTACCCAGTGCCTCATCACTAAGATGGGACAACATAACCTAGCACACCTCATCTTTCCCAGTTGAAGTTAACCCAGCCTTACCCATTGTCCTTTTCATCTCTGCCATTGTAAATGGTGCATTCAATGCATCCTTTACATCCTCCCTCATATCCAGCACTCCAGGATATTCCTCTCTTGTTTTCTCTCTCCCCCTCTGCCCATCCTCTGACAAATTTGCCAAGCTAAATGGAAACTCCTCTGGAAAGCATGGAGTTTATTAGGCTACAGATTAAATACATTATAAACTTCACATGGTGGTGTATGTGCAAGATACTCCTTTCCAATAAATATCGAGGGTCTTATTCTGGTGACATGATTGATGCTTGGCTGCCGTTTCGCTCTTATCCATAATAATCTCATAATGTAGATAGCCAACCTCTACTGTATGTGCGAGCTGTTAGCTAGAGCGCATGTGCCAAGACCAGAGTGGGCACATTTGCTATTTTAACAGTTGTGACAAAACCATCAGTAGAGTTGAAAATGTGATGGAATCTCATTTAACTTGTATTTATTTGTATTCGGTACATGGGAATTTAACAAAAGTTATTTTTTCATCGGCAAAAAGACTGATGGAAACGTGTCACCGGTGGGAAAATGCGCATATTGTTTCATGCAGATTGTATATTCGTAATGAAAATATGTCTCAAATTGAATGGAAACCTACCTAATGTCTAGGAGTGCAGTGATGCGTACGTAACATATTTTGGAATGCCGTTCCTTTCATTCAAGGTTTACAAATGCTATCATCTAATTTCCCCATCAATCTTCATAGGCCGATCCACTATTTAAACTTACAGGCTGCAAGTAAATGAAGGACTTTCTGGTCTCAGTGAAGCTTGGTCGGGAATGTCTTCCTGCCTAGCTGGTAGACTGGCAGACGTCTTAAAGCGATGTCACCTTGTGTATCTGGAGAGAAGAATGTTTAGTGAATAACTTGATTGTTTCAGGCAAAACAAATGAATGAGCATCCGACGCACTTCCAGCTGGGTATTTTCAAACTAGATTTGCACTTCGAAGAGAAGATCTTGGGCCTGCTTCTCTCGGTTGGCGAAGCAACGTTTTTTTTTTTTGTCCTTGAAGATCGCTACTACTTATGAATGGACGGAATAGCCTCAATTAGCCTACTGTAGCTAGATGGCTAGCTTCTTTACAATGATTTAGTCAAGACATGCACTACAGGATGCCAAATCTTTCCAGCGGATGAGTATTAGTTACGTAAGATTTAATGTGGTTTTTTTGGTATGGTTATTAATTATACTGCACTGATAGAGCGTAAATCCCAGAAAACAGATTTGATAGTGGCAGCAGCAGAGATATTTGAGTGTAAGAGATTTTAAAGCAGAAGATCTAAAGGGTTTTTTAAGAAAAGGGGTCTGTCCCCTCCTCCCAGTTGTCCTGGAATAAGATCTGGGAGGACTAGAGTACAGGGATAGGGGTGGTGAGTTTTTTGGGATATAGTGGTGTATAAAATGTGTGGGTTAGATGGTGGTGCAATTTATTTTCTCAATTTCCCCTTATTTTTTTGTGACAATGTGCAATTCACACTCCGACCTGTGAAAGGAAACAATAACCAACACAGCGTCCAGTCTACCGGAAACTCACACGAAGAAGTAAACAGAAAGTGAACAGTGACTAAGAACAATTTCCACTTTAGCGTTCATTGTTATTTAGACGTGTATTAACACCCCGGAACTCAAAATATGACTGATTTAACTGGACAGCATCACATACTTACAGCGTGTAGTGTTTAATAAGCGTTGGAGATGGGACTTGATTGATAGACGTGATCTCGGTAACGCTAGTGAACAATGGATAACTGTATGGTTTTTCACACTCAAATAGCCTCCGTCATGGAGGTGCTAGCGAATGCAGCGATAGCTGAGGTCTGTAAACTCGTAGACGACGACTATGCAGTGTTTCGTTTGGAAATAACGCAAAGCCAGAAAGAAAACAGGGTTTTGCGAAGGAAACTACTGGAACTGAAGGTGGCAAGGGAGCGCGCAGAGAGGACAACGCGGGAGCGCGTCCTCGCCAGTCGTGTCAAGATCCCCGACCGAAACAGAGAAATGTCAATAGGTACAGTTTGCGTACCAGTGTGTGGTGGACAACATTAGCGTGCAAAACAATAGTGGAATCGGCGGATCGCATTCAAATAAAAGTAACCTATTGAAACTGACTCAAACGGATAAAAATAGTGGAATCATGCCACAATAGACAATGCTATACCAGGTTGTAATGTTATGATAATTTGACAAAGTACAAATCTGTTGAAATCGCACTGTGGATGTATAGACTACAGAATTGAATTGGAGCGTTATTATATTGCAGTGTACATACAGCCTTACTTCTGGATTCAGGGTCCATGAAATGGGGTACCAGCCTACTCAGTGATACCCACAGATTACAATTGTGAAGAGTTTGCAGAAATATTAGAGTTGTAGATCTTATTGTTGAACTGTGGAAAATCACTTCACTATTCAGCCTCTCCCAGAAGGTGGTGCACAATTGGCCCAGCATCATCTGGCTTAGGGTTTGGCTGTCATTGTAAATAAGAATTTGTTCTTAACTGACTTGTTTAGTTAAATAAAGGTTAAATAAATATTGTGCATAATTAACATTAATATTGCAATGTACAATCAAATTTTCAATAATTTATTTATAAAGCCCTTACATCAGCTGATGTCAGTGCTGTACAGAAACCCTGCCTAAAACCCCAAACAGCAAGCAATGCAGGTGTAGAAGCACGGTGGTTAGGAAAAACTCCCTAGAAAGGCCGGAACCCCGGAAGAACCATAGAGAGGAACCAGGCTACATACACCCTTACCTCTGGATCTTGGGTCCATAAAATGGGGTATTAGCCTACTCAGTGACACACACAGAACACAACTGTAAATAGTTTAAACAAATATTAGCATTATAGCTCATATTGTGGAACTTTAACTGTGGGAAATCACCTCATTATACAGCCTATTCCTTCCCAAGATCATAGGCATAAGGGTGTACATTGCAAAATGAATGTTCAATACAATAGGCTGAATAGTGAGGTGATTTTTCCACAGTTAAAGTAACACAATAAGAGCTACGCCGCTAATATGTGTAAACTCTTCAGAATTGTAATCTGTGGGTGTCACTGAATAGGCTGATAGTCCATTTCATGGACCCACGATCCATAGGTAAGGCTGTACAGTGCATATAAGTATGCCTCCAATGTAATTCTGAAGTCTACATCCCTGTGCTTTTAACAGTTGTTGTTTTTTTTTGCTTTAAACAACATTTTTGTATTTTGTTGAATTTGTATAACAACATGTTTAGAAGTATCGTCCAATTGTGGCATGATTCCACAATTATTATCCGTTTGCATCAATGGGGGACTTTTAGTTTGAAGGCAAACCATTCAGCTATTGTTGTTCATGGCACACACATATTTTACAGAGGCTGAGCAGCCTGTCATATATAGCGGCACTGCCTCTCCCCTGTTCCATTCTGCATGTGTTCAGATGTGTTACCTAGAATTGGGTCTTGCTGGTCACTTTTTGGATAGTATGCAATAATGGCCCTGATTACTTATCTATCTTGCACAAAGACACTATCATATTCTAACCAGATTGTTCATGTTCTGCATTTCCTATTATTTACTCAATGAAAACAATGTGATGCATGGAACATAATACATTGATCAATAAATAGTATATCAGGAAGCTATGAAAGTGTTACCTTACATCCCTGCCAATTCTAGACAGTATCAATAGTGTACAAAATACTGTTGACAGTACCTAACCACCTCTTTTCCCCCAGTCACTGTCTCAGGTGAAGGACGTCTCACTGGAGGGAACAGGAGCTTTGTGAAGCCAGCGAGACACAATACATGGAGAGATGACCAACCAATTACTGTTGAGGGGAGTGGAACCTCAACCCAGCACGTTATCGTAATAGAGGTTAGTGTAATAGTGTTGCATTAAAAATTACAATCACTTTGTAAATCAAATGTGGCCGTTTACTACCGGAAGGCTCTCCTCAGCTATTCACTTGCTTACATGTACATCCTTATTTATCTGCCATAGGGGAGCTTTTGAGACTTCCCTACGACATTGTTATCCAATTCAACTCATGTACCGGTAATAACCTCTCTTCTTGTGTCAGGCTGCAGGTCCTAGGGTCAAGCAGGAGAGGTCTGAAGGAGAGAAGGACCCACAGCACAGCAGAGCCATCCAGACTGGAGCGCCCCCTGTAAGCATAGAGGACCCCACCAGTGCCCCAACGTCTCCCAGGAACCGACCCAGCGTCAGGGAGGTCAGCGGAACGCAGAATGCCGTCCTCAAGTCAGAGACCGACACCAAGACTTTAAATTTAACACACAGGCTCTTACACACAGGTTCTGACCACAGATCAGACCCAGGGAGACTGGGCTGTCCTCCTGCTCCTGGTTCAGAGTCCTTACCGGTATTTCACCAGAGCCAGAGGATGGTTCATTGCCGTGGAGATGACGCGATAGACACTAGTGTTGATGATCCGTCTTGTTCTTACACTACAGAGATGGACCCTGGCAACATGACCTTGGTTTCAGAGACACAGACTGATCTGTCTAGAGGGGACTGGAACCGGTATAGTAGTAGTGTATACTCTGAAGGGTGCCTAGCTAAGAAAGGGGAGGTTATAGTGAAAGATGAGGTGACTGTGAAAGTGGAGGGTGTCGTTCCTCCCACATGGATTGCAGATAGTCACCTAGGAAACAGACACTCACAAGGCAGAGATTTCTTATATTACAGGGAAAGCTTAGAGACACATCCAAATGTTGAGACCCACTCCCCTACACACACATTCAGGGAATGCGACTCAGTGTCCACGTCGATGGGTCCTTCCGATTCACACGGCCGCGTCCTTTTTGATCAGGTATTGAACTCAAAGGACCAAAGGGCCAAGGCTCGGGGAGGGGGAGCAACATCAGGCAATAGTAAAGAGAAACGGTTCCTCTGCATGTTCTGTAACAAAGGCTTCAGCTGCTCCCAGAATGTGGAAATCCACCAGAGGATCCACACAGGAGAGAAACCCTACAGCTGCCCCCAGTGTCACATGTGCTTCGCTCAGTCTGGCAGCCTGAACAGGCACCAGAAGGTCCACACAGGGGAGAAACCCTTCAGCTGCCCTCAGTGTGATAAGAGGTTCTCCCGTCAGCACCTGCTGAAGACGCACCTGAAGATCCACACAGGAGAGAGGCCATAGCGCCTGTACGCACTGCAGGAAGAGATTCTCAGAGAAGAGCTACCTCAGGATACACCAGCAGACAAAACATTCCACTCTATAACATAGAAAGTTTGTTTAGATCAAACCCTGCAATGAAGGTAAACTCAGCGAGATGACTTAGATGCACAAAGTAAACAGCAGTAGTGGGTCTATTTCTACAACAACTAAGAGCGTTGAAGCACGATGCTAAATTTCTGATGTTTTGGTCCTGCGGCTACCACGTTGTAGCAGCGTGAAGCGAACTCATGTACATGCGCAGATACTGTGTGACTGTGTGAAAGCAAAGTCTAGCATCACGCTCATCACAATATCTGGGGTTCTGCTCGTGACAACCTCATAACGCTGAGTCTTCCTTTAAAGACAAAGGTTAATTTTCATTGTTGTCAGAATAATATTTCAGTGTTGCATATTCCTGGGTAGAATATTGCATTTAGGCATTGTGTGATACACATAATTACATTGCCTTCAGAAAGTATTCACACCAGTTGACGTTTTCCTCATTTTGTTGTGTTATTGGCCAACACACAATATCCCATGATGTCAAAGTGGAATTATGTTTTTAGACATTTTTACAAATTAATAAAAAATGAAAAGCTGAAATGTCTTGAGTCAGTAAGTATTCAACCCCTTTATTATGGCAAGCCTAAATAAGTTCAGGAGTAAAAATGTCACTTAAGTTGCATAGTTAGTCATTCAAAAAGCATGTTATCTCATCTCTGTACCCCACACCTACACCTACAGCTACACTGCTCAGTCGAGCAGTGAATTTCAAACACAGATTCAAGACCAGGTAGATTTCCAATGCCTCTGAATGATTGCACCTATTGGTAGATGGGTAAAATAAAAAAGCAGGCATTGAATATCCCTTTTGAGAATGGTGTAGTTATTACACTTTGGATGGTATATCAATACACCCATTTACTACAAAGATACAGATGCCCTTCCTAACTCTGTTGCCAGAAAGGAAGGAAACCACTCAGGGATTTCACCATGAGGCCAATGGTGACTTTAAAACAGTTACAGAGTTTAATGGCTGTGATAGGAGAAAACTCAGGATGAATCAAGAACTTTGTAGTTACTCTACAACACTAACCTAATTGACAGAGTGAAAAGAAGGAAGCCTGTACAGAAGAAAAATATTCAAAAACATGCATCCTGTTTGCAAAAAGGCACTAAAGTAAAACTGCAAAAAATTAACTTTATGTCCTAAATACAAAGCCTTGTTTGGGGCAAAACAAACACATCAGTGAGTATGACTCTTCATATTTTCAAGCATGGTGGTGGCTGCATCAAGTTATGGGTGTGCTTGTCATCGGCAAGGACTAGGGAGTTTTTTTTTTAATCATAAAAATAAACGAAAGAGCTAAGCACAGGCAAAATCCAAGAGGAAAACCTGGGTCAGTCTGCTTTCCAATAGACACTGGGAGATTAATTCACCTTTCAGCAGGACAATTACCTAAAACACAAGGCCAAATATACACTGGCGTTGCATACCAAGACAACATTGAATGTTCCTGAGTGGCTTAGTATCAGATTTGACTTTCTTTTTTTTTAAAGTAAGAATAATGTGCAAATATTGTACAATCCAGGTGTGCAAAGCTCTTAATAAGGACTTACCCAGAAAGACTCACAGCTGTAAATCGCTGTCAAAGGTGATTCTAACATGTTTTGAATCTGGTTGAATACTTATAATCAAGATGTTTTTTTTTTTTTTTTTTTTACAAATGTAGAATTTTTCTTCCACTTTCACTGAGTATTTTGTGTAGATTGTTGACCAAAAAAAATACAATTAAATCAATTTTAATCCCACTTTGTAACACAACAAAATGTGGAAAAAGGGGTGTGAAGGCCGCACTTAATGTTTATATTGTGCTTGCACTGTGTAGACTGATGTTCAAATGCCATTGAAATACCCCCAAAATTCCTAAGACACTTTTAATGAGAAAATTAATGCAGATTTGTTGTTGAGACGTGTGGTTTTCATATGGTGTATTTAAAACTAGTTTCTGTTTAATAAACACAAAATTGGACTTTACATTCTAAGACATTCATTGAGACTCTCTTTAGTATAAATCTGATCTCACCCTATTCTGCATGCACCCAACATCGCTTTATTGCCAATATACACTTACTAAATATACCTACACACCTACTGTACACGTCAAAATAGTTTAGTCAGGTTTGTTTGATGATGACTTTACTTATCATAGCTGACTTGATTATACCCACGTATTTATGTCCACTATGATGGGTTGAAATGAAATTCTGTAACTACAGTATAGGACTCAAACATAGTGGGGATGGGTAAACACTCCATGTTGAAAGTGTGTTTATTATCTGTGTGTACATACCTGAGGGAGTGTAAGTCTGTGTAATCTGTATCACCTCTCATCCAGGAGGAGGAGGGTCCAGAGGTGCTGCTGGTGAAGGAGGAGGGGTATGAGGAGGGTCTGGGGGACCCTGAGGGGACCATGGTCATGGAGGACAACCATACTACACCTCCTGAACCCGCAGAGGAACCAGCTGAGCAACACAGGACCACACACAGTCTCACTGAGGTGAGCCCACTGTGAACTACTGTCTATATGACAGTTGTAGTGATGTTATTAGTAGATCCGGTGGCAAAGAGAAGCGCTTCCCGTGTTCATTCTGTGGGAAAGCCTTCAGTTTCCCCAAACAGGTGGATATCCACCAGAGGATGCACACAGGGGGAAAATAATAAGGCTGCCAACTGTGCCGGGCTAGTTTGTCAGACTCGTCCAACCTGAAGAGGCACCTGAGGGCCCACACAGGAGATAAATCATACAGCTGCCCCCAGTGTGATAAGAGGTTCTCCCATCAGCACCACCTGAAGAGACACCAGAGGGTCCACAGGGGAGAAAGGCCGTTCACCTGTATGCACTGCAGGAAGAGGTTCTCAGAAGAGCTACCTCAGTATACACCAGCTGAAAATGCACACATGTAATGTAGTACTAGTTATTTTGTAGTTAATTCTGTTGGTTTTGGATGTAGTAGGGAACTGGATGAGGTGACTTGAGGGAAGAATGCGTATGATAAGGCAGAGTATGGTGATGTAGGGCTGGGGGATATGGCCAAAATCTCATATCCTGATAACGATACATATCACGATATACACATTTTCTGTAAATTCAATGAATAAATAGTTTATATAAAATGACCACATGTAAAGGCCTATTTTTTATTACATTTTGAATTATACTCAACAAATAAAAGGTATTTACTCATATTTGATTTTCGCCTTTATAACCTTTGTGCAAATTTTCAAATAAGCATGAAACAAAATATAAAATGTATAAAATCTAAAAAAAAAAAGGTAAATAGAAAACACTTAAATATAGGCCTAAAATAAAAAAAAATTTGGGGGGGGGGGCTTGCCTGTTTTGCATGTTATTTTGGCATTAATACGTGTCACATATCAATTTTCATTTGGTTCCTTGGTCGAGTGTAAGCACATTATACTTAATTCTTCATTTTTTTAAATCATAAACTTAAATGGCTCCATATTGTTAGGTACTTGAATCACGTTGTTAGAGATGGGCTTCACTGTGGTTAACATTTGATAGTAATATTTCTGTACAGCAAAGAGTTTCGAACATACGTACCCCAACCAAAAAATGTGTACAGATGGCATCATTTGCACAAAACAGAAAGCTCAAACCACCACATCTAGCAGGGACTTCAGACAATCACGGATTACAAAGGGACCAGCTACGTAGCGGACACTGGTGCCTCACTTCCAGACAGGTTAAACAACTTTTTTGCCCGCTGTTCCCACATGTTTCAAGATCTCCCCCATTGTTCCTGTACCCAAGTATGCTACGGTAACTGTACTGAATGACTATCGCCCCATAGCACTCACTTCTGTCATCATGAAGTGGTTTGAGAGGCTAGTAATGGACCATATCACCTCCACCTTACCCGACTCCCTGGATCCCACTTTAATTTGCATACCGCCCCAACAGATCCATGGACGAAGCCATCGCAGTACACACAGCCTTATCTCACTTAGACGAGAGGAATACCTATGTGAGAATGTGTGGCCATGCACAACTTCTACTTAATCATTAAGTTTGCTAACGACCCGACAGCGATAGGCCTGATTACAAACAATGATAAGACAGCCTACAGGGAGGAGGTTGGAGCCCCGGCAGAGTGGTGCCAGGACAATAACCTCTCTCTCAACGCCAACCAAACCAAGGAGCTGATTGTGCACTACAGGAGAGGGTCAAAGGGTAGCTGCACCGCCCTAAACCAGATGGCTCTTCAGAGGTTGGTGCGGTCAGCCCAATGCACCATCGGGAGTACGCTGCCTGCCCTCCAGGTCATTTATACCACTCTGTGTCGATGGAAGACCAAGAAGATCATTAGGGTCCTCAGCCAACCAAGCCACAGACTTTTCACTCTACTACCGTCTGGCAGACAATACAGGAGCATCAGAGTCCAACAGCCTCCGTGATGGCTTCTAACACCAGACCATCAGACTGTTGAACAGCCATTACTAGCTGTCTGCCTGTCCTGAACCTTAGACACTTTTTTGGCACACATTATCCCACTGACTCACACAAAAACACACACCCATACTTACAAATACAAACATACACACACAGTCAACTCTGCTGTCCTATGTACAGTATATGGAGACACTGGACACTTCCTGTTTTTTATACTGTTTATACACACTAGTTACATAGTGTATTCTTGACACAGCTCACTCTAATACATCTGCTGCTGTACATATCATTCTTAGTATATCCTCTGGGTGCATTCATCCTGTGTATATAAGCACAGATTGCTATTTGGATTATTGATATAGTATTATTTGGATTGTAAATTGGATTCGTACTGTTATTTCTTGGTTTACATTTTGGATGATTTAAGGATTTGTTTGACATTATGTTAGTAACACAAGCATTTCACTGCACCCACTACGAAACTAGGCAGAGTTGCAAAGAAAAATCCATATCTCAGACTGGCCAATGAAAATAAAAGATTAAGATGGGCAAAAGAACACAGACACTGGACAGAGGAGTTCTGCCTAGAAGGCCAGCATCCCGTTATCGCCTCTTCACTGTTGAAGTTGAGGACTTGTGAGGTGTCTGTTTCTCAAACTAGACAATTTAATGGACTTGTCCTCTTTCTAGTTTGTGCACCGGGGCCTCCCACTCCTCATTCTATTTAGAGCCAGTTTGCGTTGTTCTGGAAAGGGAGTAGTACAGTCGTGGCCAAAAGTTTTGAGAATGACACAAGTATTAATTTATACAAAGTTTGCTGCTTCAGTGTCTTTAGATATTTCTGTCAGATGTTACTATGGAATACTGAAGTATAATTACAAGCATTTCATAAGTGTCAAAGGCTTTTATTGACAATTACATGAAGTTTATGCAAAGAGTCAATATTTGCAGTGTTGACCCTTCTATTTCAAGACCTCTGCAATCCGCCCTGGCCTGGTGTCAATTAACTTCTGGGCCTCATCTGGACTGATGGCAGCCCATTCTTGCATAATCAATGCTTGGAGTTTGTCAGAACTGGTGGGTTTTTGTTTGTCCACCCGCCTCTTGAGAATTGACCACAAGTTCTCAATGGGATTAAGGTCTGGGGAGTTTCCTGGTCATGGACCCAAAATATCGATGTTTTGTTCCCTGAGCCACTTAGTTGTCCCTTTTGCCTTATGCCAAGGTGCTCCATCATGCTGGAAAAGGAATTGTTCTTCACCAAACTGTTCCTGGATGGTTGGGAGAAGTTGCTCTCGGAGGATCTGTTGGTACTATTCTTTATTCATGGCTGTGTTCTTAGTCAAAATTGTGAGTGAGCCCACTCCCTTGGCTGAGAAGCAACCCCACACATGAATGGTCTCAGGATGCTTTACTGTTGGCATGACACAGGACTGATGGTAGCGCTCACCTTGTCTTCTCCGGACAAGCTTTTTTCCAGATGCCCCAAACAATCGGAAAGGGGATTCATCAGAGAAAATGACTTTACCCCAGTCCTCAGTAGTCCAATCCCTGTACCTTTTGCAGAATATCAGTCTGTCCCTGAAGTTTTCCCTGGAGAGAAGTGGCTTCTTTGCTGCCCTTCTTGACACCAGGCCATCCTCCAAAAGTCTTTGCCTCACTGTGCGTGCAGATGCGCTCACACCTGCCTGCTGCCATTCCTGAGCAAGCTCTGTACTGGTGGTGCCCCGATCCCGCAGATAAATCAACTTTAGGAGATGGTCCTGGCGCTTGCTGGACTTTCTTGGGCGCCCTGAAGCCTTCTTCACAACAATTGAACCGCTCTCCTTGAAGTTCTTGATGATCTGATCGATGGTTGATTTAGGTGCAATCTTATTGGCAGCAATATCCTTGTCTTTGAATACCTTTTTGTGCAAAGCAATGATGACGGCATGTGTTTCCTTGCAGGTAACCATGATTGACAGAGGAAGAACAATGATTCCAAGCACCATCCTCCTTTTGAAGCTTCCAGTCTGTTATTTGAACTCAATCAGCATGACAGAGTGATCTCCAGCCTTGTCCTCATCAACACTCACACCTGTGTTAACGAGAGAATCACTGACATGATGTCAGCTGGTCCTTTTGTGGCAGGGCTGAAATGCAGTGGAAATGTTTTTGGGGGATTCAGTTAATTTGCATGGCAAAGAGGGACTTTGCAATTAATTGCAATTCATCAGATCACTCTTCATAACATTCTAGAGTATATGCAAATTGCCATCATACAAACTGAGGCAGCAGACTTTGAAAATTAATATTTGCGTCATTCTCAACTTTTGGCCACGATTGTACACAGTGTTGTACGAGATATTCCGTTTCTTGGCAATTTATCGCATGGAATAGCCTTAATTTCTCAGAACAAGAATAGACAGAATAAAGTGCTTTGTTTCTGGACATTTTGAGACTGTAATCGAACCCACAAATGCTGATGCTGCAGATAGATACTCAACTAGTCTAAAGAAGGCTACTTTAATCAGCACAACAGATTTCAGCTGTGCTAACATAATTGCAAAAGGGTTTTGTAATGATCAATTAGCCTTTTAAATGATAAACTTGGATTAGCTAACACAACGTGCCACTGGAACACAGGAGTGATGGTAGCTGATAATGGGCCTCTGTCCACCTATGTAGATATTATTATCCATTAAAAATCGGCCGTTTCCAGCTACAATAGTCATTTACAACATTAACACTGTCTACACTGTATTTCTGATGAATTTGATGTTATTTTAAATGGACAAAACATTTTTTGCTTTTCTTTCAATAACAAGGACATTTCTAAGTGACCCAAAACTTTTGAACGGTAGTGTAGTATATAGGGCAGCAGACTCTAATGTGCTAGTGATGGCTGCAGTCTGATGACCTTGAGATAGAAGCTGTTTTTCAGTCTCTCGGTCCCTCTGCTGTTTCCTGAAGTCCACGATCAGCTCCTTTGTTTTGTTGATCTTGGCACCACACTCCCAGGGCCCTCACCTCCTCCCTGTAGGCTGTCTCGTCATTGTTGGTAATCAGGCCTATTACTGTTGTGTCCTCTGCAAACTTGATGATTGAGTTGGAGGTGTAGTTGGCCACGCAGTCATGGGTGAACAGGGAGCACAGAAGGGGGCTGAGCACGCATCCTTGTGGGGCCCCAGTGTTGAGTGTCAGCGAAGTGGAGGTGTTGTTTCCTACCTCCACCACCAGGGTGCGGCCCATCACGAAGTCCAGGACCCAGTTGCACAGGGCGGGGTTCAGACCCAGGGCCTCAAACTTAATGATGAGCTTGGAGGGTACTATTGTGTTGAATGCTGAGTTATAGTCAATGAACAGCATTCTTACATAGGTATTTATCTTGTCCAGATGGTATAGGGCAGAATGCAGTGCAATGGCGATTGCATCGTCTGTGGATCTATTGGGGCGGTAAGCAAATTGAAGTCGGTCTAGGGTGTCAGGTAAGGTAGAGGTGATATGATCCTTAGATGGTCTCTCAAAGCACTTCATGATGACAGAAGTAAGTGCTACGGGCAGTAGTGATTTAGTTTAGTTACCTTAGCTTGCTTGGGTACAGGAACAATGGTGGACATCTTGAACCATGTGGGGACAGCAGACTGGGCTAGGGAGAGATTGAATATGTCCGTAAACACGCCAGCCAGCTCATGCGGCTAGGGATGCCGTCTGGGCCGGCAGCCCTTGGAGGGTTAACATGCTTAAATGTCTTACGTCGGCCACGGAGAAGGAGAGCCCGCAGTCCTTGGTAGCAGGACATGTCGGTGGCACTGTGTTATCCTCAAAGTGGGTGAAGGTGTTTAGCTTGTCCGGAAGCAAACGTTGGTGGTTTTCCATTTGTAGTCCGTGATTGTCTGTAGACCCTGCCACATACGTCTCGTGTCTGAGCCATTGAATTGTGACTCCACTCTGTCTCTATACTGACCTTTTGCCTGTTTGCTTTACGGAGGGAATAACTACACTGTTTGTATTCGACCATATTCCCTGTCACCTTGCCATGGCTAAATGCAATGGTACGCGCTTTCAGTTTTGCTCAAATGCTGCCATCTATCCACGGTTTCTGGTTAGAGTAGGTTTTAATAGTGGGTACAACATATCCTATACACTTCCTGATAGACGAATACGGTGACTGAGTTTATGTTGTTCTCGAAGGCTACCCGGAACATATCCCAGTCCAAGTGATCAAAACAATCTTGAAGCGTGGATTCCGATTGGTCAGACCAGCGTTGAATAGTCCTTAGCACGGGTACTTCCTGTTTGAGTTTCTGCCTATAGGAAGGGAGGAGCAAAATTGAGTCATGATCAGATTTGCCGAAGGGACGGTGGGGGGGAGGGCCTTGTAGGCATCCCGGAAGTTGGAGTAGCAGTGGTCGAGTGTTTTAGCAGCATGAGTACAACAGTCATTGTGTTGATAGAACTTCAGTAATGTTTTTCTCAAATGTACTTAAATAAATGCATCCTCGGGATATGTGGTTTCCAGTTTGCATAAAGTCCAGTGAAGTTCTTTGAGGGCCATTGTGGTATCTGCTTGAGGGGGAATATACACAGCTGTGACTAAAGATAATTATCTTGAAGATAAGAAGATAATTATCTTGGGAGGTAATACGGTAGGAATTTGATTGTGAGGTATTGTAGGTCAGGTGAACAAAAGGACTTGAGTTCCTGTATGTTATCACAATCACACCATGAGTTGTTTATCATGAAACATACACCCCTGCCCTTCTTCTTCCCAGAGAGATATTTATTTCTGTCTGCGCAATGAACTGAGAACCCAACTGGCAGTACGGACTCAGACAGAATATCCATGTTTCCGTGAAACAGAGTATGTTACAGTCCTTGATGTCTCTCTGGAAGGAAATCCTCGCCCTGAGCTCGTCAACTTTTTTATTCAGAGACTGAACATTAGCGAGTAACAGACTAGGAAGTGGCAGGTGGTGTGTGCAATTCCTGAGTTGGACTAGAAGTCCCCTCAGAGTCCCTCTTTTCCATCGGTGGCGTTTTGGATCAGCCACTGGAATCAGCTCAACCGCCCAGGGGAACGAACAAACGATCCGATTCGGGAAAATCAATGCTGGTAATGCTTTTACCGCCGCTCTGATATCCAAAAGTTCTTCCCGGCTGTATGTAATAACATAAAACATTTCCTGGGCTAATAATGTAAGAAATATGACAAAAAAAACGAAATACTGCAAAGTTTCATAAGAGCTAGAAACACGGCAGCCCTATCCGTCAGCTCAGTTTTCGAGTCACGCCCCTCAGGGAACGACCCTTGTCGTGCTTTGCTCTCCAGAGCAGGGCACCGTTCAAAGGAGTGATCAATGGGGTAGCATTGAGTGTAGAAGTGGATCAAATAAAAAAATATATATTCCTGGTGTTTGTGACGCCCTCCGTTTGGTGAGACGCAGTCCTGGTGGCAATGGCAAGACTGAGAACCCGGTCTGTCTTGTTGAGATTTGAGACAGTTTCTACCAGGTTAGGTCATATGTGACTCACCACCTTGATTTGGTCTTATGTAGTGAAATTGTGTTTTTTTTTTTTACATTGAATAAAAGTAGAGATTCAGCTACAAAATGGTATATCATACAATGCGTTTTTGAGGAACAATTGGAAAGTAATTCTGCTTTGAAAGTTGCTAAACTTTTGAGAAAATGGCCTTTGAATGTTTTGGTGTCTAGTGAAGAGCTCTTCTTTGTCTACACCCATTCAGCATTGTTCACACCCTCTTAAGCTTTAGTCCCACCCATCTCGTTTCGCTCTCAGCGCTTTCAGAGCCCACACTTGACACTGGCTGATGATTTGTTTACCTCTGGATAACATGAAAAACAGCCTAACTAGCTCTGCTGGCAACAATTTCATTACGCTTTTTTTGCCGGCGTCTACTCACACCTGCAATATTCAGCAGGTATTGTACACTTTAGCTTAAGATATGTACAGTGTTTCATTCTGGAAATGGTCCTCTACAAGTCAGAATGTTGAATACAGTTATATTTGAATTTACTCTGCCAATTTTCCGTGGTGTTGGTCCTACAGACAAAATATTCACAGGAAAGTATTGTTTTCCTGACTTGTTAGAGAACCGGTTCTGAAGTAGAAATGTATGTCACCTGCACAAAACTTTGTAAACTCCTGCAAGACTTCAGTTAGTATGCATGGTTCTGGTGTGTGTACTTCCGTCTTGTGCACCTGCCTTCGGTCATGAGCAAAACATATTGATTGCCACACACATAGACCCGCATTTTGAAGTTGGTTTAATAATACTTCATTGTGGATAACTGGCAGAGTAAGTTTAAATATAATTTTATTCAACATTGGTTGTCTACATAATTTAGTGATAAGGATAGAGAAAGCACTGAGAAAGAACTGTGTGTCAACTGTTGGGGCGCCGAAGATGTACTCTTAGGTCTAAATCGATTCTCAAGAGCGGCGCGGTTCTGGAAACAACGCCCTTTACTTTAATACCACATCAAAATAATTTCACAAATGTAAAATATACACGTACTGTTTTAATTGGCTTTATCACAGTTGCAGCCAACAGTATTTTTCAGTTACATACTTGTTAACATTAAGCGATACTTGTTAACATTGAGAGCAAACATCGGTTCTATCATCAATAGGTGATAAAGGTAGTTAGCGTCTATGAATGGGGTAGGGGCACCCATGCAACTGGGGATACGAAGTGCTCTTTGAAAGAGAGACGAGTTTGAGTGGGGCAGAAAGTTTACTATGCTTAAGGCAGTGAAGAGAGCAGAGGATAGGCCAAGGTCAAGTGTTCGACCGGGAGCCCCCCAGTGAGTAGGCCTGAAGAGAGCAATCCATAGAGGATTTATTGCTATGGTTATTAATTGTCTGCACTGATGGAGCATAAATCCCAGAAAATAGATGTTGTAGTGGCAGCAGCAGGAATTGGTAGGGCTAAAGTATTGGTATATGTGCAGGGTTAGATAGTGGTGCGAATAATTTTTCACCCTTCTTTTCTGTGACATAATGTGCAATTCACACTCCAACCTGTAAAAGACAGCATCAAGTCTACCTGCCGGAAACTCACAGGAAGGAGTAAACCTATGCTAGGACAGTTTACTATTTACCTTACTGAGTCTTTGGAATAAAGTTGTATTATTTTCTATTCGATTCTAACACACTGTTCTGTGTAAACAAGTCTGCTTTGAGCTTGAAAGATACTGATCATACGTGTAATGTAAGAAGTGTGTAATGTAAAATTATGTGTCATGTAATAAGCAGTACCGTAGTTCAAAGAACAGCGCGCATACATGTTTCATTTAACCACACCCTTTAAGCTATGACGCCAACAAATAAAATCCTTTCTCTTCTGTGTAAACGGAAGTGAACAGGTGACCAAAAAACATTTCCACATTAACGTTAATATTGTTGTTATTTAGACGTTTATTAACTCACTGGAACTTTACAATATGACCCATTTAACTGCACAGCATTACCTCGTGTAGTCTTTAATTCGCATTGGAGACAGGACTTGATAAATGTTATCTAGGTAACGCTAGCTAGCTGCAAAAGTTAGCAAACAATGGCTAACTGTATGGTTTTTCACACTCAAATAGCCTCCATCATGGAGGTGCTAGCGAATGCAGCCGTGGCAGAGATCTGTAAACTCGTAGACGACGACTATGCAGTGTTACGTGTGGAAATTTCTCAAAGCCAGAAAGAAAACAGGGGATTACGGAGGAAACTACAACTACTGGAACTGAAGGTGGCACGGGAGCGCGCAGAGAGGACCATTCGAGAGCGCGTCCTCGCTAGTCGTCCCAGTAGTGTCAAGATCCTCGACAGATACAGAGGAATGGCAAGAGGTACATTTTGCAGAAGGCTGCAGGGCCTGTGGCCTCATTCCCTTCTCTGCATGTGTTCAGATGTGTTATCCAGAATTGGGTCTTGGTCAGTTTTGGGATAGTATGCAACTTCCCCAGATTACTTGGCTATCTTTATTTTACCTGGCAGATCAATTAAGGACAAATTCTTCTTGCACAAAGACAATATCATATTCTAGCAAAATTCTTGAATTTCCTATTGTTATACTCAATATATATTTTTTGATGCATGTAATATAATTAATCAATAAATACTATATAAAAAAGTTATGAATAGTGTTATCTTACATTCTTGCCAATTGTAGACAATGTCAATAGTGTACAATATAGCATTGACAGTACCTAACTTAACCACTCCTTTTTCCCACAATCACTCTCAGGTGAAGGACATCTCACTGGAGGCCACAGGAGCTTTGTGAAGCCAGCAGGACACAACGCTTGGAGAGATGACCAACCCATATCTATAGATGAGGGGAGTGGAATCTCAACCCAGCATGTTATCGTAATAGAGGTTAGTGTGCATAAAACATGTTATTTGTAAATTACTGTACATTAAATGTCGCCCGTTTATTTTAAAAAGGTAACCCTCAGCTATTGACTTGCTTACATGTACATCCTTATTTATCTGCCGTGGGGGCACTTGTGAGACTTCCCTACGACATTATTATCCAATTCAGCTCATGTACCTGTAATAACCTCTTCTCTGCTTGTCAGTCTGCAGATGCAGAGGCTGCAGGTCCTGGAGGATTGTCTCTGGTCAAGCAGGAGAGGACTGAAGGAGATGACCCACGACACAGCAGAGACATCCAGACTGGCGCAGTGGCTGGAGTGGCACCCCTTTTAGCCACGGAGGACCCCACCGCCCCACCCCAGCCCAGGAACCGACGCAGCATCACGGAGGTCAGTGGAATGCTGAACGCCGACCTCAAGTCAGAGACAGACAGCGAGAATTTAACTGTAACACACAGGCTCTTACACACAGGACCTGACCAAATGTCAGACCCAGAGAGACTGGGGCTGGGACCACTGGGCTGTCGTCCTGCTCCTGGCTCAGAGTATTTGCTTTACGGTATCCCGAGCCCGAGGATGGTTCATTACCATCGGGACTCAGGTGACACGTTGGAGACTGGCAATGATCTGTCTTGTACTTACACTACAGAGATGGACCCTGGCAACATGCACTTGGGCTTAGAGAGACAAACTGATCTGTCGCGAGAGGACTGGAACCAGTACAGTAGTAGTGGATACACTGAAGGGTGCCTAGATAAGAAAGGGGACGATATAGTGGTAGATGATGTGAAAGTGGAGGGCGACGCTCCTCTGACGTGGAATGTAGACAAGACTCACTTAGGAGAAGGACATTCAAAAGGCAGAGATTTTTTAGATTACAGGGAAAGCTTGGAGACAAATCCAAATGTCGCGACCCACTCCCATTTGCACGTGCTCAGGGATCGTGAACCTGTGCCCACGTCGACGGGGCCTTCCAATTCACATGGCTGCGTCCTTTTTGATAAGGTATTGAACTCAGAGGACCAAAGGGCCAAGGAGCAGGGAGGGAGACCAACATCTGGCAATAGCAAAGAGAAACGGTTCCTCTGCACGTTCTGTAACAAAGGCTTCAGCTGCCCCCAGAAGGTGGAGATCCACCAGAGGGTCCACACAGGAGTAAAACCCTTCAGCTGTACCCAGTGTCAAATGCGCTTTGCTGAGGCTGGCAACCTGAAGAGGCACCAGAGGGTCCACACAGGGGAGAAACCCTTCAACTGTACCCAGTGTCAGATGCGCTTCACCCAGGCGTGCCACCTGAAGAGGCATCAGAGGGTCCACACAGGGGAGAAACCCTACAGCTGCCCCCGGTGCGATATGCGCTTCGCCCAGGCTGGCAACCTGAAGATGCACCTGAAGGTCCACACGGAAGAGAGGCCGTTCGCCTGTACGCACTGCGGGAAGAGGTTCTCAGAGAGGAGCTATCTCAAGATACACCAGCAGAAAAACCATTCCACACGATAGCCTCTGATTTTCATTGTTGTCAGCAGAAAAGATCCACAGATGCATTTGGAATAACGAGAGTAACACATTTCAGTGTTGAATATTCCTAGTAGAATATTGCATTTAGACATTGTGTGATATATAAGCCTAAAAAGTCTTACATATTGTGTTTGTACTGTGTAGGCTATATGATGTTCAGAATTGCATGTTTCATTACCTGCATTCAACTACTTAATTTTACTTAATACTATTTCTATGAGAAACTACTATTTCTATGAGAAAATGAATGCGGTTTATCAACTTTATTGTGATTTTTTTGTTAAGACATTACATTTACATTTGAGTAATTTAGCAGATGCTCTTATCCAGAGCAACTTAAATCACAGTTATAGCAAGTACAGTTTCCCTCAAAGTAGTTATTAGTAATATCTGTGCAAGTAGGAAAATACTATTTGTATTTATTTATTTTAATGATTCGGGGGGGCTTTCGGATTAATTTAAGATTATATTTGAAGAGGTAGGGTTTCTGAAGATTGTCAGTGAATATGCTGTCCTTGCTTCAGGGGGAAGTTGGTTCCACCAATCGGGTGCCTGGACAGAGAAGAACATTGCCTCGGCTGGCCAAGAGTCCATAGGTGGCAGAACAGAATGCTTGGGTTGAGGTGTAGGGTTTGATTATAGCCGGAAGGTAGGGAGGGGCAGTTCTCCTTGCTGCTCCGTAAGCAAGCACAATGGTCTGCTAGTGGATGCAAGCTTCAACTGGAAGCCAGTGGAGTGTGCTGAGGTGTTGGGTGACATGGGAGAACTTGGGAAGGTTGAACACTCGGTGGACTGTGGAGTTCTGGATAAGTTGCAGGGGTTTGATGGCACATGCAGGAAATCCAGGCAACAGAGTTGTTGTAGTCTAGACAGGAGATGACAAGCGCAGGGATTAGGACCTGCATTGCTTCCTGTGTGAGGAAAGGTCGTACTCTATAGATGTTATAGAGCTCGTGTCAAACTCATCACCCATGTTGTAGAGCATGAACCTGCTTCGATGTTCTTTGCACTCTGGGAGGGGGACATCATGGTGGCGCAGCTTCATCTTGTTAAGCTTGAGGTGGGTCGACATCCAAGCTGAGATGTCTGCCAGGCATGCAGAGACATGAATGTGTGGTTTTCATGTGATGTATTTTAACACTTAAATGTTTAATAAACACAAAATGGGACTTTTCATTCTAAGACTTTCATTGAGACCCTTTAGTATACTGTAATCTGATCTCACCCTATTCTGCATACACTCGACAGCGCTTTATAACTGTAGTGGGGATGGGTGAACACTTCATGTTGAAAGTGTGTTTATTACAGGGCCGGCCCGCCATACTGTATCTCCATAATTGTCCAAACAAAATATTTTAATATTTATCATTTATTTGACCGAGAAGCGCGCCGACAGAAAGACCCATCACTGTCAGAGTATTCGAGCAGCCAAAACAGCACCCCTCTGTCTCAGTATGTGTAGCACATGTATCTGATACTGTCTGGACTAAAAGAGTATGGCATGACATTCTCTTTTTTGACCGCATCAGATAAATGGGCTACATATTGTAAGACAGAAAGGAGCTGTTTCAGTCGTTCGGATGCTATTTTGGACTAAGGTGTGAAGGTAACCTACTTTCAAAGTGATTTGTTTTACAATCCGATGACAACATCATGACGTGTTGTGTTCATGCCACATTAAAAGGCAGACAAATACATTTTTACAGTTAAACTACATGCATTACTATACAACCCACAATAGAAGCGCAAAAGCAGTCATTTGGACTGCTCATGAATACAAAAAAAAATGCATTAGGCTAATCTGCTACTTTTAAAGTCATGTCCCCCTCCGTCCTAGACTTTTCCTAAATAAGTCTATAATACACATGGTCAGAATCTTAATATCACAAACAGAATTTGTGTTCTAGACCGTTTTAGGAGGCCCCTTCTCCCCACAATATGGCCTGCTCCCCACCTTCTCACGATTAGTTGAAGATGCCAGTTGATAATCACGCAGATAATTGTCTCGAGGCTGAACCTAAACTATACCGAAACTAAATTCAAACGCATAAGAGATTAAATCAATTAAGTAGGCTAAAGTATGATGGGGGAGAATGAATGGGTTGATGAGCAAAGGGAAGCGAACAATGCATATGTAATCACCAATTGTTAATGAAGGACAGGGCGGGCAATTCTATTGTATTGATCTATTTGAATTCTAATTTGAACATGGTATGTACTCTATCAGTGTATTCTGGATCTCTTGGAGTACACCGTGAGAGCGTGTGTAATTTATAATGGCAAGAAGGCCAAGATGAATGAATGCACTCGTTAGCGTTGCTACAAAATCTGAATAAAAACAACTCAGATGGTGTGGAAGAATGAATCATGAGCACATCTCTGATGAGTCTTCTTCTGATTCTGAGCCTCAACCTGAACCTATTCCTCCGAGTCCTAAGCGCAAAACATACCTAATTGTGCGCACTGAGCACTGAAATGGTGAGACAGGAAAGCGAACGGCACTATTCGGGAATAGAACAAGCCGGTGAGAATTCTACGGGCCATTATCAGCACAAAATGTATTCACTGAGAGAGCAGGCCCTACATCTCAAGCAAGAAACCAATTCAGCAATGCACTCCACAGCTTTCGTTTAGGCTGTGTGACATGGACATGCTCCAACTGATAATTAACTTTTTGACTGTCATATTAACACTTACAATTTCCTGAACACTTGAAAATTATATATATATATTTTTTTTTACATATATCCACATAGGTCCCGAAAAAAACATGCCCCCCTATGAAAAAATCGAATGCCCATCAAACGGATTCGTTCTGGCACCCACCCTGGTTTATTATCTGTGTGTGCGTGTTTAGATTATGTATCTGATGGAGTGTATGTCTATTTAATCTGTATCACCTGTCTCTTCCAGGAGGAGGAGGATCCAGAGGTGTTGCTGGTGAAGGAGGAGAGTCTGGGGAACCCTGAGGGGACCATGGTCATGGAGGACAACCAGACTACACCTCCTCCTGAACCCACAGAGGAACCAACTGAGCAGCACAGGACCACACACAGTCTCACTGAGGTGAGCCCACTGTGAACTCCTGTCTGAATGGTATTAGGTCAGGGCCGTGTTCACAAAGCCTCTCAGAGTAGGAGTGCTGATCTAGTATCAGTTTTGTCTTTTAGATCATAATGAATAAGACTATGTAGTCAAGTGAGGACGATCAGCACTCTTACTCTGAGATGCTTTGTGGATTTTATTTTGTCTAAACTGTGGGACCATGCCTTTTTAATGATTGAACCATTAGTGTAAAGTAATCAAATTAATTAACATGTTTTTTTATTTTACCTTTATTTCATCAGGGAGTCATACTGAGACCAAGGTCTCTTTTACAGATGAGCCCTGAATTACAGAAATGAGAGAAAATACACACATCAAAATATAAATCCAAAATGCAACCAGAAAGAAAAGTCATTAAAAAAACACATTAATCAGTAACAAGGTCCTCAATCAGCCTTCTGAATTGCCCTAGAGGCACCAAAGTATAAATGTGAGAACATTTGGAAGATTGTTCCACATATACGATGCAAGAAAACTAAAAGCTGATTAACCTAACTTCGAGACCAACGGTATTCCCAGAGTTAGCCAACCCTGACACCGGGTGTAGTAACTCAGTCTAAAGTTTTTGCAAAAATGTTAGGTACAGTGGGGGGTTTTGTAAAAGGGCTTTATAAATGAAAATGTATCAACCTATGTGACATCAGAGGGCCAACCAACTTTCTGATAGAGATTGCTTTGATGAGTACTAAATCTGACACCCGTATTAAAGCACTATGATAACAGCATCTAACAGCTTTAATGAAGTGGCAACTGCGTTCATGTAGATGTCGCCATAGACTGAATAATTTGCTGTCTACTATTTAGCGAGAGGCATAATCTATTTCTTTAGAAGAAGCTTATTTTTATTCTCAACTTCTCCATATTATTTTTAAAAGACAGCTTTTCAGCTATCCAGATGTCCAGACATTTGTAGGCAGGGACACGATCAATATGGACACCGTCCAAAGTACATTAGTTATTTTTATGCACTCTAGATAACAACATATTCTTAGTTTTACCTGCATTCAATACTAATTTCAGGTCAATAAAGTTTTTTGGTAATACGATGAAGACCGACTGTAGTTCAGATAAAGCCTGGTCAATCGTGGGGGAAATAGCATACACAACAGTATCATCGGCATGCAGGTTACAATTTTTTGTAACCTGCAACAATATTGTTAATGTAAACAGTAAAAAGTACAGGACCCAGAATAGACCCCTGTGGGTCTATTTGTCAAGTAACTTTTAAACCAGTTATACTGAACAAAAATATAAATGCAACATGTAAAGTGTTGGTCCCATTTTTCATGAGCTGAAATAAAAGATCCCAGAAATTTTCCATATGCACAAAAAGCTTATTTCTCTCAAATGTTATGCACAAATTTGTTTACATCCCTGTTAGTGATAATTTCTCCTTTTCCAAGATAATCCATTCACCTGACAGGTGTGGCATATCAAGAAGCTGATTAAACGGGATGATCATTACACAGGTGCAACTTGTGCTGGGGACAATAAAAGGACATTCTAAAATGTGCAGTTTTGTCACACAACACAATGCCACAAGTTTTGAGAGAGTGTACAATTGGCATGCTGACTGCAGGACTGTCCAACAGAGCTGTTACCAGAGAATGTAATGCTAATTTCACGACCATAAGCCTCCTCCAATGTAGTTTGAGAATTTGTCAGTATTCAGTACTCCGACTAGAAGTGGTAGGCCACAGACCTCCCGGGTGGCGCAGTGGTCTGCATTGCAGTGCTAGCTGTGCCACCAGAGACTCTGGGTTCGAGCCCAGGCTCTGTCGCAACCGGCCATGACCGGGAGGTCCATGGGGCGATGCACAATTGGCCTAGCGTTGTCCGGGTTAGGGATGGTAGGGATATCCTTGTCTCATCTCGCACTAGCGACTCCTGTGGTGGGCCGGGCGCAGTGCACGCTGACCAGGTCGCTAGGTGTTTCCCCCGACACATTGGCTTGATTGGGTTGTGTTTCGGAGGACGACCTTCGTCTCTCCCGAGCCCGCACGGGAGTTGTAGCGATGAGACAAGACAGTAACTACTTATAATTGGATACCACGAAAATGGGGGTAAAAAAAAAAGTGGTAGGCCACAAAAGCTCACAGAACAGGACCGCTGAGTGCTGTAACGCGTAGAAATCCTCTGTCCTCGTTTGCACTACCGACGTCCAAACTGCCTCTGGAAGCAACGTCATCACAATAACTGTTCGTCGGGAGCTTCTTGAAATGGGTTTCCATGGCCGAGCAGCCGCACACCATGCGCAAGGCCAAGCGTCGGCTGGCCTAAAGCTCTCCGCCATTGCAGTGGAAATGCGTTCTCTTGTGTAATTACGCAGTCTGACGGACGAATCTGGGTTTTTACGATGCCAGATGCATAATGCCAACCTGTAAAGTTGGGCGGAAGAGGTTTGGGCCCTTTATTTCCAGGGAAGGGAAAGGGAAATCTTAATGCTACAGCATACAAAGACATTTAACGATTCTGTGCTTCCAACTATGTAGCAACTTTTCTGTTTCAGCATGACAATGGCCCCCTGCACAAAGCGAGGTTCATACAGAAAGGGTTTGTGGGGATTTTTTCAGGATAAAATCAAATGGAATGAAGCTAAGCCCAGGCAAAATCCTAGAGGAAAACCTGGTTCAGTCTGCTTTCCACCAGACACTGGGAGATGAATTCACCTTTCAGCAGGACAATAACCTGAAACACAAGGCCAAATGTACACTGGAGTTGCTTAACAAGAAGACAGCGAATGTTCCTGAGTAGCCAAGTTACAGTTTTGACTAATCTACTTAAATATATGCCAAGACCTGAAATTGATTGTCTAGCAATGTACAACAACCAATTTGACAGAGCTTGTAGAATTTTGAAAAGAATAATGGGCAAATGTTGCACAATCCAGGTGTGAAAAGCTCTATGAGACTTACCCAGAAAGATTCAGAGCTGTGCTCGATGGTGCTTCTACAAAATGTTGACTCGGTGTGAATACTTATGTAAAGTAGATATTTCTGTATTTCATTTTCAATAAATTTGCAAAGATTTCTAAAACGTGGGTGAAAGAAAAAGGAGGCTTAGATTTGGTCTGTGGGGACGGGGAGGTGTCTGTATGAGAACAGACACAGACTCTCCTAGCAGTGCGCCGTCCTGCTCCTCTAGTTGTGATTCAGACAGACTGATGGCACCTCAGATTAACCCCCTAACCGGTGTTGCCTTCAGCCTGCCTTCTACAGGATCTATCAACTGGAACATGGATCCTGCGACAACACAGACACTCCCTGGCCTTTGTCCTCCTCACACTCTCCTAATGTTTAACCAGACCTCAGACAATGCCAATTCCTCAGCACTAAATGGCTACACAAGCCCATTCACAAATGACAGTAGTAGTAATGCTATCAGCAGATCCGGTGGCAAAGAGAAGCTCTTAGTGTTCATTCTGTGGGAAAGCTTTCAGTTTCCCCAAACAGGTGTAGATCCACCAGAGGATGCACACGGGGGAGAAATTGTTGGGCTGCCGCCTGTGCTGGGCCTGTTTTTCCGACTCGTCCCACCTGAAGAGACACCAGATGGTCCACACGGTAGAAACCCTACAGCTGCCCCCAGTATGAGAAGAGCTTCTCCCACCAGTTGAAGATGCACCTGATGATCCACACGGGAGAGAGGCTGTTCACCTGTACACACTGCTGGAAGAGGTTCTCAGAGAGGACCTACCTCAAGATACACCACCAGAAAATGCACACGGCCCATGTATAGTTTAATGTAACATAGTACTAGTTAGTTTGTTTGTAGTTAATTCTGTTGGTTTTGGATGTAGTTGAGAACTGAGGAAAGAATGAATATGATGAGGCAGAGTAGATGATAGTGTGATGGTGTCTGTAAAAATGCTTCATTATTGAAAAGCATTTTCATGTAATGTTGAACTTTTTCCAAAGTATCTCCCAACCCTACCTGGTCATATCCCCTATACTCCCTCAACCTGGTTATATCCCCTATACTCCCCCAACCCGGTCATATCCCCTATACTCCCTCAACCCGGTCATATCCCCTATACTCCCTCAATCTGGTCATATCCCCTATACTCCCCCAACCCGGTCATATCCCCTATACTCCCCCAACCCGGTCATATCCCCTATACTCCCTCAACCCGGTCATATCCCCTATACTCCCCCAACCTGGTTATATCCCCTATACTCCCCCAACCTGGTCATATCCCCTATACTCCCTCAATCTGGTCATATCCCCTATACTCCCCCAACCCGGTCATATCCCCTATACTCCCCCAACCCGGTCAAATCCCCTATACTCCCTCAACCCGGTCATATCCCCTATACTCCCCCAACCTGGTTATATCCCCTATACTCCCCCAACCTGGTCATATCCCCTATACTCCCCCAACCTGGTTATATCCCCTATACTCCCCCAACCCGGTCATATCCCCTATACTCCCCCAACCCGGTCATATCCCCTATACTCCCTCAATCTGGTCATATCCCCTATACTCCCCCAACCCGGTCATATCCCCTATACTCCCCCAACCCGGTCATATCCCCTATACTCCCTCAACCCGGTCATATCCCCTATACTCCCCCAACCTGGTTATATCCCCTATACTCCCCCAACCTGGTCATATCCCCTATACTCCCCCAACCTGGTTATATCCCCTATACTCCCCCAACCCGGTCATATCCCCTATACTCCCCCAACCCGGTCATATCCCCTATACTCCCTCAACCCGGTCATATCCCCTATACTCCCCCAACCTGGTCATATCCCCTATACTCCCCCAACCTGGTTTCTCCCCCATACCTCCATTGACGGTGGTTAATATTTTAGAATATCTTGTCATGTTTGTGTATGTACAGCAAAAAGTTTATTATATAAACTTTTATGATTTTCTCTTCCATTTGTGTTTACAGTCTGCAGTCCACGAGGACTTGTTAATATCCAGTGTTGCTGGTGGGAGAGACTGGACCTCTGAGGTGGCTGTTCACAAACCCTGGCCCAGGATCAGGATCATGGATCAGGAGCCGTCGCTCTTTCTTCCTGAGTCGGATCCAGGACCCAACCGTGAGGGACAGAGACTCTACCACCACACAGAACACAACCAGCGGACAGGTGGACTGAACAACCTCAGACATGGTGGTCATCAGAGAGGCTCCAGTCCACAGCCCAGACCCTTCTCTTCACAGTCTCAGTGCAGGGATGGAGCAGGGCCTGGCGCTGATGGAGATAGACCCTCCTGTTCCTATGATACAAACACCACAGTATCCATGATGAAAAGAGCAAGACACCCTGGGCTTCAGCCTTCCGAGAGAGTAGAGGGAGACTCCCCTGATGGGAATCTAACAGGAAGTTTGTCTTCTCTTTCAGGGTCTCGTCTAATGCCTAGTGACTGGGTTCATAAAAGGCCTGGGCCTGGGTCTAGCCTTACTCAGCTACTTCATGGTTACCCTACCAACACAGCACACAATCCCAACAACACCCAAACAATGACTAGAGGAGGGAGCTCAAAGACTAACCACCTGAGTGTGGTGGCTCCTGCTTCTACCTCGCCTGGTGTCATTGGGTCACAGCGTGGGAGGCAGAGCATTAGGGGGGATGCCGACAAGCCATACGCCTGCCCCACATGTGGGAAGCGCTTCGCTCAGTCAAATTATGTGAAGATGCATCAGACCGTTCACACCAAGGAGAAGCCCTTCAAGTGCAAACTATGTTACAAGAGCTTCTCCTTCCTGACTAACCTTACCAGACATAAGAGTGTCCACAATGGGGAGAAATTGTAGCACTGTGTCTTGAGTTTTATATAGGGGATATCTGGGAACCATTCTTTAGCTGACATTATATTTATCATGTGAAGTGTCTTGGGATACGATATATATACAGTGCCTTGCGAAAGTATTCGGTCCCCTTGAACTTTGCGACCTTTTGCCACATTTCAGGCTTCAAACATAAAGATATAAAACTGTATTTTTTTGTGAAGAATCAACAACAAGTGGGACACAATCATGAAGTGGAACGACATTTATTGGATATTTCAAACTTTTTTAACAAATCAAAAACTGAAAAATTGGGCGTGCAAAATTATTCAGCCCCCTTAAGTTAATACTTTGTAGCGCCACCTTTTGCTGCGATTACAGCTGTAAGTCGCTTGGGGTTTGTCTCTATCAGTTTTGCACATTGAGAGACTGAAATTTTTTCCCATTCCTCCTTGCAAAACAGCTCGAGCTCAGTGAGGTTGGATGGAGAGCATTTGTGAACAGCAGTTTTCAGTTCTTTCCACAGATTCTCGATTGGATTCAGGTCTGAACTTTGACTTGGCCATTCTAACACCTGGATATGTTTATTTTTGAACCATTCCATTGTAGATTTTGCTTTATGTTTTGGATCATTGTCTTGTTGGAAGACAAATCTCCGTCCCAGTCTCAGGTCTTTTGCAGACTCCATCAGGTTTTCTTCCAGAATGGTCCTGTATTTGGCTCCATCCATATTCCCATCAATTTTAACCATCTTCCCTGTCCCTGCTGAAGAAAAGCAGGCCCAAACCATGATGCTGCCACCACCATGTTTGACAGTGGGGATGGTGTGTTCAGCTGTGTTGCTTTTACGCCAAACATAACGTTTTGCATTGTTGCCAAAAAGTTCAATTTTGGTTTCATCTGACCAGAGCACCTTCTTCCACATGTTTGGTGTGTCTCCCAGGTGGCTTGTGGCAAACTTTAAATGACACTTTTTATGGATATCTTTAAGAAATGGCTTTCTTCTTGCCACTCTTCCATAAAGGCCAGATTTGTGCAATATACGACTGATTATTGTCCTATGGACAGAGTCTCCCACCTCAGCTGTAGATCTCTGCAGTTCATCCAGAGTGATCATGGGCCTCTTGGCTGCATCTCTGATCAGTCTTCTCCTTGTATGAGCTGAAAGTTTAGAGGGATGGCCAGGTCTTGGTAGATTTGCAGTGGTCTGATACTCCTTCCATTTCAATATTATCGCTTGCACAGTGCTCCTTGGGATGTTTAAAGCTTGGGAAATCTTTTTGTATCCAAATCTGGCTTTAAACTTCTTCACAACAGTATCTCGGACCTGCCTGGTGTGTTCCTTGTTCTTCATGATGCTCTCTGGGCTTTTAACGGACCTCTGAGACTATCACAGTGCAGGTGCATTTCTACGGAGACTTGATTAAACACAGGTGGATTGTATTTATCATCATTAGTCATTTAGGTCAACATTGGATCATTCAGAGATCCTCACTGAACTTCTGGAGAGAGTTTGCTGCACTGAAAGTACAGGGGCTGAATAATTTTGCACACGCAATTTTTCAGTTTTTGATTTGTTAAAAAAGTTTGAAATATCCAATAAATGTCGTTCCACTTCATGATTGTGTCCCACTTGTTGTTGATTCTTCACAAAAAAATACAGTTTTATATCTTTATGTTTGAAGCCTGAAATGTGGCAAAAGGTCGCAAAGTTCAAGGGGGCCGAATACTTTCGCAAGGCACTGTATATTTTAAGTTCTCTAAGTCCCTCAGTTGAGAATCTTGGTACACTCACATTCTCAAATATACAGACTTGTTGTTTTGGGTGCTAGCATAGCCAAAACACTGCCATGTTATTGAAGAGCAACATTATATTTCCCCTCTCAATTTGATTTTGCCTATGTTATATTCATAACAAATATAATGTCCCTCGCAACATTATTTAGCATAATCAGGTGGTACCTGTTACTTTATGTACAATAATTAAGTGATCAAATCTGTTAATAAATTAGAATAAATCTTGTTGATTTTGCATTTGCTTGTTGACCATTTAAATTTAAAATTGGCCTTAGTTTCCTTGGCTTATAGTGCTCTGAGCTTGAAAGATATTGATTGTGAAAAGGAAATTTGATGTGTAAGCAGTACTGTACTTTAACGCCCCCAAATAGCAGTCTATTTTTAAATCATGTTGTTTATTTCATGAAAATAACTCCAAATATATAATTTATTTCCCTGAACCTCTCTTTGCCATTGAAATGCTCAGGGGAAAATACATTTTTATTAAATTACTGTTGCTGCATCCCTGTTGATTTAAATAAAACTTTCCATACATGTTTGCCCATGGAAGAAGAGGACAGAAAGTTACTTTTTTGAGCTGAATGACAAGAAATTGTTCATGTACAATCACTGCAGAACAAACTGTATGAGCTCCGTTCGAGACTATCCTATCAACGGGACCTGAACAACTGTAATATCCAATGTTTCTCTGAGTCCTGGCTGAACGAGGACATGGATAATATGCATCTGGCTGCTTTTCCTATGCATCAGCAGGACAGAACGGCAGTATTGAGTAAGCTCAAGGGGTGTGCTGTGTCTCTTTGTTAACAGCTGGTACGTAATCTTTAATATTAATGAAGTCTCAAGGTTCTGCTTGCCTGAGTTAGAATACCTCATAAACTGTAGACCATACTATTTACCACGCTGGCATTAAGACCGGACTCAATGACCTGTGTAGGGCCATAAGCGAAGAAGGAAATACTCATCCAGAGGCGGCGCTCCTAGTGGTCAGTGTTTTTAATGCTGGAAAACTGAAATCCGTTTGACCTCATTTCTACCAGCATGTAACTAGAGGCAACTAGAGGCGAAAACACTAGATCACTTTTTCTCCACAACACAGGCACGCATCCAAAGATCTCCCTCGTCCTCCATTTGACAAATCTGACCATAACTCTATCCTCCGGATTCTGGCTTACAAGCAAAAACTCAAACAGGAAGTACCAATGGCACGCTCTATACGAGTCACTTGTACTTCCTGTGGATGGTAAACTACAGGACTGTTTTGCTAGTACAGACTGGAATATGTTCTGGGACTCATCTTACGGGTTTGAGGAGTTAACCACATCAATCATAAGTGCATTGATGACATTGTGACGTACATATCTCAACCAGAAGCTATGGATTACAGGCAACATCCGCACGGATGTGGCAGGGCTTGCAAACTATCACAGATTACAAAGGGAAACCCAGCCACAAGCTATCCAGTGAGTCGAGCCTTCCAGATGAGTTAAATGCCTTCTTTGCTCGCTTTGAAGAAAGCAACGGTGAACCATGTGTGAGAGCACTAGCTATTCCAGATGACTGTGTGATAACGCTCTCTGTAGCTGACGTGAGTAAGACCTTTAAACAGGTTAACATTCACATGGCCGGCAGGGCCATGCGGATTACCAGGACGCGTAGTCAGCATACGCTGACCAGCTGGCAAGTGTCCGACATATTCAACCTCTTCCTGGCCCAGTCTGTAATACCTACATATTTCAATCAGACCATTTTAGTTCCTGTTCCCAAGAACGCCAAGATAACTTGTCGAAATGACTATCGCCCCATAGCACACACCTGTAGCTGTGAAATGCTTTGAAAGGTTGGTCATGGCTCACATCAACACTATCATCGCAGACACCCTGGACCCACTCCAATTCGCATACAGCCCCAACAGATGACGCAATCTCTATTGCACTCCACACTGCCTTTTCCCACTTAGACAATAGGCACACCTACGTGAGAATGCTGTCCATTAACTACAGCTCAGCGTTCAACACCATAGTGTCCTCCAAGATCATCACTGAGCTAAGGACCCTGGGACTGAACACTTCCCTCTGCAACTGGATCTTAGACTTCCTGACAGGACGGCCCCAGGTGATGAGGGTAGGCAACAACACATCCACCACGCTGACCCTCAACATGGGGGCCCCTCAGGCATGATTGCCAGGTCGAGCAAACATTTCAAGCCCAATGACCACTCAAAATCCAGCCAAAGGGCCTGAAAATGTGCCAATTTTGATTTCCCACAGCAAGAGTTGCAACATTTATATGATAAACAATTTTTCCATTGTTTTCAAGCTAATTAAGAAGGAATATACGTAACTTGTAACTACGTTAGAAGCAAAATTAGTTTTTCATCAAAATAATAATTATTGTGAACAAGACAAACTAATTAAACTTGCCAGATCATTTTCCATCAATGGATGTCGATTTAACTCGTTTGACTGCTATGATTAAGCAATAAAGCATGAGAGGGTATGGTATATGGCCAATATACCACAGCTAAGGGCTGTTCTTAAGCATGACAACACGGAGTGCCTGCATACAGCCGTTAGCCGTGGTATATTGACAACAAACCCCCAGGGTGCCTAATTGTTATTATAAACTGGTTACCACAGACGTTACCAATCACACTGCACACTGCCCTATCCCATCTGGACAAGAGGAATACTTATGTAAGAATGCTGACTACAGCTCAGCATTCAACACCAAGGACCCTCCAAAACTCATCATTAAGCTTGAGACCCCGGGTCTCGACTCAGCCTTGTGCAACTGGGTCCTGGACTTTCTGACGGCTGCCCCCAGGTGGTGAAGGTAGGAAACAACATCTCCACTCCGCTGATCCTCAACACTGGGGCCCCACAAGGGTGCGTTCTCAGCCCCCTCCTGTACTCGCTGTTCACCCACGACTGTGTGGCCATGCACGCCAACAACTCAATCATCATGTTTGCAGACTACACAACAGTGGTAGGCTTGATTACCAACAACGACGAGACAGCCTACAGGGAGGAGGTGAGGGCCCTCGGAGTGTGGTGTCAGGAAAATAACCTCTCACTCAATGTCAGCAAAACAAAAGAGATGATCGTGGACTTCAGCAAACAGCAAAGGGAGCATCCCCCTATCCACATCAACGGGACAGCAGTGGAGAAGATGGAAAGTTTTAAGTTCCTCTGTGTACTTATCACGGACAAACTGAAATGGTCCACGCACACAGACAGTGTGATGAAGAAGGTGCAACAGCGCCTCTTCAAGCTCAGGAGGCTGAAAAAATTGGGCTTGTCGCCGAAAACCCTCACAAACCTTTACAGGTGCACAATTGATAGCATTCTGTCGGGCTGTATCACCGCCTGGTACGGCAACTGCACCGCCCACAACCGCAGTGTCTCCAGAGGGTGGTGCGGTCTGCATGACGCATCACCGGGGGAAAACTACCTTCCCTCCAGGACACCTGCAACACCTGATGTCACAGGAACGCAAAAAGATCATCAAGGACAACCACCACCCGAGCCACTGCCTGTTCACCCCGCTTCCATCCAGAAGGCGAGGTCAGTACAGGTGCATCAAAGCTGGAACCGAGATAGAAGCTGTTTTTCAATCTCAAGGCCATCAGATTGTTAAACAGCCTCCACTAGCACAGAGAGGCGGCTGCCTACCTACGGACTTCATATATCATTGGCCACTTTAATAAATGGAACACTCGTCACTTTAATAATGCCACTTTATTAAGAATGTTTTCATATTTCGCATTACTCATCTCATATGTATATACTATATCCTTCACAATCCATTCTTTATCCATTGCATCTTAGCTGCTCTGTCACTGCTCATGCATATATTTTATATTTATGAAGTTGGAAGTTTACATACACCTTAGCCAAATACATTTAAACTAAGTTTTTCACAATTCCTGACATTTAATCCTAGTAAAAATTCCCTGTCTTCGGTCAGTTGGGATCACCCCTTTATTTTAAGAATGTGAAATGTCAGAATAATAGTAGAGAGAATGTTTTCTTTCAGCTTTTATTTATTTTATCACATTCCCAGTGGGTCAGAAGTTTACATATACTCAAATAGTATTTGGTAGCATTGCCTTTAAATTGTTTAACTTGGGTCAAACGTTTTGGGTAGCATTCCGCAAGCTTCCCACAATAAGTTGTGGGAAGCTGAAAGAGCTGGTGTAACTGAATCAGGTTTGTAGGCCTCCTTGCTCGCACACGTTTCTTCAGTTCTGCCCACAAATGTACTATGGGATTGAGGTCAGGGCTTTGTGATGGCCACTCCAATACCTGGACTTTGTTGTCCTTAAGCCATTTTGCTACAACTTTGGAAGTATGCTTGGGGTCATTGTCCATTTGGAAGACCCATTTGCGACCAAGCTTTAACTTGCTGATTGATGTCTTGAGATGTTGCTTCAATATATCCACATAATTTTCTTTCCTCATGATGTCATCTATTTTGTGAAGTGCACCAGTCCCTCCTGCAGCAAAGCACCCCCACAACATGATGCTGCCCGTGATTCACGGTTGGGATGGTGTTCTTCGGCTTGCAAGCCCCCCTTTCCTCCTCCAAATGATGTCAATTAGCCTATCAGAAGCTTCTAAAGCCATCACATCATTTTCTGGAATTTTCCAAGCTCTTTAAAGGCACAGTCAACCTAGTGTATGTAAACTGCTGACACTCTGGAATTGAGATACAGTGAATTATGAGTGAAATAATCTGTCTGTAAACAATTGTTGGAAAAATTACTTGTGTCATGCACAAAGTAGATGTCCTAACCAATTTGCCAAAGTATAGTTTGTTAACAAGACATTTGTGAAGTGGTTAAAAAACGAGTTTTAATGACTCCAACCTAAGTGTATGTAAACTTCTGACTTCAACTGTATATATTCTTATCTCATTCCTTTACTAGATTGTGTGTATTCGATTTTCTTGTGGAATTTGTTCGATATTAGGTTTTGTTGTGGAATTGTTAGATATTACCTGTTAGATACTGTTGCACTGTCGGATCTAGAAGCATAAGCATTTCGCCCCGCTAACCATGTGTATGTGACCACAATTTTTTTTATTTGAAGTCATTTTTTGTCATACCCATGGTACACGGTGTGATTTGTTAAAAAAAACATTTTTTTTACCTTTATTTAACCAGATAGGCCAGTTGAGAACAAGTTCTCAGTTACAATTGTGACCTGGCCAAGATAAAGCAAAGCAGTGCGACAAAAACAACAACACAGAGTTACACAAACCAACCTACAGTCAATAACACAATAGAAAAATCTGTGTACAGTGTGTGCAAATGTAGAAGAGTAGGGAGGTAAGGCAATAAATAGGCCATAGGGGCGAAATGATTACAATTTAGCATTAACACTGGAGTGACAGATGTGCAGATGATGACGCAAGTAGAGATACTGGGGTGCAAAAGAGCAAGAAGATAAGTAACAATATGGGGATGAGGTAGTGCTATTTACAGAATGGCTGTATACAGGTACAGTGATCGGTAAGCTGCTCTGACAGTTGATGCTTAAAGTTAGAGAGGGAGATCTAAGACTCCAGCTTCAGTGATTTTTGCAATTCGTTCCAGTCATTGGCAGCAGAGAACTGGAAGGAAAGGCGGCCAAAGTAAGTGTTGGAGTTGGGGATGACCAGTGAAATACACCTGCTGGAGCGTGGGTGTTGCTATGGTGACCAGAGATAGCTGAGATAAGGCGGGGCTTTACCTAGTTGTTGGAATGAGACCAAGGTGCAGCGTGGTGAGCGTACATTTTATTTTGTTAAAATGTCGCCAACAAAACAAGAAATAACAAAAACGACCGTGAAGCTTACAAGGGCTATAGTACCCCTAACAAAGACAACTTCCCACAATGACAGAAAGGAAAAAGGCTGCCTAAGTATGATTCCCAATCAGAGACAACGATAGACAGCTGTCCCTGATTGAGAACCAAACCCGGCCAACACATAGAAATACAAAAACATAGAAAACAGAACATCGAATGCCCACCCAAATCACACCCTGACCAAACCAAATAGAGACATAAAAAGGCTTTCTAAGGTCAGGGCGTGACAATATGGGGCTTTGGTGACAAAACGGATGGCACTGTGATAGACTACATCCAATTTGCTGAGTAGAGTATTGGAGGCTATTTTGTAAATGACATCGCAGAAGTCAAGGATCGGTAGGATAGTCAGTTTTACGAGGGTATGTTTGGCAGCATGAGTAAAGGAAGCTTTGTTGCGAAATAGGAAGCCAGTTCTAGATTTCATTTTGGATTGGAGATGCTTAATGTGAGTTTGGAAGGAGAGTTTACAGTCTAACCAGACACCTAGGTATTTGTAGTTGTCCACATATTTTAAGTCAGAACCTTCCAGAGTAGTAATGCTAGTCGGGAGGGTGCGGGAAGCAATCGGTTGAAGAGCATGCACTTAGTTTTACTAGCATTTAAAAGCAGTTGGAGGCCACGGAAGGAGTGTTGTATGGCGCTGAAGCTCGTTTGGAGCTTTGTTAGCACAGTGTCCAAAGAAGGGCCAGATGTATACAGAATGGTGTAGTCTACGTATAGTTGGATCAGAAAATCACCAGCAGCAAGAGTGACATCATTGATATATACAGAGAAAAGAGTCAGCCCGAGAATTGAACCCTGTGGCACCCCCATAGAGACTGCCAGAGGTCCAGACAACAAGCCCTACGATTTGACACACTGAACTCTATCTGAGAAGTAGTTGGTGAACCAGGCGAGGCAGTCATTTGAGAAACCAATGCTATTGAGTCTGCCGACAAGGATGCAGTGATTGACAAAGTCGAAGGCCTTGGCCAGGTCAATGAAGAAGGCTGCACAGTAATGTCCTCTATCGATGGCGGTTATGACATAGTTTAGGACCTTGAGCGTGGTTGAGGTACACCCATGACCAGCTCGGAAACCAGATTGCATAGTGGAGAAGGTATGGTGGGATTCGAAATGGTCGGTGATCTGTTTGTTAACTTGGCTTTCAAAGATTTTAGAAAGGCAGGGGTAGCCAGGTGGAAAGCATGGCCAGCCGTAGAAAAATTATTATTAAAATGATTGATTATCGTCGATTTATTTGTGGTGACAGTATTTCATATCCTCAGTGCAGTGGGAAGCTGGGAGGAGGTGCTCTTATTCTCCATGGACTTTACAGTGTCCCAAAACTTTTTGGAATTAGTGCTACAGGATGCAAATTTCTGTTTGAAAGAGCTAGCCTTAGCTTTCCAAACTGACTGAGTATATTGGTTTCTGACTTCCCTGAAAAGTTGCATATTGCGGGGGCTATTCGATGCTAATGCAGAACGCCACAGGATGTTTTCGTTCTGGTCAAGGGCAGTCAAGTCTGGGGTGAACCAAGGGCTATATCTGTTCTCAGTTCTAACTTTTTTTGAACAGGGCATGCTTATTTAAGATGGTGAGGAAAGCACTTCTGAAGAGCAAGCAAGCATCCTCTACTGACGGGATGAGATCAACATCCTTTCAGGATACCCGTCCCAGGTCGATTAGAAAGGCCTGCTCACTGAAGTGTTTTAGGGAGCATTTGACAGTGATGAGGGGTGGTCGTTTGACCGTGGACCCATTACGCACGCAGGCAATGAGGCAGTGATTTCTGAGATCCTGGTTGAAGACAGCAGAGGTGTATTTAGAGGGCAAGTTGGTCAGGATGATATCTATGAGGGTGCCCATGGTTATTGATTTAGGGTTGTACCTGGTAGGTTCCTTGATAATTTGTGTGAGATTGAGGGCATCTAGCTCAGATTGTTGGACGGCCAGGGTGTTAAGCATGTCCCAGTTTAGGTCACCTAACATTACGAACTCTGAAGATAGATGGGGAGCAATCAATTCACATATGGTGTCCAGGGCACAGCTGGGGGCTGAAGGGGGTCTATAACAAGCAGCAACGGTGAGAGACTTTTTAAAAGTAGAAGCTCAAATTGTTTGGGCACAGACCTGGATAGTATGACAGAACTCTGCAGGCTATTTCTGCAGTAGATTGCCACTCCGCCCCCTTTGGCAGTTCTATCTTGTCGGAAAATGTTATAGTTAGGGACGGAAATTTCAGGATTTTTGGTGGCCTTCCTAAGCCAGGATTCAGACATGGCTAGGACATCCGGGTTTCCGGAGTGTGCTAAAGCAGTGAATAAAGCAAACTTAGGGAGGAGGCTTCTAATGTTAACATTCATGAAACCAAGGCTTTTACTGTTATAGAAGTCAACAAATGAGAGCTCATGGGGAATGGGAGTGATGCTGGGGACTGCAGGGCCTGGGTTAACATCTACATTACCAAATGTAAACAAAGGAGGAGTATGATAAGGGTACGGCTAAAGGCTATAAAAACTGGTCGTCTAGTGTGTTCGGAACAGACAGTAAAAGGAGCAGATTTTTGGGCGCAGAAGAATAGATTCAAGGCATAATTTACAGACAAGGGAATGCTAGGATGTGAGTACAGTGGAGGAAATCCCAGGCATTGAGTGACGATGAGAGAGGTTTTGTCTCTAGAGGCACCATTTGAGCCAGGTGAGGTCACCGTATGTGTCGTATGTGGAACAAAAGGGCTAGCTAAGGCATATTGAGCAGGGCTGGAAGCTCTACAGTGAAATAAGACAATAATCACTAACCAAAACAACAATAGACAAGGCATATTGACATTAGGGAGAGGCATGTGTAGCCAAGTGATCATAGGGTCCAGTGAGTAGCTAGGCGAGCTGGAGACACAGCGATTCAGACTGCTAGAGGGCTGGGGCTAGCGGGCTACCAGAAGGGCCTCCGGGGGACGTCGCAACGGAGCCTGTTGAAACCCCCTCGGACCGTTACATCGGCAGTCCAGTCGTGATGGATTGGCGAGGCTCCGAGTCGGCAGTAAAGGGTCCAGGCCAATTGGGAAAAGAGGTATTGTAGCCCAGGAATTGGCTGATGGACCTCTTCGGCTAGTCGGGAGATGGGCCTAGCTCGAGGCTAGCTCAAGGCTAACTGGTGCTTGCTTCGGGACAGAGACGTTAGCCAGGAGTAGCCAATCGGATAGCAGCTAGCTAGCTGCGATGATCCGGTTTAAAGGTTCAGAGCTTGCGGCAGGAATCCGGAGATGTGGTAGGGAAAAAGCAGTCTGATATGCTCTGGGTTGATATTGCGCTGTGCATACTGGCAGGAATTGACCGGGCTGAGTCTGGCTGATGTCGGAGTTAATGGTGATGACCGCTAGTAGCTAGTTAGCTGGCTAGCTTCTGATGGGGGTTCCGGTTCTAAAGTATAAAAAATAGCAGATCCGTACCACATTGGGTGAGGCGGGTTGCAGTAGAGTATGTTCAGTCCGTTATTGGAAATTTAGATATTTATTTTTTAATATATACTGAATAGATACGAAGAAAACGATATATACACGGGACAGGATTGTTTTTCATGAGTATGTCTTATTTTATTTGTTTGTACTTTTATTTTCTTATGTAATTTGTTGTGCAATTGTAAGATGCAGGGTTCCCTTGCAAAATAGACGTTCTCCCTGTTAAAATAAATGTAACAAAAAATTAAGTACAGTGCACATACTATTTTCATTTAGCCATACCCTTTGAGTTATGACACCTACCAATAACAGGAGTGATTACTGCGGTAGCAGTAAAAGTAGAAGTTGATCAACTGAAGGGGAAAATTCCCGGTGTTTGTGATGCTCGTCGTTTGGTGCGATGCAGACAGGGTGGTGAGAGTGGGGAAACAGAAGAGTCTGTTCTTTTGAGTTTTGATGTTGAGTCTTTTTCCATCAAAGATGTTTGGGTATATAAGTTATCCTGTATGAGCTTTTGAGCCGAATACATTATGTTGTTACAGGTGTCAAGCTTATGGGCATGTGGCAGCAATGTTTAGGAGGGAGGTTCCTAGGTGTGAGAAGTGTGCAGAAGGGCATGAGACAAAGGAATGTGTAGCATTGGGGAAAGTAGTGGTATGTGTTAATTGTAGGGGTGCCCATGGGACTGGGGATCAGAAATGTCCTGTGCGAGAGAAGCAGGTTGAGGTGGTTTCCAGGGTTAGAGTAGTGCAGAAGTTGTCATATGCTGAGGCAGTGAAGAAAGTAGAGGAAGATGGGTCAAGGAGGACAGATCCTGAGAGGAGTGGTGTGAGTAGTAGATCTGTACCAGTAGAGGGATAGGCCAACAAGTGATATGTTTCAGTAAGATTGGATTTTCGGCATTTATAGCAATGGTTATCAACTGTACTGCAGGGATGGAACGTACGTCTCAGAAAATTGAGGTTGTGGTGGCAGCTGCAGAGGTATTTAGGTTTTCGAGACTTGACATCAGAAGAGTTACAGGGTGTGTTGAGTGGTGATGTCCCATTCTTTAAGGTTGTTAGCATGAGGTAGGACTAAATAGATTTAAATATTGGAGTAGGGTGGTGGTCATTTTTTGTGAGTTAGTGTTAAATGGTAGTTTATTTCGTTTTCAAGCAAAGTATAAGGTAGTTGTACTCCAGTCTAATAGATGGCGGTAATGCAACATATATTGGATGCCAACCGCGTTAAACCTCATCGAAGAAGAACAACATCCTTTCTCTTCAGTGTAAACGGAAGTAAACAATGTCAACGACCAAGAAACATTTCCACTTTAGTGTTTTTAATTTGGTTATTTAGACGTTTATCAACACAATACAACTCAGAATATAGACCATTTAACAGCAGAGCACCATATTCTTACCCCATGTAGTCTTTAATTCGCGTTGTAGACAGGACTTTATTGATATATGTTATCTAGGTAACGCTAGCTGCTAACAATGGCTAACTGTATGGTTTTTCACACTCAAATAGCCTCCATCATGGAGGTGCTTGCGAATGCAGCCGTTGCAGATATTTGTAAACTCGTAGACGACGACTATGCAGTGTTTCGTTTGGAAATTTCTCAAAGCCAGAATGATAACAGGGCATTGAGGAGGAAACTACAGCTACTGGAACTGAAGATGGCACGGGAGCGCGCAGAGAGGACAATGCGAGATCGCGTCCTCGCCAGTCGTCCCAGTAGTGTCAAGATCCTTGACCGATACAGAGGAATGGCCAGAGGTACAATTTCGCCCCATTCCCCTCTGCACATGTCTTCAGATTTGGGTCTTGGTTAGTTTTTGGATAGTATGAAATAATTTCCCTGATTACTTAGCTAGCTATGTTGTGCAGACACAATATCGTACAGGTATTCTGACCAGGTGAGCGCTACTTTTGGATGTAGATTGCAGAATGAGAGCAGGTCACACAGTCGTCAGTCAGGGCCCCGAAGAATCATTCATAGGTTGTTGTAACCAGAGCCACACATTTTTGGTTTGTCATACACGTACAATGTTTTGATTATTACTTGAAAAGTCACTAAGATTATATTTGGTTGTGGTCTTTTTTTTTGCAAAATACCTATTTTGGATGCAGCTGTTAGCTAGAATGCTAACGCTCATTGACATACAGTGCATTTGGAAAGTATTCAGACCCCTTGACGTTTTCCAAATTGTGTTACTTTACAGCCTTACTCTAAAATGTATTAAATCATTTTTCACTCAATCTGCACACAATACTCCATAATGACAAAGAAAAAAGTATTCAGACCCTTTGCCACGAGACTCTAAATTAAGCTCTGGTGCATCCTGTTTCCATTGATCATCCTTGAAATGTTTCGACAACTTGATTGGAGTCCAACAGTGGTAAATTCAATTGATTGGACATGATATGGAAAGGCCCCACAGTTGACGGTAAATGTCAGAGCATAAACCAAGTCATGAGGTCGAAGGAATTGTCTGTAGAGCTCTGAGATACGATTGTTTCGATGCACAGATCTGGGGAAGGGTACCAAAAAATGTCTGCAGCATTGAAGGTCCCCAAGAACACAGTGGCCTTCATCATTCTTAAATGGAAGAAGTTTGGAACACCAAGACTTCCTAGAGCTGGCTTCCCGGTAAAACTGAGCAATCGTGGGAGAAAGGCCTTGGGTCAGGGAGTTGACCAAGAACCCGAAGGTCACTCTGACAGAGCTCCGGAGTTCCTCTGTGGAGATTGGAGAACCTTCCAGAAGGACAACCAACTCTGCAGCACTCCACCAATCCAGGAGTGGCTTCAGGACAAGTCTCTAAATGTCTTTGAGTGGCCCAGCCAGAGCGCGATCTCTGGAGAGACCTGAAAATAGCTGTGCAGCGACGCTTCCCATCCAAGCTGACCGAGCTTGAGGGGATCTGCAGTGTGCCAAGCTTGTTGCGTCATACCCAAGAAGACTTCAGCCTGAATATCGCTGGCAGGTGCTTCAACAAAGTACTTAGTAAAGGGTCTGAATATTTATGTAAATGTGATGTCATTTTTTTAAATATAAATGATCAAAAATTTAAAAAATCTGTTTTTGCTTTGTCATTATGGGATATTGTGTGTAGATTGATGAGGGAAAAAACAATTTAATCAATTTTAGAATAATGCTGTAACGTAACAATGTGGACAAAGGGGTCTGAATACTTTCAGAGTGCACTGTAAGCTGTAGCAAAGTTAGCCGAAAGAGCCATAATTTTTAAGTGTAATGCAGTTGATTTGCGATGATGATAAACATTATCTAGCAGTCATGCCAGCCTTAAAATCCAATTATAATCCAAAAGTACAGTAGTGTGAAATGCATTCATAAGCAACATGTACTTTTTGTTGCTGATGTTCTATGAGAACTTCCCCATCTTCTGCAACCAAATTCTGCACATAGCCCTGGTGCAGCAATGTTTGAAAACACTGAATGGGGTCTATACCATTGAAAAGACAGTAGCTAACCTAAAAGCATATTTTCCCCCAATCACTTTCTCAGGTGAAGGAAATCTCAATGGGGGCCACAAGAGCTTTGTGAAACCAGCGGGACATAATACATGGAGTGATGACCAACCAATCACTGTTGATGAGGGGAGTGGAATCTCAACCCAGCATGTTATCGTGATAGAGGTTAGTGTCATAGTGTAACATAAAATAATCACAGTACATTAAATGTGGCCCGTTTATTTCAGAAAGGCTCCCCTCAGCTATTCACTTGCTTACATCCTTATTTATCTGCCATAGGGGAGCTTGTGAGACTTCCCTATGACATTGTTTTCCAATTCTACTCATGTACCGGTAATAACCTCCCCTCTTCTTGTGTCAGGATGCAGAGGCTGCAGGTCCTGGGGTCAAACTGGAGAGGTCTGAAGGAGAGGAGGACACACGGCACAGCAGTGAAATCCAGACTGGACAGGCTGGAGTGCCCCCTGAAGCCACGGAGGACCATACCACCGCCTCAGCGCAGCCCAGGAACCGAAGCAGCATCACGGAGGTCAGTGGAACGGCAAACGCCGTTCTCAAGTCAGAGACAGACACCAAGACTTTAACTGTAACACACAGGCTCTTACACACAGGATCTGACCACAGATCAGACCCAGAGAAACTGGGGTTGGGGACACTGGGCTGTCCTCCTGCTCCTGGTTCAGAGTATTTACCGGTATTTCAACAGAGCCAGAGGACAGTTTATTCCCTTGGAGATGGTGATGCATTAGACACTGGTGGTGATGGCCTGTCTTGTTCTTACACTACAGAGATGGACCCTAGCAACATGTCCTTGGGTTTAGATACACAGACTGATCTGTCTAGAGGGGACTGGAACCAGTACAGTAGTAGTCTATACTCTGATGGGTGCCTAGATAAGAAAGGGGAGGTTATGGTTGTAAATGAATTGACTGTGAAATTGGAGGGCAACACTCCTCCCACATGGAATGCAGATAGTCACCTAGGAGACGGACACTCACAGGGCAGAGATTTCTTAGATTATAGGGAAATCATAGAGACAAATCCAAATGTTGCGACCCACTCCCCTTTACACGTGTTCAGGGATCGTGACCCAGTGTCCACGTCGATGGGGCCTTCCGATTCAGAAGGCCGCGTCCTTTTCGATCAGGTATTGAACTCAAACGACAGTGCTAGACCCCAGGCTCAGGGAGGGGGATCAGAATCTGTCAATGGTAAAGAGAAGCGGTTCCTCTGCGTGTTCTGTAACAAAGGCTTCAGCTGCCCCCAGAAGGTAGAGATCCACCAGAGGGTCCACACAGGGGTGAAACCCTTCAGCTGTACCCAGTGTCACATGTGCTTCGCTGAGGCTGGCACCCTGAAGAGGCATCAAAGAGTCCACACAGGGGAGAAGCCCTTCAGCTGTACCCAGTGTGAGAAGAGGTTCTCCCGTCAGCACCAGTTGAAGATGCACATGAAGGTCCACACCGGAGAGAGGCCATTTGCCTGTATGCACTGCGGGAAGAGGTTCTCAGAGAGGAGATACCTCAGGATACACCAGCAGAAAAACCATGCCACTCTATAACATAGAAAGTAACCATTCCACTCAATAGCGTCTGATGTTAACATCAAACCCTGCATTGAAGGTAGACTCATTGAAATGACATAGATGCACAAAGTAAACAGCAGTAGTTGGTCAATTTCCGCAACAACAAAGAGCATTGAAGTGCAAGGCGCAGACATTGTGGAATATTTAAGCCTGACATTCAGAGGTTTAGCTACAACCTTCTAAAGTCGAGGAGTCAAAGAAATGTGACTTTGCTTGGGAAGTAATCTTATACCATATGTGACTCTCGCTATCAATTCACTTTCTGTAAAATATAATATGTATAATAAAATTGAATGTTCATATAAATTATTATTATAATTATATATGGTAGCAGAATAATTTTTGGGGAAATCTGGTCTATCATTTATTTTCCTTATCCATTATTTTTTATTATTATTATTATTATCATTAAATAGCCTACCTAAAAGATGTAACGAGTCTTTGTTAAACTATGTAGAACTGCAGGAAATTAGCTTCAAAACAAAATTCCTAGGTCCTTCAAATTGAACAAAATCAAGCTGGGAGGGGCTATAGAATGATCACAAATACCTGTTTCATCACTTATATTTAACTACTTATTTTTTTCCAAATACACTTTTAATGAGAAAATGAATGCAGTTTATCAAGTTCATTCAGATTTGTAGTTGAGATGTGTGTATATGTGGTTTTTATATGGTCTAGTTAAAACTTGTTTGTTTAATAAACAAAACATTTGACTTTTCATTCTAAGACTTTCATTGAGACTCCCTTTAATATACATAACTTCTGATCATATAAATCACACAACAGCACTTTATAACCAATATAAACTAAATATACCTACACATACACACGCACACACTAACAAACACCTATTTATTATGGAACATTATGCCAGACAAAATTGAACGGGCCTATTTATATAATGAATTCGTAGGGCAGAAATGATAAAATATTAAAGTACTGGACCTCTAAGTAAAGGCTTCAGTCATGCAAAAGCTATACATAAATCCAATATGGTTTGCTCCTTGTTCAAGAAGGACCTTATTCCCTTTATTCAGATTATAACCTCACTTTCGGTTGTTTGAAAATTAAACAATCTTCAAAATATCACTCTTTTTAAAACAAGCCATAGAAAGCTGGTTGCCATTTCAATTTAATCCAGCAGAAAAAAGACAGAACAAATATTACAACACATATTATGGTTAAACGCAAATATACGAATTGATATAAAATAAAATAAAAACAGTAATCTTTGTAAATGATATCATAAATAGGACTGGTAGAGTTATTTCACACATGCAGTTTACAAAAATATGGAAATGTCTGCTCTATCCAAAATTACAACCAACTGCAGCATTACTGCAAAAATGAATGAGGCAGGTGAAAGGGGTACAAGGTAACGCATTTGTCTGTCAGACCTGCATTAAAGACCAAAATTGGTTAAAGAAAATTGTGATAAATAAAAGTATACCAGTTTCATTTTAGGACCAAACGCACCATACAGGTTGCAAAATAGTTGAAGAGATTTTCGATGTACCGATTCCATGGTACGTGGTTTATGTGACAACTACGCTTGATTCAAAACTTTGAGTCTTTCAATTTTAAATTATTATACAAGATTCTTGCAACCAATATAATGTTATGCACAGTGTGTATCTATATATATTTCTTTCTACAGTGCATTCAGAAAGTATTCAGACCCCTTGACTTTTTCCACATTTTGTTATGTTACAGCCTTATTCTAAAATGGTGTAAATATTTTTTTCTCCTCACCATTCTACACTCAATACCCCAATACCCCAAAGCAAAAACAGTTTTTTTGAAAGTTCATCAAATTTATACAAAATAAAAAAACAGAAATATTACATTTACACAAGTATTCAGACCCTTTACTCAGTACTTTGTTGAAGCACCTTTTGCAGCGATTACAGCCTCGTCTTCTTGGGTATGACTAAAAGTTTGGCACACCTTTATTTGGGGAGTTCCTCCCATTCTTCTTTGTAGATTCTCTCATGCTCTGTCAGGTTGGATGGGGAGCGTCGCTGCACAGCTATTTTCAGGTTCAAGTCAGGGCTCTGGCTGGGCCACTCAAGGACATTCGTAGACTTGTCCGGAAGCCACTCCTGCATTGTCCTGTTGGAAGGTGAACCTTCGCCCCCAGTCTGAGGTCCTGAGCGCTCTGGAGCAAGTCTTCATGAAAGATCTCTGTACTTTCCTCCGATCATCTTTCCCTCGATCCTGACTAGTCTCTGCCGCTGAAAAACGTCCCCAGCATGATGCTGCCACCACCATGCTTCACTGTAGGGATGGTGCAAGGTTTCCTCCAGACGTGACACTTGTCATTCAGGCCAAGGAGTTCAATCTTCTTTTCATCAAGCCATAGAATCTTGTTTCTCATGGTCTGAGAGTCCTTTAGGTGCCTTTTTGCAAACTCCAAGCGGGCTGTCATGTGCCTTTTACTGCGGAGTGGCTTCCGTCTGACCAATCTACCATAAAGGCCTGATTGGTGGAGTGCTGCAGAAATTGTTGTCCTTCTGGAAGGTTCTCCCATCTCCACAGATGAACTCTGGAGCTCTCTGAGTGACCATCGAGTTCTCGGTCACCTCCCTGACCAAGGTCCTTCTCCCCCAATTGCTCAGTTCGGCCGGGCGGCCAGTTCAAGGAAGAGTCTTGTGGTTCCAAACTTCTTCCATTTTAGAATGATGGAGGCCACTGTGTTCTTGGGGACCTTCAATGCTGGTACCCTTCCCCAAATCTGTGCCTCAATATAATCCTGTCTCGGAGCTCTACAGATAATTCCTTTGACCTCACCTCATGGTTTGATTTTTGCTCTGACATGCACTGACAGGTGTGTGCCTTTCCAAATCATGTCCAATCAATTGAATTTACCACAGGTGGATTCCAAAAATAAGGTATTTCAGTTTATATATTTTTTTTTATAAATGTGCAAACATTTCTAAAAACCTGTTTTCGCTTTATCCTTATGGAGTATTGTGTGTAGAGTGCTGAGGAAAAATATTAATTTAATCAATTTTAAAATAAGGCTGTAACATAACAAAATTGGGAAAAGGGGAAAGAGTCTGAATACTTTACGAATGCACTGTATATATGGGGGATACAACCATCCCAGCTCTGCAGATTTTGCTGCGAAGGGACAGAGTCATTAGATCACTTGTTTTGGTACTGCCCATATGTGGCTTGTTTTTGGTTGCAGATTCAGGAATGGCTGAAAAATTGCTACATTTACCTGGCGCTAACTCTGCAAATAGCACTGCTGGGTGATTTTGAAAAGTCATAGTCAATCGATCAATAATATAATAATACTCTTAGCAAAAATGGTCATCTTTAATTTACAATTGTAGAAACAATGAGAATAGAAAGGTTCAGAACTTTGGTCAAACAACACAGTGGAAAAATACAGTGGGGAGGACAAGTATTTGATACACTGCCGATTTTGCAGGTTTTCCTACATACAAAGCATGTAGAGGTCTGTAGTTTTTATCATAGGTACACTTCAACTGTGAGAGATGGAATCTTAAACAAAAATCCAGAAAGTCACATTGTATGATTTTTAAGTCATTCATTTGCATTTTATTGCATGACATAAGTATTTGATCACCTACCAACCAGTAAGAATTCCGGCTCTCACAGACCTGTTAGTTTTTCTGTTCTCCACTCATTACCTGTATTAACTATACCTGTTTGAACTCGTTACCTGTATAAAAGACACCTGTCCACACACTCAATCAAACAGACTCCAACCTCTCCACAATGGCCAAGACCAGAGAGCTGTGTAAGGACATCAGGGATAAAATTGTAGACCTGCACAAGGCTGGGATGGGCTACAGGATAATAGACAAGCAGCTTGGTGAGAAGGCAACAACTGTTGGCGCAATTATTAGAAAATGGAAGAAGTTCAAGATGACGGTCAATCACCCTCGGTCTGGGGCTCCATGCAAGATCTCACCTCGTGGGGCATCAATGATCATGACGAAGGTGAGGGATCAGCCCAGAACTACACGGCAGGACCTGGTCAATGACCTGAAGAGAGCTGGGACCACAGTCTCAAAGAAAACCATTAATAACACACTATGCCGTCATGGATTAAAATCCTGCAGCGCACGCAAGGTCCCCCTGCTCAAGCCAGCGCATGTCCAGGCCCGTCTGAAGTTTGCCAATGACCACCTGGATGATCCAGAGGAGGAATGGGAGAAGGTCATGTGGTCCGATGAGACAAAAATAGAGCTTATTGGTCTAAACTCCACTCGCTGTATTTGGATGAAGAAGAAGGATGAGTACAACCCCAAGAACACCATCCCAACCGTGAAGCATGGAGGTGGAAACATCATTCTTTGGGGATGCTTTTCTGCAAAGGGGACAGGACGACTGCACCGTATTGAGGGGAGGATGGATGAAGCCATGTATCGCGAGATCTTGGCCAACAACCTCCTTCCCTCAGTAAGAGCATTGAAGATGGGTCGTTGCTGGGTCTTCCAGCATGACAACAGCCTGAAACACACAGCCAGGGAAACTAAGGAGTGGCTCCGTAAGGAGCATCTCAAGGTCCTGGAGTGGCCTAGCCAGGCTCCAGACCTGAACCCAATAGAACATCTTTGGAGGGAGCTGAAAGTCCGTATTGCCCAGCGACAGCCCCGAAACCTGAAGGATCTGGAGAAGGTCTGTATGGAGGAGTGGGCCAAAATCCCTGCTGCAGTGTGTGCAAACCTGGTCAAGAACTACAGGAAACGTATGATCTCTGTAATTGCAAACAAAGGTTTCTGTACCAAATATTAAGTTCTGCTTTTCTGATGTATCAAATACTTATGTCATGCAATAAAATGCAAATTAATTACTTAAAAATCATACAATGTGATTTTTGTTTTAGATTCCGTCTCTCACAGTTGAAGTGTACCTATGATAAAAATTACAGACCTCTACATGCTTTGTAAGTAGGAAACACTGCCGATTTTGCAGGTTATCAAATACTTGTTCTCCCCACTGTATATGGCAATTAGAAATCAAAACGGGATGGTCTTCGGGGATAGATGGGAGGGGTTGAGAGTAGCTGAAGGGTGGGCCCAAAATAAACAGAAATAATGTAAAATATACTATGTCCGTAAAATGTATATAGTATGTATAAGCTGGAAGTTGTCCATTCGTTTACTGCAATTAGGGGAGGGGTGGTTGAAAAAACAAAAGTATACTTCAAAATAGTTTAGTCGGGTTTGTCTGATGATGACTTTTGACTTATCATAGCTGACTCTTATTTACCCACATCCTCATCATTTATGTCCACCATGATGGGTGTAACAGCAATGAAGTTATTCTGTAACTACAGTACAGTTCTCATGTAGTCGAGATGGGTAAACACTCCATGTTTAAAGTGTGTTTTATCTCTGCGTTTTTAGTGTGTACTGTACGTATCTGATGGAGTGTATGTCTATGTAATCTGTATCACCTCTCTCTTCCAGGAGGAGGAGGAGGTGGTACTGGTGAAGGAGGAGGGGTGTGAGGATGGTCTGGGGAACCCTAAGGGGACCATGGTCATGGAGGACAACCAGACTACACCTCCTCCTGAACCCACAGAGGAACCAGCTGAGCAGCACAGGACCACACACAGTCTCACTGAGGTGAGCCGACTGTAAACTACTGTCTGAATGGTATTAGGTCAGGGCCCGTATCCACAAAGCCTCTCAGAGTAGGAGTGCTGATTTAGGATCAGTTTTGCCTGCCTTGTTTCCTGTTATTAGTTGATTTTGTTAGTGCATCCCTAAATCTAATTTATCAGCTGTTGTCAAAGCCAAAAATCAAATTGTATTTGTCACAGGTGCTGAATACAACAGGTCGGGTTTTCAGGGAAGTCAGGAACCAATATACACAGTCAGTTAGGAAAGCTAAGCCTAGCTTTTTGAAACAGAAATGTGGATCCTGTAGCACTAATTCCAAAAAGTTTTGGGACGCTGTAAAGTCCATGGAGAATAAGAGCACCTCCTCCCAGCTTCCCACTGCACTGAGGCTAGGAAACACTGTCACCACCGATAAATCTATGATAATCGATCATTTCAATAAGCATTTTTCTACGGCTGACCATGCTTTCCACCTGGCTACCCCTACCCCGGCCAACAGCTCTGCACCCCCCCCAGAAACTTGCCCAAGGCTCCTCCACTTCTCCTTCACCCAAATCCAGACAGCTGATGTTCTGAAAGAGCTGCAAAATTTGGATCCCTACAAATCAACTGGGCTAGACAATCTGGACCCTCTCTTTCTAAAATTACACGCCGAAATTGTTGCAACCCCTATTACTAGCCTGTTCAACCTCTCTTTAGTATCATCTGAGATCACCAAAGATTGGAAAGCTGCCGCGGTCATCCCCCTCTTCAAAGGGGGAGACACTCTAGACCCAAACTGTTATAGACCTATATCCATCCTGCCCTGCCTTCCTAAATCTTCGAATGCAAAGTTAACAAACAGATCAAAAACCATTTTGAATCCCACCATACTCCGTTCTTGTTGGCTGGCCCTCGCTACATTTGTCGCCAAACCCACTGGCTCCAGGTCATCTATAAGTCTTTGCTAGGTAAAGCTCCGCCTTATCTCAGCTCACTGGTCACCATAGCAACACCCACCTGTAGCACACTCTCCAGCAGGTTTATTTCACTGGTCATCCCCAAAGCCAACACCTACTTTGGCCACCATTCCTTACAGTTCTATTGCTGCCAATGACTGGAACGAATTGCAAAAATCACTGAAGCTGGAGACTTATATCTCCCTCTCTAACTTTAAGCATCAGCTGTCAGAGCAGCTTACCGATCACTGTACCTGTACACACCCCATCTGTAAATAGCAAACCCAACTACCTCATCCCCATATTGTTATTTTTTTTCTCTCTTTTGCACCCCAGTATCCCTACTTGCACATCATCATCTGCACATCTATCACTCCAGTGTTAATGCTAAATTGTAATTATTTCCATTCTATGGCCTATTTATTGCCTTTACCTCCCTAATCTTACTACATTTGCACACACTGTACATAGATTTTTCTATTGTTTTATTGACTGTACGTTTGTTTATCCCATGTGTAACTCTGTGTTATTGTTTTTGTTGCACTGCTTTGCTTTATCTTGGCCAGGTCGCTGTTGTAAATGAGAACTTGTTCTCAACTGGCCTATCTGATTAAATAAAGGTGAAATAATTTTAAAAAATAGAAATACAGTTAAATGCTTACTTACAAGCCCTTAATCAACAAGGCTTTAAGAGGTTTTAAGAAAAATAAATTTAAGTAAAACATAGAAAATAAAAGTTACAAATAATTAAACAGCAGCAGTAAAATAACAATAGCGTTATGACATCCAGGCATTTCAAGTATACTCAATTTTCGAAACGTCGCACACTAATCTTTTATTTTTCATATACTCAAACAGCTTACTATTTAGGATGCAAATATGGTTATTCAGACACAGCCCATGTCTTTCAAGGATCCAACCACGAATGAGTGTCAAAGAATAAAATCTTAGTATCAAATCAACTAAAACGTTTGAATAGTACTCATAGCGAATTTATTAATCCAACATCCTCTCACTCTGTATCTCTTACAGTCAGTAGACATGGAGGAAGGGAAACCTGATCTGCTGCTGGTCAAAGAGGAGACAATAGAAGATGGACCAGAAAGCATTGACCTGCTGAGTGGACTAAAGATGGGGGAGCAAGGTAAGGGAGAAATACATATAACCTACATACAGTAAAATCAGGATGTAGGAATGGACATAAACCTAACAATTTCAAAGACCAATGTATCTAAAAGGGAGGAGGCACCAAATTCACTGGGGTGGAATTGGTGTGGAGGGTTCATGGGTGGCATTTGACAATTTCTTTGAATTCCTCATGTCTAAATTATTGTTAGAAAAAGTTTGGTCCAAATCAGAGGTTAGATGCTATATTTATTGAACAATATATGAATCCTATAAACTAGAATAGACAAGTTGGGTGCAATCAATTAGCTTCATTTCTCAGAGATGAAATTATATTTCTAGCGAATAATGTTGCAGGAATGCTAATCTTATCTATTTCGAACAACAAAAACAATTTCAGAACAATCTGAGATGGTGGGTGTCAAAATCCTCTTTCTTGTGCTTCTTGAGGTGGAATGACCCTAAAGCATCCATACCAGGAGTCCACCCTCACATTCAGATACTCAAATGAACTCATCACATGCACAAATGAGTCTGGACAATTGGCTCACAGTGTAAGACGCCTAGTTCCTGACGCTTATCCCCACTTGCGACTTAAGTTCAAATCCCCAATGGGGTCATCATTTTTCCTTTGATATGTGGACATTCATTGTGGTATTGTGTTGAGAAGAAACGTGCAGTCGTCACCTCAAATGAAGATGAAGAATGAATTTAATAAGGAGCTAGGCCTAAGACTTTCTTCTGTCGTCTTCACAAACATACTGCTAGGACCTACAAATATCTTAGTATATGAGGCTGCATGGTTGTGTACACTTGCCTACATGTAGGATAGGGCTAGATTTTATATGCGTTTTTAGAATCATTATCTAGCTTACCTTGTCTCACGTGTAACAAAGTGTAAATTGACTGGTCTGGCTAGGTTCACCAAGTGTCCAGACTTGCCTTCTCCTAGCTTTACAACTTGAAGTCACTCAGACCAAGACGCAGGCTGTAGAATAGGCCTAATACATAAATATTTGTTGCTACAATGAATATACATTTGAAGTCAGAAGTTTACATGCACCTTACCAAATACATTTAAACTCAGTTTCACAGTTCCTGACATTTAATCCTATTAAAAATGCCCTGTCTTAGGTCAGTTAGGATCTCCGCTTTATTTTAAGAATGTGAAATGTCAGAATAATAGTAGAGAGAATTATTTATTTCAGCTTTTATTTCTTTCATCACATTCCCAGTGGGTCAGTAGTTTACATACACTCAATTAGTATTTGGTAGCATTGCCTTTAAATAGTTTAACTTGGTTCAAACGTTTTGGGTAGCCTTCCACAAGCTTCCCACAATAAGTTGGGTGAATTTTGGCCTATTCCTCCTGACAGAGCTGGTGTAACTGAGTCTGCCCACAAATGTTCTATATGTTTGAGGTCAAGATTTTGTGATGGCCACCCCAATACCTTGACTTTATTGTCCTTAAGCCATTTTGCCACAACTTTGGAAGTATGCTTGGGGTCATTGTCCATTTGGAAGAGCCATTTGCGACCAAGCTTTAACTTCCTGACTGATGTCTTGAGATGTTGCTTCAATATATCCACATAATTTCCCTCCCTCATAATGCCATCTATTTTGTGAAGTGCACCAGTTCCTCCTGCAGCAAAGCACCCTCACAACATGATGCTGCCACCCCGTGCTTCATGGTTGGGATGTTGTTCTTCGGCTTGCAAACAACTTGCGAACTATTGTTTGTACAGATGAACGTGGTACCTTCAGGCATTTGGAAATTGCTCTCAAGGAGGAACCAGACTTGTGGAGGTCTACAATTTTTTCCCCTGAGGTCTTGGCGGATTTATTTTCCCATGATGTCAAGCAAAGAGGCGCTGAGTTTGAGGGTAGGCCTTGAAATACATCCATAGGTACACCTCCAATTGACTCAAATTATGTAAATTAGCCTATCAGGAGATTCTAAAGCCATGACATCATTTTCTGGAGTTTTCCAAGCTGTTTAAAGGCACAGTCAACATAGTGTATGTAAACTTCTGACCCACTGGAATTGTGATACAGTGAATTATATGTGAAATAATCTGTCTGTAAACAATTGTTGGAAAATGACTTGTGTCATGCACAAGGTAGATGTCCTAACAAACTTGCTAAAACTATAGTTTGACCCAATTGACCTAAGCAGGGCCAAATTGACCTGTTGAACAAATGCGAATGGAGGGCGGCTCTACCGCTTGAGGTCTCTGATGAGTTGAATTTGTTATTTTGTTACCGGATATAAATTATATGCTCAGCTGGCCGTCCACAGCATCGTGGCTTATTTGGCCAGGTTGCCCTTTGAGAAAAGCTAGCAGCTAGCCATTTTAGACTGATGGTTTAAAGCAAGTCTAAGCAAAAGTTCATAAGTATGGTCCCCTTATGTAGAGTTGTCTCTGCCATGTTTCTAAAGGTTGTTGGCTGGAGGCTAACAGAGGAGACTGGGCGGCCATATTGGATTCCCAGACCCAGATGGGTGCAACCAAGGCCTCGGGGGACGACACCAGAGGCAACATATTGGAGGTCAGTGGATGGGAATCCATTTATTTTTTACCAGCTGAAGATGCACCTGAAGGTTCACACGGGAGAGAGGCTGTTGTATGTAGTTGGAAACTGGATGAGGTGAACTAAGGAAAGAATGAGTATGATGAGGCAGAGTAGATGATATGGTGATGGTGTCTGTAAAAATGCTCCACTGATGAAGAGGGACAACCTTATCATGGTGTTTGATGCTGGTGTTTTATAATGAGGAAAATTCATTTTATCAAAGCGAGGGTACCAGATTTACAGAAAAGGTCAAGTGTTACCATAGTGAGAAATTATTCTACTTGTCACATCGCTTTGTGCAATAAAAGTACTGTACTTCATGTTCTGTGAGTGTATGACCATTTTGTTCAAATTAAATACAAAATCAACTCTGTGCTGACTGACTTTCCCCAAAAAAATTCCAGGCACAGACTTTCCCTTATCTCAGTCAAACCAAACATTAATTATTGAATCAACACATAAGGACATTTTTTATAGTAAACTCCAATGGCTCCATATTGTTAGGTGCTTGAATCACAGTGTTAGAGATGGGCTTGACTGTGGTAAACAGTTTACTGATGAAGAGTTTCTTATATAAGGTTTTATGCTTGTCTTTACAATTGTTGTTTGCAGTGTGCAGTCCATGAGGACCTGCTGAAATCTGGTGTTGCTGGCGGGAGAGACTGGACCTCTGAAGCGGCTGGTCACAAACCCTGGCCCCGGATCAGAACCCTGGATCAGGAGCCGTCACTCTTCCTTCCCGAGTCAGAACCAGAACCGAACCACGAGGGACAGAGACTCCAGCACCACGCAGAACACAACCAGTGGACAGCTGGACTGAACAACCTCAGTCCTGGTGGTCATCAGAGAGACAGAGGCTCCAGTCCACAGCCCAGACCCTTCTCTTCACAGTCTCAGTGCAGGGATGGAGCAGGGCCTGGGCCTGATAGAGATAGACCCTCCTGTTCCTATGATACAAACACCACAGTATCCATGATGAACAGAGCAGGTCACCCTGCACTTCAGCCTTCACAGAGAGTGGTGGGAGACTCTCCTGGTGGTAGTCTATCAGGAAGTCTGTCTTCACCTTCAGGGTCTTGTCTAATGACTAGTGAATGGATTCATAGAAAGCCTGGACCTGGGTCTAGCCTTCCTCAGTTACCTCATGGTTACCCCACCAATACAGACAGGGCCAGGATGGGTGGTCACCACGAGAGGTACCTAGCCTATAACACAGCACACAATCCCAACAACACCCAAACAATGGCTAGAGGTCAAGGAGGGAGCTCAAAGACTAACCACCTGACGGTGGTGGCACCTGCTTCTACCTCCTCTGGTGTCATTGGGTCACAACGTGGGAGGCCGAGCATTAGGACGGACGCTGAAAAGCCGTATGCCTGCCCCACGTGTGGGAAGCGCTTCGCTAAGACAAAATATATCAAGCAGCACCAGACCGTTCACACCAAGGAGAGGCCCTTCAAGTGCAAACTATGTTACAAGAGCTTCTCCTTCCAGAGTAACCTTATCAAACATAGGAGTGTCCACAACGGGGAGAAATCATAGCACTGTGGCTTGAGATGTACACTGGGGAGATCTGGGAACAATTCTTTAGCTGACATATTATAGTCATCTTGTGAAGTGTCTCAGAGAGAGGGTTTTTTGGAATACTAAGTCCCTCAGTTGAGCATCTGGGTACGCTCACATTCTCACATGATACAGACTTGTTGTTTGGTGTGCTGGCACAGTAAATCCATTTTGAATTCGCTCACTTTTTGAAAGCATCCGTTATGATTTAAACAAAACTTTCCATACATGTTTGCCCATGGAAGAAGTTGTCAGAAAGTGACGCGTGAACTCCAATGTTGCAGCTTGGACCCTATTTCACATTATCTGAAGTTTGTGTTGTGCCCCGCCATCAGTTGAGACACAACATGCTCTTGAATACAGAGTGGGTGTCATTTCAATCATAGAAATATAACTCATAGAACGGACCTATTCCTTCAGACCACTGCAATTTACATTTTTATTGAATTGACATTTTTACTTCTAATTACTACCACAACAATGACCTTCGGTCCACCCACAGTTTAATGTCAATTTAAAGGGTCATGTCTATTATATTATCTTTATTTCAATAGGTTTCCTATGGAGGATTGGCAGTATAATTTGAAACAACAGATATTCACATACAAGTCAACATTCTCGGATGTGTGGACCTCCAACCATCTTTGTGGTACCATTTTAAAGTTGACATTTTTGTACATTTATCATCCAAAACATGACACCCACCCTGTATTCAAGAGCAAGTTGTGTCTCAACTGATGGTGGGCACAACACAAAAACCTTAGATTATGTCAAGTAGGCTAAGATACAACATGTGTGAATATGAAAAAAATCTCATTACAGATTTAGATAATTGACTTAATAAAACGTTTTTTTAAATACTTAATTAAAAACAAATATATAAAATAAATCTCCAGAAATCATAAAATAGTTTGACAACCCTGTTTTGTAAGCTTTTAAATATAAATCTCAACCGTTTATCTTTTCCAGTGATGAAGACATGGATGTCTCATGGTATGGTGGGGTATGCAAAATGGGTCATCTTTGAGCACCTTTATCTCCTGAATGTTTTGGTATTCAGGTCCAAAAAGTTACTTTTCGAGCACTCATACCGTGGGTTTTGTTCAAATCAAAAGGGGTGCCATCAAAAAGTGGTTGAATTCAAATGGATTTACCCATAGCCAAAACACTGTCATTAAAGTGTAACACTGTATTTCCCCTCTGAATTTGGTTTTGGCTATGTTCTATTCATAACATATATAATGTCCCTCTTGTTATAACACCCCCTCCCCCCAACATTATTTGGCAATCAGGTGATTGATACCTGTTCCTTTATGTAGAAAAAAAAATAGATCAAATCTGTTAATAAATGAGAAATCATTTTGTGAGTGGGTTACACTGGTGAAAAAGAAAGGAAATGAGAAGTAAAGTTGTAGGAAAATAGGAAACTCTCAGACTCGTTTTTAGTTGGAGTGAGGGTTTTGGACGAATGTAGCCTGGGAGATCCTTTTGAAGTCTCGATAAATGTCATGCATGCGGCGTTGGGTGAAGTGGCGTCAGTACGGTTCACAAGAAGTGGGCTTATATAGATATTTTTTTGTGACAACGGAGCAGAAGAAGTGTGCATTGGGCCTCAAGAAGATATGAGTGGAATATTTTGTGTATGGATCTTCAAATCAGAGCGCCTATCAAGGGGGTTATCTATCGGGTTGCGTGTAACGGATGTGAAATGGCTAGCTTAGTTAGCGGTGCGCGCTAAATAGAGTTTCAATCGGTGACGTCACTTGCTCTGAGACCTTGAAGTAGTGGTTCCCCTTGCTCTGCAAGGGCCGCAGCTTTTGTGGAGCGATGGGTAACGATGCTTCGTGGGTGACTGTTGTTGATGTGTGCAGAGGGTCCCTGGTTCGCGCCCGGGTATGGGCGAGGGGATGGTCTAAAGTTATACTGTTACATGCGCATAAAGTACGTGCAGATGTAATACCAGAGGAAGTAGGTGGAGTGGTTGGTGCCCTTTGACACCGTATGGTGGATTGAGTGAAGAAATTAACTTCATCCACACTTTTGTTTACAGCCAAGGCATTGGGGCGGCAGGGTAGCCTAGTGGTTGGAGTGTTGGACTAGCAACCGAAAGGTTGCAAGCTCAAATCCCCAAGCTGACAGAAGCTGTCGTTTTGCCCCCGAACAGGCAGTTAACCCACCGTTCCTAGGCCGTCATTGAAAATAAGAATTTGTTCTTAACTGACTTGCCTAGTTAAATAAAGGTAAAATAAAAATTGCAATAAATCCAGGTAAAGGATGTTCTGCCCTCACAGGCCCCCGAGCCTGTTTAGTAGGGGTGTGACTTGAATTGGAATTTGACTGACAGAGTGTGATGGGTTTTTTCAGGGGTGGACTGGGACAAGAATTCGGGCCTGGCATTTTATCCACACCAGCCCACATCACAGTGCGCGCCGCCAACTCATTTTCCACTGGTGTCACTAACTTTTACAGTTGGTGACACCAGCCCATGATATGGTCGAACCCAAATGTCCAAATCATGAGTTACCATCTAATCAAGTCATTCATAGTGCAAAAAAAAACAAATTTCACCGTTTTATTTCCAAAATCGGGTCACCTTAATTGACAATATAGCAAATGTAGTCAATTTGTCAACCCAAAATTCATGACAATCACTGGATTAGGTTGCACATCAAAATATCATATATTCAAACATAAGTCCAAGCAGGAATGTATGAGTTCATGATATTTTGATATGCATCCTAATCCAGCCATTGCCATGAGTTTTGACTTTGAATGTGTGTTTGCGTGACCTCAGCTCAGCCTATCAGAAAACTGGGCTGGCACCCAACAAAAAAAAAAATTATCTAGCCCATCTGGCATTTGACAGATGGCCAAGCTGCCTCTGGGTTTTTGAATTATTTTAGATTTTTCCCCCTTTCCTACGATATTCCTGCAAAAAAATATATATAGTTTACTACCCATACAGTAGGTGGCGGCATGCACCTCAAACGATTGTTTGCCGACGACCACAATACCATAGAAGAAGGATACTTAGCTATTCTTGCCTGTTTCATGTTCAGGGCTAGAAGGGATCCAGCTTTTGTCAAATTAAAGTCCGATTTGACTTTTTGTAGCAGGTTAGGAGAACTCGCGCAGCAGGTTAGGAAAAGGGTTGGGGTTAGCTAAAATGAACAAAAAATATATTTTGATCTTCATTTGACAAAAACTGGATCTCATCTACACGAGGTACAGCTACGGACGATATTTACCATTGAACTACTGCGAGAGTTTGGATGTACGTTTTGAAGCCTCATAAATCGGCTTCTTCTTATACGTCAGTGTTCGGATATCACTTTTGCTATGGCAATAGCAGCTAGAGGCAGGAGAGCAATGTGCAGATAACGGGTGGTCAATAGGGAGTTTATTTGAAAATACCACATTTAGGCTGTATTGGCATTTGGCAGGACAAATTGGCTTGGTTATATTGTATCTGTGCGCTGATACATTGTAGTTAATTTCCGCAGACCTTATTTTCGGCCCCTATCCTTTCCCCATTCAGTTTTTCCATAGAGACGGCTGAAAGAACCAGAGGTAGCTTATTTTCGGGTTTTAGGACTACACATTTTTTAAATTAACAACAAATCAATACATAAAGCACATGAGGGAACACAAGCATACATAGATTACAAACAATGGACAATCGAGCTAGGGGTAGGTTTTAGGACTACAAATCTAAGCGATATCCGACTCCGATTCGTCATCAGTCCAAACTCTCGCGGTAGTCCAATGGTACATCTCGTCCGTAGCTGTACTCCATCTAGTCACAACCGTTTCACAGCGGTACCGAGAACAGTTTCCACGTAATCGTTTTTATTGTTTAGACATTTATTAACACCAAGGAACTGAATCATATGACTCATTTAACGGCACAGCATCACGTACTTACACCAGGTAGTATTTAATTCGTATTGGAGACGGGAGCTGGTTGATAGCAGCTAACTAGCGTTACACACCCCCCCCCACCCCCCAAAGAACTAGCGTTACCTAGATACATCTAACAATGGCTAACTGTGTGGGTTTTCACACTCAAATAGCCTCCATAATGGAGGTGCTAGCGAATGCAGCCGTGGCAGAGATCTGTAAACTCGTAGACGACGACTATGCAGTGTTTCGTTTAGAAATTACTCAAAGCCAGAAAGAAAACAGGGGATTGCGGAGGAAACTACAGCTACAGGAACTGAAGGTGGCACGGGAGCGCGCAGAGAGGACAATACGAGAGCGCGTCCTCGCCAGTCGTCCCAGTAGTGTCAAGATGCTTGACGGAAACAGAGGAATGGCAAGAGGTACATTTTGCAGAAGGCCTACATTTTGCGCGGCATGTCGCCGTTAATATAAAATTGTATTGGTCACATACATATTTAGATGTTATTGCAGGTGTAGTAAAGTGCTTGAAAATAGCTCATTTTATGTCGCCCCGTTCCCCTCTGCACATGTGTTCAGGTGTGTTACCCAGAATTGGGTCTTAGTCCGTTTTTGGATAGTATGATTACTTCGCTATCTTACGCAAAGACATAATATCATATTCTATCCGGATTCTTGATTTGCTGCATTTCCTATTATTTACTCAACGAAAACAATGTGGAACATAATACATCAATCAATAAATAGAATGAGAAATAAGTTATGAGAATTCTTACATCCTTTAATTAACTATGCAAGTCAGTTAAGAACAAATTCTTACAATGACGGCCTAACCTGGACAACGCTGGGCCACTGCCCTATGGGACTCCCAATCACGGCCGGATGTGAACCATGGACTTATTTTCCCCCTTGCACTGAGATGCAGTGCCTTAGACCGCTGCGCCACTCGGGTGACCAAATTGTAGACAGTGTCAACATAGCCACGGGAATTAGGGGTACTGCAGCGCCCCTGAAATCAAAATGTAAAACACAAAAATATTAACCCCCCCCCCCCCCCCCCAAAAAAAAACCCAAAACATTCCCACCAAATTAGTGTAACCTAACCACTTATTTTCCCCCAATCACACACTCAGGTGATGGACATCTCACTGGAGGCCATAGGAGCTTTCTGAAGCCAGTGGGACACAATACATGGAAAGATGAACAACCAATCACTGTTGATGAGGGGAGTGGAACCTCAACCCAGCACGTTATTGTGATAGAGGTTAGTGTAATGCATAAAATGTATTATTTGTCAATCAAATGTGGCCCTTTTTATTTTAGAAAGGCTCCCCTCAGCTATTCACTTGCTTACATGTACATTCAAATTTATCTGCCATAGGGGAGCTTGTGAGACTCCTACAACATTAAGTATGGTTACATGCACACAGTAATGCGATTATTTGCGTTGGTGGGTTTTTTTATCAACTGAATGTATGCATCTTCGAAGTAGTTTTCACATACAAACTTTACATGTCCCAATTCAGAATCAAATATCTTTCCCAAAAAACAACATGATAGAACATTTATTTTGATTGGCGATTTTGTACATTTATCAGAGTGCCAACAGGATTTCGCAACATTTTATTGTAATTTCTGTTGCCAAAAATGGCGGCAGCATTTCTGAAATTTCATATAAAGACATGTGCTCAGTTTTAGGACAATTTTAAGCAGAATACATAATACAAAAACAATTAGAAACACCTAAAGTGCTCAATTTTGTTTATTTTCCTCAACAAACCGCTATGTCATAATCCACTTACACACACTCCCCTTCTCTCCATCAGGCTTGGGGCTTGCTGTCAACACGAGATGCACCTCCCATTCCATCTCTCTCTCAAAAAAACCCAAATTGATTCAAAGCTGATCAATCGCTTTCAATTTGAGGATCGATATTTCTTTCTAATAAGTTGTCTTCAAAATAATTGATTGTGATTTTCTTTTCTGAAAGGGTCGTATGGTAGATAAAGAACAGATAACGTGGTTGATATGTACAATTATTTATTTTTTTAATCCAGAAAGATTGTTCTTTCGTGATCCGTATTAAGTTTTACAGAGTTTAAAACGGCAAAGCTGACAAATAGCACTCAGCTCTTTGCGCAGCGCTCTCCATAGACAGACTGGTGGAGAGCAGAGTGCCGACCACCCTACTAAAGCCAAGGTTAGCGGAGTAAAAGTTTGTGTGAAACGCCACTCACCTTGATTCTTTCAACACTTACCACAGTCTTCCCTGCTACCACTTCAGTCATTGTGGTCTGCCGCTGCTGTGGGAACTGTTGTGACATTCTCTTATGCTTTGCTGATTCGAAGTTACTGTTGGTTGTTGACTTTCTCTATTTTCTAAAAACATTTGGAAATTGTTTTGCACGTTCATTAGCTGTTATTTTTGTTGGAAAATTAGATTGATTTCAGTTCATTGTACTGCCTGTCAGCCATCAACAATCACCCATCATCTTCGCATGTGAATAGGCTGACAGGCCAGGGGGAAATAACTTTGTTGAAGGGTGGTCAGATTGGGTGTTACAATCTGTGTATGCTTACTTTGATTTTGACCTTACTCTGCCCATCTTAAATCGGTGTAAGGTGTTTACATAACTATTGCATAATCTGCCTACTGCCATAATCAGTTTAACATAGAATTTTTACTATGCATGTAAACATACTCTTCATGTATCCAATTCAATTCATGTACCAATAATAACCTCTCGTGTCAGTCTGTAGATACAGAGGCTGCAGGTCCTGAAGGATCGTCTCTGGTCAAGCAGGAGAAGACTGAAGGTGAGGAGGACCAACAGCACAGCAGAGACATCCAGACTGGAGCGGCTGTAGCCACAGAGGACCCCACCAACGCCCCAGCACAGCCCAGGACTCGACGCAGCATCATGGAGGTCAGTGGAACGCTGAACTCCGTCCTCAATTCTGAGACAGATACCAAGACTTTAACTGTAACACACAGGCTTTTACACACAGGATCTGACCACAGATCAGACCCAAAGAGACTTGGGCTGTGGAAACTGGGCAGTCCTCCTGCTCCCGGCTCAGACTATGTACCGGTATTTCACCAGAACGAGAGGAAGGTTCATTCCCACGAGGATGGTGATGGTGATGCGTTACACACTGGCGGTGATGATCCGTCTTGTTCTTACGCTACAGAGATGGACCCTGGCAACATGCCCTTGGGTTTAGAGACACAGACTGATCTGTCTAGAGGAGACTGGAACCAGTACAGTAGTAGTATATACTCTGAAGGGTGCCAAGATAAGAAAGTGGAGGGTCTGGTTGTAGAGGAAGTGACTGTGAAAGTGGAGGGCGACATTTCTCCCACATGGAATGCAGATAGTCACTTAGGAGACGGACACTCACAGGGAAGATATTTCTTAGATTACAGGGAAAGCTTAGAGAAAAATCCAAATGTCGCAACCCACTCGCCTTCATACGCGTTCGGGGACCGTGACCCAGTGTCCACGTCGATGGGGCCTTCCGATTCACACAGCCGCATCCTTTTCGATCAGGTATTGCACTCAAACGACAGTGCTAGAGCCCAGGCTCAGGGAGGGGGAGAAACATCAGGCAATAGTAAAGAGAAACGGTTCCTCTGCATGTTCTGTAACAAAGGCTTCAGCAGCCCTCAGAGTGTGGAGATCCACCAGAGGGTCCACAGAGGGGTTAAACCCTTCAGCTGTACCCAGTGTCACATGCGCTTCAGCCAATCTAGTGACCTGAAGAGGCACCAGAGGGTCCACAGAGGGGTGAAACCCTTCAGCTGTACCCAGTGTTTAATGCGCTTCACCCAGTCTAGTGACCTGAAGAGGCATCAGAGGGTCCATACAGGGGAGAAACCCTTCAGCTGCCCCCAGTGTGACATGCGCTTCACCCAGGCTGGCAGCCTGAAGAGGCACCTGAAGGTCCACACAGGAGAAAGGCCGTTCGCCTGTCCGCACTGCGGGAAGAGGTTCTCAGAGAGGAGATACCTCAGGATACACCAGCAGAAAAACCATTCCACTCTATAAACTAGAAACCATTCCATGTTATAGCGTATTACGTTTAGATCAAACCCTGCGTTGTTGTCAGCAGAAAAGATCCACAGATGCATTTGGAGTAGCGAAAGTAACACATTTCAGTGTTGAATATTCCTGTTTTGAATATTTAATCTGACAACTTGAATGAAAAATTTGTGAGGATGGTAGCGGCCTATATTGCCACTCCTATTTGCTATCTCTTCAGTATAAGCCTACAGCCTACAAGCCACTCAGGCCTGGAGGGAAGCAAAAGTCATTCTGCTACCCAAGAATATCAAAGCACCCTTTACAAACTCAAACAGCCAACCAATCAACCTGCTACCAACCCTTAGTAAACTTCTTGAAAGAAAAATGGTGTTTTACCAGATACAATGCTATTTCACAATAAACATATTAACAACTGACTTTCAGCCTGCTTATAGGGAAGAGCACTCAACATGTACGGGACATACACAATGATGATTGGCTGGAAGAAATTGATAATAAGAAGCTTATGGGAGATGTTTTGTTAGACTTCGGTGCAGCTTTTGACATTATCGATCATAATTTGCTGCTGGAAAAATGCATGTTGTGTCTTTACGTGCCCATTTTTACCACATTCTTGCCAGCATACGCCTTTTATACCTCCTATGCGCATGCCAGAATGCAGGTGACGAGTGACAGTAGTGGTGTGCAGATGCTGGTGGGCGTTTATTTGAATAAATCCATTGAATATACACTTTCAAAAATATATACTTTATTTTTTTTGTCAGGCAGGTCCTAAGAAACATAAGACTAATAATGTATTTTCAATGGGATAGAATAGGCCTAGCATAGAGTTTAATGATGTTACGTACAAATGAATTAAGTCAATAGTTCATTATTTTGTTCATTAAACCCACGACACACACCTACCCCATTCAGTCAACACGCTTGTATTTTATAGTAAGAATAAATAAATAAAATACAAATAATATTTTTCTAACACAACCACTGTCATATAAAAAAGTGGTATTCTGAAATAGAAGCACGTGCTTTTTTTGATCCTTTTTTGATCCACATTTCATCTATTTCCTACCCTCACTCCACTTTGTTAGGGAGCAGAAAATAAGAGTTGAGTTCATATTTCACAATCTCCGCAGGCTTTTGGAGTTGCCTTTACGCGATCGAGCAAAATAGTAGGTCTACGCTTGCTACATTATAGCATTCAATATGTCTCTGATTTGCTCAGCCAGAAACCAATTAACCAAATAGCCTGAGACAAATCCGTGAAGTCGGGATTAGGCGTAGGCTACTAAGCAACTGCGAGTGAAGGGCAAAATAATCCACTTGTTAAACTGCATTGGCCTATATTACATGCTGACACAATGTTCTAACAAATGAGCCAACTATACAACATGATCATGAGCAGCACTCACCTCAATTTAGCTAACATTTCCCCGGGTGACATCAATAAGGGACCATAACTTTCACCTGGTCAGTCTATGCCATAGACAGAGCAGGTGTTCCTAAAGTTTTGTACACTATGTATAAGCCACTTAAGCCTAAAAAGTCTGTCATATATTGTATTTGTACGGTGTAGGCTATATGATGTTCGCAAATGCCTGTTTCATTACTTTACTTCAACTACTTTGTTTGTCCCCAAGACGCTTTCAATTAGAAAATGAATGCAGTTCATGTGTATGTGTGGTTTTCATATGATTTATTTAAAACTTGTTTAATAAACACAATGTGACTTTTCATTCTAAGACTTTCATTGAGAATCTCTTTAGTATACATCACATCTGATCTCACCATATTCTGCATACACCAGACAGTGCTTTATAAACAATTTACACTTACTAAATATACCTACACATACCCACACACAAACAAGCACCTACTGTACACATCAAAATAGTTTTGTCAGGTTTGTTTTATGATGACTTGACTATTTTTACCCACATCATATTTATGTCCATGATGAGTTTAACAACAATGAAGTCACCCTGTATCTACAGTTTATGATGCAAACATATTGGGGATGGGTAAACACACTGGGGCCATACTTGCAAACATTAGAAAAAGTTCAAGGCAAAGTTTAAGTATCAGCAAATTAAAATCCTTGACGTAGTGGCATGTGATCAAAGCCTACATGTTAGCTGTTGCCACTACATGAGTTTACAGATTTAGCCCTACAATAACCTCACCAGATGGCTGGGATTATTTCCTGTAACAAATGATCAGCCAAATAAAAATGGTCAATGTAGTTGGACGTGTTCCAACATGTGTTCATGGAATAGTCCTTAACAGAAGTATAACAGCATGTACTGATAATCAGAGCAACTACATCACCTGTATCTAACTGATTGGCCAAATTGCTTTCTGTGTTGAGTGCCTAGATCCAGATAATTGTCACAGATTGTGGCAAGGGTTCGAATCTCACGTTAGTCCCCCCCCCCCCCCCTTTGAGATGTAGTATTATATTTGTGTTAGTGTGTTGAAAGGATGTAGCCTACAGCCAACAGTTTGAAAATGAAGATTAAGAATTAATTTATTAAGGAGCTACCTTTTTCTTCAGCCTTGCAGACAAACACTGCTACACTGCTATGACCTAATAATCATATTGCACCAAATCATCTACTTCGTCACATATGTACTAGAGTAGGATTACAGGTCATCCTACAGATGGCAGTATTGCAGTTTATTTTAAATACGTTTATCGGAAGTCCGGACTCGAACCCACGCTAAGCCTAATGTGTGTAAAATATTCCAAATCTACAATCTTAATGGAGGAAGATATTTATTGTGGGGAATTGTTTTTATTTGACAGTCATCTAACTCTGAGCGGGTCGAAAGTTTCAAGTTCCTTGGTGTCCACATCACCAACGAACTACCAAGACAGTCGTGAAGAGGGCACGACAACACCTTTCTCACCTCAGGAGGCTGAAAAGATTTGGCAATGGGTTCCCAGAACCCAGGGACTCTGATGGCACAGCTGGCGCTGCAGTACAGCGCCCTTAACCACTGCGCCACCCGGGAGGCCCCCACTATAACCTACATTAATTCACATCAGATAGTGTCCTCCTTATGCTATAACCTATTAATGCATATGGGACTTTGTATGGTACACTTCCATTGTCGATTGGCTATAGTCGTCCGGAAATAAAAATGTATCACTCCTGGAACCCGTCTCATATGAAAACCATGAATTCAATGTAAACATGCAGACTGACACAGGCCACTGGCACAGCAACATAAACAATCAACGCTACTCTAGTATATTCTGTATCATGTAACGTTAGCCGTGGAGGCTTGCACTTACATCTACAATGTTATATATACATTATTATAATAATCCACTTCGTCATGTGTGGACCAGCAGTGAACAGCATTTCCCTTAACAAAAATGCTTGAAGCGAGGGGTTTTCGAACCCGCATTTAATGAACACTGCCGTTTACGAGTCAACCGCATTAGCGCTGTTTGTCACCTGAAAAGCAATGGCTACGGAACATGACAGCTATTTGACAAGTCCATAAGGCAACAAAAAAAATGTTTTACTATCCAATTCAAGGATGCGATGATAATGCAAAATTGACATAGACCAAGTGAAGAGGAACAAATGTAAACCTTAAATTTGTAGGTTTAAAGGTATCCCTTTGGTGGCCAAGTTGACCTATTTTAAGAAATGCCATTGGTTTGTGGAAAAAAAGTTTAAGCTCGATGATAAACTGTTACCGGAAATAATCAAGGTCACCTGGTGAGGTTTGCATAGGGCTAAATGTGCAAGCTTATGTAATGGAAACCGCTAACATGTAGCCTTTGATCACGTGCCACTACGTCAACAATTTAACAGGCTGAGGCTTGACCCCTTAAACTCAAGGGTCGAGTGCCTGCGAGTTTTCGCTCCTCCTTTGTACTTGATTGATACATTAAGGTCACAAATTAATAAGGAACACCTCTCACCTGATTTTCTAGGTCTTAATTGAAAGGAAAAAAACTAAAACCAGCAGACACTAGGCCCTTCATGGAATGAGTTTGACACCCCTGGCCTCATTTTTAAAATGTAACTAGACAAGACAGTTAGGAACAAATGATTATTTACAATGATGGCCTAGGAACAGTGGGTTAACTGCCTTGTTCAGGGGCAGAACAACAGATTTTTACCTTGTCAGCTAGGGGTTTCGATCTGCAATCTTTCGGTTATTGGCCCAATGCTCTAACCAGTAATGATGGGTCGTTTGCGAACGAGTCGGCTCTAAGAGCCGGTTCTTGTAGGTGAACGTTGGGAGCCGGCTCGCATATCAGAAGAGCCAAATCTATTTATAAAAAAATTAAGATATGAATAATCAAAATATGTAAATTAATAGAATGAAATAATTCAAAGAACGAAAAAAGAAATAGAATTATATAGGCCTAAATGTTCAAGCGCGCACACACATTCGTTCTGACTGTCTGCTTAGACTAACAGCCTCACCTGTTGAACCTGTCAATCAGACACGCAGTGTCAACCAAAGATGCATGAGGGAGGGCTGAACCAACTCACTCACAGTCACACACTTAGCAGCCGAGGAGAGAGAGGAAGGACAGCTGTGAAAACAACAGCTGGAAAATGAGTCGGAAGCACAGTAACATTTGGATGCATTTTAATAATGTAGATAATGTTAGAGCACAGTGTAGAATTTGCCAAAACAAAATCTCATATAAAGCCGGTTCTACGCACAACCTACACCGGCATATGTGAACTATGCACCCAACGGTGAAGCTAGCTGTATCTTTGAGAAACTAGCTGGCCTGCTAGTGATAGTGGCGGAGCCAGCACATGGAGGTGTATTCACTCAGTCAAGTAGGCCTACTCCGCAACCCACAGCAACGCAGTCTTCAATGGACCAGTTTATGCCAAAGTCTATGTTTGTAACAAAACGAGGCGAAATTGATATTGCATTGGCTAAAATGATTGCCACCGATTTCCAGCCATTTTCGATCGTGGAGGACAGAGGTTTTAGAAATTATAGCAATAGTCTAAATCAAATGTACACAATTCCAAGCAGGAAAACCCTTTCAAGATCACTTATTCCACAACTGTACGAGAGGACACAGGCTTCAGTGCGGGAAAGAGTCCAAAAAGCTACTGCAGTTTGCCTTACCACTGACTGGGTAACCACTTCTTACATGTCAGTTACATGTCACTTCATTGAAGATTTTTCGATGTCTAGCTGTCTTCTGGATTGCTTTGAGTTCAGTGACAGACACCTCAGAGAACTTGTTGAGAGTGGCCAGAGAATGGCAAGTAGGTGGAAAAGTGTGTTAGCGACAATGCAGCTAACATAACCGAAGCCATGAACATTTTTAAATGGACCCATCATCCATGTCTTGCCCACACAATCAACCTGATTGTAAGAGAAGCTCTGAAGGTGATGAAGCCCACTGTGGACAAAGTGAAAGCAGCTGTGGAATTATTCCGCAGGAGCACAGTAGGTGCTGAAAAACTAAAGTCTACACAACACCAGATGGGGAGGCCTGAGCTGAGGCCTAAACAAGACTGCACTACAAGGTGGAATTCAACATTTTATATGTTGAAGCGGTTTCTTGAGTCAAAGGATGCCATCATCTTTACCCTAGCCTTTGTCAATGCACCTGTTGATGCTCTGACCCAAGAGGAATAATGAGAGGTGGTGGAGGAGGTGTGCAGAGTCCTGGAACCCTTTGAGCAGGGCACTGTGGAGATCAGTGGAGTGAGGTACAGTAAGCAGTTATTACTACATCATTATTTAATCCAGTATTATATATGTGTATGAGCAGTAGATGAGAATGTAGTATCAGCAGACAAAACATGAACCTGAACCTATAAGTTACTGTTCTCTCTTTTCAGCTATGTGACAGCCTCAAAAATGATACTCCTGTGTAAGGGTCTGCAGCGAATCACATCCAGCTGCCAGAGAGAAGCAAATGTAACCACAGGATATGTGACAGAGTGGATGGACACACTATGTTCATCAATGGACTGAAAGTTCCACAGAATGGAATCATGTGCTATCAGAAACCATTGCACTTGACCCCAGGTTTAAGAAGTTAGCCTTCAGTGATGCCAGAGCATGATTAGGCTCTTCAAAGAATAAGGGAGGGACAGCCCCAGCAGTCAGCTGGCTCAGGCACCAGGGCAACAGGAAGGAGAGGGATCAGATGGAGCAGAAGCACCAGCAGGTGCGCCACAAATGTCTGCTGTTTGATGAGAGAGCAACTGGGTCAGAAATGTGCAAGTGAAAAAATGTGAGGTTGCCAGGGTTACAGTGCAGAATGTGTCTCATGCTGAGGCAGTGAGGAAAGGAGATGTTGATGGGAAAAGAGTGAGGCCGGGTGAGGGAGCCTGAAAGGATCCCTGTGACTCGTAGGCCAGAACAGTGACCAGGACAGTTTGTACTTTAGTAAGTTTGGTTTATTATCATTTATTGCTATGGTCATTAATTGTACCACACAGATGTAGAAGAAATCCCAGAAGATAGGTTTGGTAGCAGCAGCAGAAAAGTTTTTTGGTGTCAGATTTGAGTGCAAAATAACTACACAGGGTTTTGAGAGAAGGGGTTCCAGCCTCCCAGGCCGACGGCCTATGGTGGGAAATATGTAGGGTTAGATGGTGGTGCCCTTCGTGAACAAAATGTGCAATTCAATCTCTGACCTGTGAAAGGCAGCAAAACGCAACAAAGCGTCTAGTCGGCCGGAAAACCACATGAAGAAGACCATTTAAACGGAAGTGAACAGAACAATTTTTACGTTATCGTTTTTATTGTTGTTATTTAGACGTTTATTAAAACCCTGCATAGCATCACATACTTACCCCAGGTACTATTTTATTCGCGTTGGAGAAAATTTAGTTTGATGTTATCTAGGTAACGCTAGGTAGCTAGCCTCTAACAATGGCTGACTGTATGGTTTTTCACACTCAAATAGCCTCCATTATGGAGGTGCTAGCGAATGCAGCCGTGGCAGAGATCTGTAAGCTCGTAGACGACGACTACGCGGTGTTTCGTTTGGAAATAACTCAAAGACAAAAAGAAAACAGGGCATTGCAGAGGAAACTACAGCTACTGGAACTGAAGGTGCCACGGGACCGCGCTGACAAGACAATGCGAGAGCGCGTCCTCGCCAGTCGTCCCAGAAGTGTCAAGATCCTCGACAGATACAGAGGAACCGCAAGAGGTACATAAGGGGCTATTTATGTGTGGTAAATTCCGTAATTATATGTGGGGAATTTAATACGATTACGGAACCCAAGGATCTGGTATCTCAGTCAATTTCATACATTTAAATACACATTTTGAAACTTACCGCAACCTGAACTCTGCTGCAGAAACAAGGATGTTTAAAAAAAATATATACTCGTTGCACAGTTGTCAGAAAATGTACAGTACCTGTCAAGTTTGGACACCTACTCATTCAAGGGTTTTTATTTATTTGCAATGTTTTCTACATTGTAGAATAATGGTGAAGACATCAAAACTATGAAATAACACTGTTAAACAAATCAAAATATATTTGATATTCTTCAAAGTAGCCCCCTTTTGCCTTGATGACAGCTTTGCACACTCTTGGCATTCTCTCAACCAGCCTCATGAGGTAGTCACCTGGAATACATTTCAATTAACAGATGTGCCTTGTTAATTTGTGGAATTTCTTTCCTTAATACGTTTGAGCCAACCAGTTGTGTTGTGACAAGGTAGGGGTGTTATACAGAAGATAGCCCAATTTGGTAAAATACCAAGTCCATATTATGGCAAGAACAGCTCAAATAAGTAAGAACTTTCAAGAACTTTGAACATTTGTTCAAGTGCAGTTGCAAAATCCATCAAGTGCTATGATGAAACTGCCTCTCATGAGGACCGCAACAGGAAGGGAAGACCCAGTTACCTCTGCTGCAGAGGATACGTTCATTAGAGTTAACTGCACCTCAGATTGCAGCCCAAATAAATGCTTAACAGAGTTCAAGTAACAGACACATCTCAACATCAACTGTTCAGAGGAGAACTGTGTGAATCAGGCCTTTGTTGAATTTCTACAAAGAAACCACTACTAAAGGACACCAATAATAATAAGATACTTTCTTGGGCCAAGAAACACAAGCAATGGACATTAGACCTGTGAAAATCTGTCCTTTGGTCTGATGTCTAAATTTGAGATGATTGGTTCCAACCACCGTGTCTTTGAGACGCAGAGTAGGTGAACGGATTATCTCCGCATGTGTGGTTCCCACCATGAAGCATGGAGGAGGAGGTGGTGTGATGATATGCTGGTGCTTTGCTGGTGACACTGTCAGTGATTTATTTAGAATTTAAGGCACACTTAACCAGCATGGCTACCACAGCATTCTGCAGTGATACACCATCCCATCTGGTTTGTGATTAGTGGGACTATCATTTGTTTTTCAACAGGACAATGACCCAACACACACCTCCAGGCTGTGCAATGGCTATTTGATCAAGAAGGAGAGTGATGTAGTGCTGCATCAGATGACCTGAACTCCACAATCATCCAACCTCAACCCAATTGAGTTAGTTTGGAATGAGTTGGACCGCGGAGTGAAGGAAAATCAGCCAACAAATGCTCAGCATATGTGGGAACTCCTTCAAGACTGTTGGAAAAGCATTCCTCATGAAGCTGGTTGAGAGAATGCCAAGAGGATACAAAGCTGTCATCAAGGCAAAGGGTGGCTACTTTGAAGAATCCAAATATATTTGGTTTTGTTTAACTTGTTTTGGTTACTACATGATTCCATATGTGTTATTTCATAGTTTTGATGTCTTCACTATTATTCTACAGTGTAGAAAATAGTAAAAATAAAGAAAACCCCTTGAATAAGTAGGTGTGTCCAAACTTTTGACTTGTACTGTATGTATAAATCCCAAGTCTGTCTTTCATGGTGTCTTCGATGCTCACATGGATGACTCTACTAAAGAATTATGGTGGACAATAATATACGTTATGAACAGTAAAATTTGGAAGACAAGATGCATTATCACTATGAAATAATATTTTGTTCAATTAAAAACATTATAATAATCAAAACAGAACTAAAAAGAAGAAATAAGATGGAATCCAAAAACTACCACGGACACTATAAAATCTGTAAATCACGTTATGTAATTATGAACTAAAATGTATTGATGTGAAACTTGAATTGTATTCATATGAAATATTTATGATTGTAAAATGTTAACTTCAATAAAGATTATTGTTTTAAAGAAAGAAAGGCAAGAGGTTTATTTTGCAGAAGGTCGTCCTTTCCCCTCTGCGCATATGTGACTTTAAATGTGTTAACCACATTTGGTTAACCAGAATTGGATTGTATGCAATAATTCCCCTGATTTATTTAGAAATCTTGCACAAAGACACTATCATTTTCTTGATTTACTGCATTTACTATTATTTACCTTTTGAAAACAATGTGATGCATGGAACATTATCTACTGATTACAAATAAAATAACTTCTTGATACACTAAGTGTTTCCTTACATCCTTGCCAATTCTAGACAGTGTTAAAACTGTCAATAGTGTACAACATGGTGTTGAGCATTGATGGTACCTAACCTAACCACCTCTTTTCCCCCAATCACTGTCTCAGTTGAAGGACATCTTACTGGAGGCCACAGGAGCTTTGTGAAGCCAGCGGGACACAATACATGTAGAGATGACCAACCAATCACTGTTGATGAGGGGGGTGGAACCTCAACCCAGCACGTTATCGTGATAGAGGTTAGTGTAATAGTATTACATCAAAATGAGAGTACATCAAATGTGGCCAGTTTATTTCAGAAAGGCTCCCCTCAGCTATTCACTTGCTTACATGTACATCCTAATTTATCTACCATAGGGGAGCTTCTGAGACTTCCCAACAACATTATTACCGGTACATGAGTGTTATCCAAATTCTAATCTCCCCTCTTCTTGTGTCAGGATGCAGAGGCTGCAGGTCCTGAGGTCAAGCTGGAGAGGTCTCAAGAAGAGGAGGACCCACGGCACGGCAGATGCCACTATACTGGAACGGCTGGAGCGCCCCCTGTAGCCACAGAGGACCCCACCACCGCCCCAGCGCCACCCATTACCCGACGAAACATCACGGAGGTCAGTGGAACGCTGAACGCCGTCTTCAAGTCAGAGACAGATACAGAGACTTTAACGGGCCTGGACCGACTGGGCTGTCCTCCTGCTCCAAACTCAGAGTATTTACTTTACGGTAACACAAGCCCAAGGACGGTTCTGTCCCATCAGGACTCAGGTGACACGTTACAGACTGGCAATGATCCGTCCTGTTCATACACTGCAGAGATGATACCTGGTGACATGCCTATCGGCTTAGATACACAGACTAATCCATTGAGAGGGGACTGGAACCGGTACAGTAGTAGTGTATACTCTAATGGGTGCCTTGATAAGAAAGGGGAGGGTATAGTTGTAGATGAAGTGAAAGTGGAAGGCGACACTCCTCTGACATGGAATGCAGACGAGACTCACTTAGGAGAAGGACACTCGCAGGGCAACACCAGTGACTTCTTAGACTACAGCGAAAGCTTACAGACAAATCCAAATGTCGCAACCCACTCCCCTTTACACCCACTCAGGGATCGTAACCCAGTGTCCACGTCGATGGTACCTTCCGATTCACACAGCCGAGTCCTTTTCGATCAGGTATTGAACTCCAACGACAGGTCTAGAGCCCAGACTCAGGGACGGGGAGCAACATCAGGTAAAGAGAAACGGTTCCTCTGCATGTTCTGTAACAAAGGCTTCAGCCGCCCCCAGAAGGTGGAGATCCACCAGAGGGTCCACACAGGGGAGAAACCGTTCAGCTGTACCCAGTGTCACATGCGCTTTGCCCAGGCTTGCAACCTGAAGAGGCATCAGAGGGTCCACACAGGGGAGAAATCCTATAGCTGCCCACAGTGTGAAAAGAGGTTCTCCCACCAGCACCAGCTGAAGATGCACCTGAAGGTCCACACAGGAGAGAGGCCGTTCCCCTGTGTGTAGGGAGGGCTGTTACGGTGACCGTAATACCGCCGCGCCGGTGGTCACAAGTCATCACTGTAGTCAAATGCCACGTGACTGTTGAGTCATGGTAACTGAGCTACTCAAACTGCACTCTGTAAATGAGTGTTGCTGATGAGTGTTAGTAGCCTACCAAACTTGCTAATGGCCATCAATACGCTAATTGCATGGTACTCAACACTCTATTGTCCCTCAAATCACTCTGACATCAATGCTAATGCATTTGAAAATCGCATCAAAAACACTATGATTGAATTTGAATAATCTGCAGGGGTCGCAATAGCAGGAATACATGTGTGTTGCATTCTGAAAATACAGGTGTATTGACCATGACTTTCAAGTTCCACATTTTTATATTGAAATAGACTTGCTGCTATTATCTGAAACGTCTCATCCATCCTCCAAACCATGCTCTCTATCTCTGCGCAGAGTGATTTGAGGGACAATAGAGCGTTGAGTACCAGGTCATAAGCATCTTGATGGCTGTTAGCAAGTTTGGTAGGCTACTAACGCCCATCAGCACCATCCGTTTACAGAGCGCAGTTTGAGTAGCCCAGTTACCATGACTCTACGTTCACGTGGAATTTGACTAGAGTAATTCGGTTTCAAGTTCCACATTTTTATATTGACATAGACTTTCTGTTATAATCTGAAATGTCTGATCCATCCTCCAAACCGCGCTCTCTCTCTCTCTGCACTCCATGTGGGTGAAAGGGGAGGGAGAGAAATGCATTGTGATTGCAACATTTCAAATTGCAGTTGTGGGAAAATCATGCAAATAGGCCTATTGTTATGACTGTTGGAAAGAAGTGGGTCTCAGATGTCTTTGTGCTTTTTGCCACTTTTTCTCCCCAATTTTGTGATACCTAATTAGTACTTTTGTCCCATCGCTGCAACTCCCGTACGGACACGAACGAGGCGAAGGTCGAGAGCCATGCGTCCTCCGAAACACAACCTGCCAAGCCGTACTGCTTCTTGACACACTGTTTGCTTAACCCGGAAGCCAGCCGCACCAATGTGTCGGAGGAAACACCGTACAGCTGGCAACCGAAGTTGGCTTGCAGGCGTCTGGCTCGCCACAAGGAGTCGCTAGAGCGAGATGGGACAAGGACATCCCAACTGGCCAAACCCTCCCTTAACCTGGATGACGCTGGGCCAATTGTGCGCCGCTTCATGGGTCTCCCGGTCACGGCCGGCGGTGACACAGTCTGGGATCGAACCAGAGTCTGCGATGCAGTGCCTTAGACCGCTGCGCCACTCGGGAGGCAGGAGAGTCTCAGCTTTCTGTAGGTTTTATATTTATTTCTCAATTTGGACAGCTGGAGCACCTTTTTTAAATAAAGTGTCTCATAGGCTATAGCTTTGAGATATATCTTATACGGGGCGGAGTAATTGCATAGGCCTATAGACATCATTGGGTATGCTGAAAAGTGTTCAGGACATTACATTAACTGTTAACTAACTACTTGAACTGTTAGTTAGCTGTGTAATTGATTAATCTATCAGCATATTATATTTAGTTTTCTAGCTAATGCATTTTGAGTTTCCACTTCCTCAGATGGTGAATTAGCCCAAATCCACATATACAGTATGTCACTAAAGTGAGTACACCCCTCACATTTTTGTAAATATTTGAGTATATCTTTTCATGTGACAACACTGAAGAAAGGACACTTTTCTACAATGTAAAGTAGTGATTGTACAGCTTGTATAACAGTGTAAATTTGCTGTCCCCTCAAAATAACTCAACACACAGCCATTAATGTCTAAACTGCTGGCAACAAAAGTGAGTACACCCCTAAGTGAAAATGTCCAAATTGGGCCCAATTAGCCATTTCCCTCCCCGGTGTCATGTGACTCGTTAGTGTTACAAGGTCTCAGGTGTGAATGGGGAGCAGGTGTGTTAAATTTGGTGTTATCGCTCTCACACTCCCTCATACTGACTGGTCACTGGAAGTTCAACATGGCACCTCATGGCAAAGAACTCTCTGTGGATCTGAAGAAAAAAAAATATTGCTCTACATAAAGATGGCCTGGGCTATAAGAAGATTGCCAAGACCCTGAAACTGAGCTGCAGCACGATGGCCAAGACCATACAGCGGTTTAACTGGACAGGTTCCACTCAGAACAGGCCTCGCCATGGTCGACCAAAGAAGTTGAGTGCACGTGCTCAGCATCATATCCAGAGGTTGTCTTTGGGAAATAGGCATATGAGTGCTGTCAGCATTGCTGCAGAGGTTGAAGGGGTGGGGGGTCAGCCTGTCAGTGCTCAGACCATACGCTGTACACTGCATCAAATTGGTCTGCATGGCTGTCGTCCCAGAAGGAAGCCTCTTCTAAAGATGATGCACAAGAAAGCCCGCAAACAGTTTGCTGAACACAAGCAGACTAAGGACATGGATTACTGGAACCATGTCCTGTGGTCTGATGAGACCAAGATAAACTTATTTGGTTCAGATGGTGTCAAGCGTGTGTGGCGGCAACCAAGTGAGGAGTACAAAGACAAATGTGTCTTGCCTACAGTCAAGCATGGTGGTGGGAGTGTCATGGTCTGGGTCTGCATGAGTGCTGCTGGCACTGGGGAGCTACAGTTCATTGAGGGAACCATGAATGCCAACATGTACTGTGACATACTGAAGCAGAGCATGATCCCCTCCCTTCGGAGACTGGGCCTCAGTCTATCTATATATATATATCACACACACTACCGTTCCAAAGTTTGGGGTCACTTAGAAATGTCCTTGTTTTTGAAAGAAAAGCACATTTTTTTTGTCCATTAAAATAACGTCAAATTGATCAGAAATACAGTGTAGACGTTGTAAATTACTATTGTAGCTGGAATCTGCGTGTTTTTTATGCAATATCTACATAGGTGTACAGAGGCCCATTATCAGCAACCATCACTCCTGTGTTCCAATTGCACATTGTGTTAGCTAATCCACATGTATCATTTTAAAAGGCTATTTGATCATTAGGACCCTTTTACAATTATGCTAGCACAGCTGAAAACTGTTGTTCTGATTAAATAAGCAATAAAACTGGCCTTTAGACTAGTTGAGTATCTGGAGCATCAGCAAAAAAGTCCCAAACTTTGAACATCCCAAGGAGCACCATTGAATTCATTATTTCAAAAAATTGAAAGAATATGGCACCACAACACACCTGCCAAGAGAGGGCCGCCCACTGAAACTCACGGACCAGGCAAGGAGGGCATTAATCAGAGAGGCAACAAATATAACCCTGAAGGAGCTGCAAAGCTCCACAGCAGAGATTGGAGTATCTGTCCATAGGACCACTTTAACCCGGAAACTCCACAGAGCTGGGCTTTATTGAAGAGTAGCCAGAAAAAAAGCCATTGCTTAAATGGCCAAAAAGCATGTGGGAGACACCCCAAACATATGGAAGAAGGTACACTGGTCAGATGAGACTAAAATTGAGCTTTTTGGCCATCAAGGAAAACACTGTCTGGCGCAAACCCAACACCTCTCATCACCCCGAGTACACCATCCCTACAGTGAAGCATGGTGGTGGCCGCATCATGCTGTGGGGATGTTTTTCCATCGGCAGAGACTGGGAAACTGGTCAGAATTGAATAAATTATGGGTGGTGCTAAACACAGGGAAATTCTTGAGGGAAACCTGTTTCAGTCTTCCAGAGATTTGTGACTGGGACAGAGGTTCACCTTCCAGCAGGACAATGACCATAAGCATACTGCTAAAGCAACACTCGAGTGGTTTAAGAGGAAACATTTAAATGTATTGGAATGGCCTAGTCATAAGTCCAGACCTCAATCCAATTGAGAATCTGTGGTATGACTTATGAGCTGGAGCAGTTTTGCTTTGAAGAATGGGCAAAAATCCCAGTGGCTAGATGTGCCAAGCTTATAGAGACATACCCCAAGAGACTTGAAGATGTAATCGACAAAGTATTGACTTTTGGGGGGGTGAATGGTTATGCACGCTCAAGTTCAGTTTTGTGTTATTTCTTGTTTATTTGACAAAAAAATATGTTGCATCTTCAAAGTGGTAGGCATGCTGTGTAAATCAAATTATACAAACCCCCAATTTTAATTCCAGGGAGTAAGGTAACCAAATAGGAAAAATCCCAAGGGGGTTGAATACTTTCGTGTGTGTTGTGTGTGTGTGTGTGTATAAAGATGTCCCTACTGTTGGTGCATGCAAATGTGAGCCATTTCAACTGAACATTGTGGTTACATTAATGAAGAATGAAATCAAATAAATCTTATTCATGATAAATAAATGATGCGTGTCAGGAGCTGGTCCTTTTTACAACACACCTATTATAGCGTTCGTATTTCATCGACACTGTCGAGTGCATACGGATGGCATGCCCATGCAGCTGATAATGGCCTATTCTAAAGTATAAAGTATAAAACCTTATAAATTGAGAGTAGTCTGATGGGAGAGAATATTATCACTTGTGAATGAGAGACTAATGAGCAGTACGTACAGTCTAGGCAAGAAACAGCGCATGCCTTTCTTGCAACTTTTTAAAATCATCAATAGTTACATCATGCAGCCCATTTGTTTTGATTTCTAATTAGGTTTGTCTCACAACTAAAGTTGCCAAATAACTCGAAATTAAGCATATAGGACATGTTACAAATGATCCCTTTTTACACTCGACACAGAAAAGCGCACTCGCTCGGCAATCGTTAGAGAAAAATATCCCTTCTATTGTATTAATCAATGTACACTTATATTCTTGTAACTATAAAGTCATATAAAATAATTGCATAGGAATTAAGCATATATTTTCTGCTATTGGCATGGCACTCCCAGATCGGTAATATACAGTAGGCCGACTCAATATAAAATCCGGTTCTTCTGAAATACATTTTTTTCATATCATGTTTCTTAACACCAGTTATTGTGATGGTGTATATTAAATAGATTTGTAATACATATATTCATTGTAGATGTTCCAAAGGCGCGCATCAGCGGCTTGTATGCGTGGAAACCCGGAGATGCCAACCGTATTTATATTAATGCATGGTCAATAACCTCGAGACCGGTGGTCACTCTGCGTGACAGTTAACGGCTAACACATTTTCATGCCCGCCACAGCCCTACCTGTACACACTGCAGGAAGAGGTTCTGAGAGGACCTACCTCAGGATACACCAGCAGAAAAAAACATTCCACTCTATAACATAGAAGCCATTCCACACGATATCTTCTGATGTTTGGATCAAACGTTGAATTAACAGATTTCAGTGTTGAATATTCCTAGGTAGAATATTGCATTCAGACATAAATAATCTGTTACATATTGCGTTTGTATTGTGTAGGCTATATTATGTTCACAAATGCCTATTTCACTACTTCTATTCAACTAACTTTTTTTCCCCAAAGACACTTTTAATGAGAAAATGAATGCAGTTAATCAAGTTCATGGACATTTTTTAAGACATATACAGTGCCTTGCGAAAGTATTCGGCCCCCTTGAACTTTGCGACCTTTTGCTACATTTCAGGCTTCAAACATAAAGATATAAAACTGTATTTTTTTGTGAAGAATCAACAACAAGTGGGACACAATCATGAAGTGGAACGACATTTATTGGATATTTCAAACTTTTTTAACAAATCAAAAACTGAAAAATTGGGCGTGCAAAATTATTCAGCCCCTTTACTTTCAGTGCAGCAAACTCTCTCCAGAAGTTCAGTGAGGATCTCTGAATGATCCAATGTTGACCTAAATGACTAATGATGATAAATACAATCCACCTGTGTGTAATCAAGTCTCCGTATAAATGCACCTGCACTGTGATAGTCTCAGAGGTCCGTTAAAAGCGCAGAGAGCATCATGAAGAACAAGGAACACACCAGGCAGGTCCGAGATACTGTTGTGAAGAAGTTTAAAGCCGGATTTGGATACAAAAAGATTTTCCAAGCTTTAAACATCCCAAGGAGCACTGTGCAAGCGATAATATTGAAATGGAAGGAGTATCAGACCACTGCAAATCTACCAAGACCTGGCCGTCCCTCTAAACTTTCAGCTCATACAAGGAGAAGACTGATCAGAGATGCAGCCTAGAGGCCCATGATCACTCTAGATGAACTGCAGAGATCTACAGCTGAGGTGGGAGACTCTGTCCATAGGACAACAATCAGTCGTATATTGCACAAATCTGGTCTTTATGGAAGAGTGGCAAGAAGAAAGCCATTTCTTAAAGATATCCATAAAAAGTGTTGTTTAAAGTTTGCCACAAGCCACCTGGGAGACACACCAAACATGTGGAAGAAGGTGCTCTGGTCAGATGAAACCAAAATTGAACTTTTTGGCAACAATGCAAAACGTTATGTTTGGCGTAAAAGCAACACAGCTCATCACACCATCCCCACTATCAAACATGGTATTGGCAGCATCATGGTTTGGGCCTGCTTTTCTTCAGCAGGGACAGGGAAGATGGTTAAAATTAATGGGAAGATGGATGGAGCCAAATACAGGACCATTCTGGAAGAAAACCTGATGGAGTCTGCAAAAGACCTGAGACTGGGACGGAGATTTGTCTTCCAACAAGACAATGATCCAAAACATAAAGCAACATCTACAATGGAATGGTTCAAAAATAAACATATCCAGGTGTTAGAATGGCCAAGTCAAAGTCCAGACCTGAATCCAATCGAGAATCTGTGGAAAGAACTGAAAACTGCTGTTCACAAATGCTCTCCATCCAACCTCACTGAGCTGGAGCTGTTTTGCAAGGAGGAATGGGAAAAAATGTCAGTCTCTCGATGTGCAAAACTGATAGAGACATACCCCAAGCAACTTACAGCTGTAATCGCAGCAAAAGGTGGCGCTACAAAGTATTAACTTAAGGGGGCTGAATAATTTTGCACGCCCAATTTTTCAGTTTTTGATTTGTTAAAAAATGTTGAAATATCCAATAAATGTCGTTCCACTTCATGATTGTGTCCCACTTGTTGTTGATTCTTCACAAAAAATACAGTTTTATATCTTTATGTTTGAAGCCTGAAATGTGGCAAAAGGTCGCAAAGTTCAAGGGGGCCGAATACTTTCGCAAGGCACTGTATGTGTGGATTTCATAAGGCCAATTTTTTCCGTTTTGTTACGAAATGGGATTAAAATGGATTCGTCAATGATCTACAAAAAAAGTGGAAGAAAAACTATACAATATATATTTTTTTAAATCATGAAAAATAAAACATTATCTGAGTCTATACAGGTTAGAATCACCTTTAGTAGCAATTACATCTGTGAATCTTTGAGTAAGTCTCAAAGAGCTATCCACACCTGGTCTGTGCAACATTTGGCCAATTTATTTTAAATAATAATCTTAAATCCCTGTCAAATTGGTTGTTGATCATTGCTAGACAACCATTTTCAGGTCTTGCCATAGATTTTCAAGCAGATTTAAGTCAAAATTGTAACTTGGCCACTCAGGAAAATTTGCGGTCTTCTTGGTAAGCAACTCCAGTGTAGATTTGTCCTTGTGTTTTAGGTTATTGTCCTGCAGAAAGATGAATTATCCCAGTATCTGGTGGAAAGCAAACGGATCCAGGTTTTCCTCTAGGATTTTGCCTGTGCTTAGCTCCATTATGTTTATTTTTTATCCTGAAAAACTCCCCAGTCCTTAATGATTACAAGCATACCTATAATACGATGCAGCCACCACTATGCTTGAAAATATGGGGAGTGGTACTCAGTAATGTGTTGTATTGGATTTGCTCCAAACATAACCCTTTGTATTCAGGACAAAAAGTTCATTGCTTTGTCACTTTTTTTTTGCAGTACTATTTTAGTGCCTTGTTGCAAACGATGCACGTTTTGTAATATTTTTATTCTGTACAGACTTCCTTCTTTTCACTCTGTCAATTAGGTTAGTATTGTGGAGTAACTACAATGTTGTTGATCCATCCTCTGTTCTCCTATCACACCCATTCAACTATGTGACTGTCTTAAAGTCAGAGGTTGAAAACTTATTGACTCAAGAAATTTCAGCTTTTCATTTTTTATTAATTTGTCAAAATTAAAAAAACATAATTCCACGTTGACATATTGTATGTAGGCCAGTGACCCCAAACATCTCTATTTTAATACATTTTAAATTTTGTCTGTAAAATAACAAAATGTGGAAAAAGTTAAGGTATATGAATACTTTCAGAAGGAACCGTAACAGTGGAGGCTGCTGAGGGAAGAACGGCTCACAATAATGGCTTGAATGGAGTTTAATGGATGGAATAGAGTGAATGGAATGGTATGAAAACCATGTCTTTGGAACCATTCCATTTACTCCATTCCAGACATTATTACGAGCTGTTCTCCCCTCATAAGCCTTCACTGCACTGTACCCACACACTAACAAACACCTACTGTGCACTTCAATATAGTTGAGTCAGGTTTGACTGATGATGACTCATATTTACCCACATCATATTTATGTTCACCAGGATGAGTTTAACAACAATTCAGTCATTCTGTAACTACAGTATAGGACTCAAGCGTAGTGTGGATGGGTAAACTCTGTTGAAAGTGTGTTTATTATCTGTGTGTACGTACCTGAGGGAGTGTATGTCTGTAATCTGTATCACCTGTCTCTTCCAGGAGGAGGAGGGTCCAGAGGTGCCGCTCATGAAGGAGGAGGGGTGTGAGGAGGGTCTGGGGAACCCTGAGGGGAACATGGCCATGGACGACAACCAGACTACACCTCCTCGTGAACCCACAGAGGAACCAGCTGAGCAGCACAGGACCACATACAGTCTCTCTGAGGTGAGCCCACTGTGAACTACTGTCTGAATGGTATTAGATCAGGTCTTAATTCATTTTGTGTTAAGTGTGGGACCCTGCCATTGAATTATCTAACCATTAGTATAGTATCAAATCAACTAATATGTATGCATTGTACTCATAGCCCAATCAGAAGATGCTCCATAGCAGGGTGCTCATATCAGATGTCTTGTTCCAACATCTTCTCTCTGTATTTCTTACAGTCAGTAGACATGGAGGAAGGGAAGCCTGATCTGCTACTAGTCAAAGAGGAGACAATAGAGGACGGACAAGAGAGCATTGATCTGCTGAGTGGACTAAAGATGGGGGAGCAAGGTAAGGGAGAAATACATATAGCCTACCTACAGTATTACATCTTCAATGGGATTAGCGATGCACCTGACTATTTTGTCTTAATTTTCTTCATTCATACAATGAAATCAATACAACTTATGTTTACATACAACAAAAACACAATGTATGAACTTGACCATGTAATTGACTAAAAAACACTCCATATGTAGAGTTTTCTCTGCCATGTTTGTAAAGTCTATTTTCTAACCTCTTCCTGCAGGTGGTTGGCTGGAGGCTAACAGAGGAGACTGGGCGGCCATCTTGGATACCCAGGGAAAAGCAGCCAAGAGCCCAGGGGACAACGTCATTGAGCATGCCAGGACCAGATGCGACATAGTGGAGGTCAATGGATGGAACAGCGTCCTTAATTCTGGGCTGGGGAACAACACTGTTAACCACAACCAGAAACAGACGGTCGAATACAAAACAACAGCTGAACTTAGTCTTCATGACAACAGACTGGCTGAGACCAGGGCGAGGCGTAGATTTGGTCTGCGGGGACGGGGAGGTGTCTGTATGAGAACAGCCACAGACTCAGCTAGCGATGCTCCGTCCTGCTCCTATAGTTGTGATTCAGAGAGACTGATGGCGCCTCAGGTTAACCCTCTAACAGGTGCTGCCTTCAGCCTGCCTTCTATAGGATCTATCAACTGGAACATGGACCCTGCAACAACACAGATACTCCCTGGCCTTCGTCCTCCTCACAATCTCCTAATGTTAAACCAGACCTCAGACAATGCCAGTGCCTCAACACTAAATACCTACACAAGCCCATTGACAAATGACAGTAGTAGAGATGGAATCAGTAAAGGTGGCATCGCCAAAGATAAGTGTTTCCCGTGTTCATTCTGTGGGAAAGCCTTCAGTTTCCCCAAACAGGTGGAGATCCACCAGAGGATGCACACGGGGGAGAAACCATTCGGCTGCCACCTGTGCTGGGCCAGTTTTTCACACTCGTTCAGCCTGAAGAGGCACCAGAGGGTCCACACAGGGGAGAAACCATTCAATTGCCACCTTTGCCGGGCCAGTTTTTCACACTTGTTCAACCTGAAGAGGCACCAGAGTGTCCACACAGGGGAGAAATCCTGAAGCTGCCCCAGTGTGAGAAGAGTTTTTCCCACCAGCACCAGCTGAAGATGCACCTGAAGGTCCACATGGTAGAGAGACCGTTCGCCTGTACACACTGCGGGTTCTCAGAGAGGAGATACCTCAGGATACACCAGCAGAAAACATGGTCCATGTATAGAGTATAGTAACATATAGTACTAGTTAGTGTGTTTGTAGTTAATTCTGTTGCTTTTGGATTTAGTAGGGAACTGGATGAGGTAAACTCCACCCAGCACTGCCAGAAGAGGACTGAGTTTTTCCTAGCCACTGTGCTTCTACATCTGCATTGCTTGCTGTTTGGGGTTTTAGTCTGGGTTTCTGCTGATGTATAAAGGGCTTTATGAATGCATTTGATTGAAATTTGATTGAACTGAGGAAAGAATGAGTATGATGAGGCAGAGTAGATGATATGGTGCTGGATGGTGTGATAGTGTCTAGTAAAGATGCTTCACTAATGAAGAATGACAAACTTAGTCCCTTTAGGTTGATACTGGTGGTGTTATAGTGAGATCAGGATGGTGCCTTGTAATGTTGAACCTTTTCCAAAGTATTCTGAAATTAATTTTATCAAAGTAAGGGTTCCAGATTTACAGAAAAGGTCCAATGGTACCATAGTGAGAAAAGTTAATCTACTTGTATCGTTTTGTGCAATAAAAGTACCGTACGTAAAAGTTATGCGAGTAAATGACCATTTTGTTGAAATGAAATATGAATTTGACTGTGCTGACTGACTTGGTTGTTTTTGTATCATTGCAGGGACTGAGTTTCCCTTATAAGTCCATTTCAACTTAATTTTTTGGGAAAATGGTCAGTTACTTGATAAAACCTTCGGTACTTAATTATTTAATCAACACACACAGTCTTGGCCCTTGCACTTTTATCAAGTAACTGACCATTTTCCCAAACAATTAAGTTGAAATTTAACATTTTATTTGGCCTCGACAATTCTTTATTTCACTGTTAATATTACAGAACCTTTGTTTTTGATTCATAACTGAAATGGCATTATTGACACCCTAGACATAATATTTGGTAGCACAGCCTTTGGTCAAAATAACTGGTATAATCAAGCGCTTCCTATAGCCATCAATGAGCTTCCTGCAACTCTGTACTGGCAGCTTGGCCCATTTCTCTTGCGTGCCATCTCCCAACTGCTGTTTTCGGGTCTATCCACAAGTTTAATGGGATTTCGTTCTGTACTCATTGCTGGCCACTTTAGAACAGTCCAGTGTTTTCTCTCAAACCATTCCTCTGGGCTTTTTGAAGTGTGTTTAAGGTCATTGTCCTGCTGGAAGACCTTTGACGGAGACCCAGCTTTCTTGCACTGTGTCTGACATTGCGCTCAAAAATGCCTTGTTATTCTCCTGATTTCATGACCCAGTGCTAGAGTCAGCAAAGCAACCCCAAAACATCGCTGAACCTCCTCCGTGTTTGACTGTAGGGAAGATGTTCTTTTCTATGAAGGCTTAATTTTGTTCTCTGTAAACAGAGATGGTGTGCTTTACCAAAAAGCTCTAATTTGTTCTAATCTGCCCACAGGACATTCTCCCAGAAGGATTTTGGCATGTTCAGGTGTTAGGGCAAATTGCAGTCAGGCTTTCTTATGTCTCTCTCTCAGCAGTGGGGTCCTCCTGGGTCTCCTACCATATAACCCCCTGTCATTGAATTGGTGATGGACGGTGCGCGTTGAAATTGTCATACCTTGTGTCTGAAGGTCAGCTTGAATCTGTGTGCTTTCTCCACCATTCAAACAATCCTTTGCCGCAATCTTCCATCACGTTCTCTTGCGGACACTTCCAGGGAGGTTGGCTACAGCGGCATGGGCCTTAAACTTATTGATAACGTTACGTACGGTGGAAACAGGAACTCTGGAGATGGACTTGTAGCCTTGATTGTCCATGCTTTGCTACAATCTTGTGTCTGACCTCTTCAGATAATTCTCTGGTTTTCTTTATTTTCTCCATGCTCATTGCAGTACACTCAGTGACAAACAAACAGGAGAATGAGTCCTTTTCTCTATTCAAACTTCTTCTTCTACTATGGTATAATGGCGTTCGCAACATTTAGATGTGCATTCCGCCACCTACTGTGCGGGTAGATAATAAGGATCCCAAAAAGGAAAACGTTTCGGTAAAAATAAATAAAATATCATACAAACTACCCCAAAATAAATTAACTACACAAAATCAACCTGCTTTTCTGTAAAAACCTCATTCTAATCAGGTCCAACACAGGCTCAGAAGCCTCCTGTGAGGACAGGACTATAGTCCTTGGAGCCCCAAGTCTTTGAGCCTCAAAAACGTATCTGGCTGCAGATATGATGTCCAGCTTCTTGGACATCTTAGACACTTGTGCTGTACAATTAATCTTCACAATGAGTGTATCCAGATCACCTGATTGACTTAAAACACTATCAACTGGTCGCACTGAATCCACCACCATATCGCCAACACTGTTGCCTCTTGCCCCTATGACTCTCTTCACCGCCTCCACATAGGAGCTCCGCTGTGCAACCCTGATCCTTGACACCTGGACCTCCTTTACCCTAACAGGACACGCGAGGAAGTCTGGAGTAAGATGCCCACCACATTTGCAACATTTTCCATTCACAGATTCTTCAATATGATACTTCTCCCATCTGCAAACATTTGACACGTGACCATATCCTTTACGATTTCTACAATGATTGTGGACTACAGGAAAAGGAGAACCGAGCACGCCCCCATTCTCACCGACAGGGCTGTAGTGGAGCAGGTTGAGAGTTTCAAATTCCTTGGTGTCCACATCACCAACAAACTATCATGGTCCAAACACACCAAGACAGTCGTGAAAAGGGCACGTCAATGCCTATTTCCCCTCAGGAGACTGAAAAGATTTGGCATGGGTACTCAGATCCTCAAAAAGTTCTACAGCTGCACCATCGAGAGAATCCTGGTTGCATCACCGCCTGGTATGGCAACTCTTCGGCCTCCGACCGCAAGGCACTACAGAAGGTAGTGCGAATGGCCCAGTACATCACTGGGGCCAAGCTTCCTGCCATACAGGACCTCCATACAGGCGGTGTCAGAGGAAGGCCCTAAAAATTGTCAAAGACTCCAGACACCCTAGTCATAGACTCTCTCTGCTACCACACGGCAAGCGAAGGCAGTCTTTAGGTGGTCCTCTGGAGCCACCAGCACTTGCCAATATCCTTCATCATTCCTAAGCACTCCAGGAGTTCATTCACGCGGGGCATGGGATACGCGTTGAACGTAGAGATTGCGTTTACACCCCTAAAGTCATTGCAGATTCTCATACTATGGTCAGGTTTGGGGACCAGGACTATGGGACTGGACAACTCACTCGTAGATAGCTTGATCACCCTCATCCTCAGCATCTCCCTTACCTCGTTCTTTGCGATGACTTGGCGGGCCTCAGGAATCCTGTAAGGCCGGATATGCACCTTCTTGCCGGGTTCAGTATGAATATGATGAAACAGGACATCTGTTTGTCCTGGGAAGGGCGAGAATACCCTGCCGAATTGCATAATCAGCTTGTCTAGCTGTCTCGACTGCTCCGGAAGGAGAGTTCGGCCACAGTTCACCTGTAGCAGGGCCTTCTCTTTTTCCTTGTTCTCCACGACCATCAAAGCCAAACCCTTCTCTCTCCCATTGTACTTCTTCAGCAGGTTGATACCCCTTTACTTATTCCACATTTTGTTGTTACAGCCTGAATTCAAAAAGGATTAAATATATTTGTTTATTTACCCATCTACAGACAATACCCCATAATGACAATGTGAAAACATGTTTTTTTAGAAATTTGTGCGCAAATATCTCAAGTATTTACACCCCTGAGTCAATACTTTGTATAAGCACTGTTGGCAGTGATTAAAGCTGTGAGTCTTTCTGGGTAAGTCTCTAAGAGCTTTCCACACCTGGATTATGCAACATTTGCCCATTATTCTTTTCAAAATTCTTTAAGCTCTGTCAAATTGGTTGCTGATCATTTTCAGGTCTTGCCATAGATTAGTAAAAACCTGTTCTTGCTTGTCATTATGGGGTATTACAGTGCCTTGCGAAAGTATTCGGCCCCCTTGAACTTTGCGACCTTTTGCCACATTTCAGGCTTCAAACATAAAGATATAAAACTGTATTTTTTGTGAAGAATCAACAACAAGTGGGACACAATCATGAAGTGGAACGACATTTATTGGATATTTCAACATTTTTTAACAAATCAAAAACTGAAAAATTGGGCGTGCAAAATTATTCAGCCCCCTTAAGTTAATACTTTGTAGCGCCACCTTTTGCTGCGATTACAGCTGTAAGTTGCTTGGGGTATGTCTCTATCAGTTTTGCACATCGAGAGACTGACATTTTTTCCCATTCCTCCTTGCAAAACAGCTCCAGCTCAGTGAGGTTGGATGGAGAGCATTTGTGAACAGCAGTTTTCAGTTCTTTCCACAGATTCTCGATTGGATTCAGGTCTGGACTTTGACTTGGCCATTCTAACACCTGGATATGTTTATTTTTGAACCATTCCATTGTAGATGTTGCTTTATGTTTTGGATCATTGTCTTGTTGGAAGACAAATCTCCGTCCCAGTCTCAGGTCTTTTGCAGACTCCATCAGGTTTTCTTCCAGAATGGTCCTGTATTTGGCTCCATCCATCTTCCCATTAATTTTAACCATCTTCCCTGTCCCTGCTGAAGAAAAGCAGGCCCAAACCATGATGCTGCCAATACCATGTTTGATAGTGGGGATGGTGTGATGAGCTGTGTTGCTTTTACGCCAAACATAACGTTTTGCATTGTTGCCAAAAAGTTCAATTTTGGTTTCATCTGACCAGAGCACCTTCTTCCACATGTTTGGTGTGTCTCCCAGGTGGCTTGTGGCAAACTTTAAACAACACTTTTTATGGATATCTTTAAGAAATGGCTTTCTTCTTGCCACTCTTCCATAAAGACCAGATTTGTGCAATATACGACTGATTGTTGTCCTATGGACAGAGTCTCCCACCTCAGCTGTAGATCTCTGCAGTTCATCTAGAGTGATCATGGGCCTCTAGGCTGCATCTCTGATCAGTCTTCTCCTTGTATGAGCTGAAAGTTTAGAGGGACGGCCAGGTCTTGGTAGATTTGCAGTGGTCTGATACTCCTTCCATTTCAATATTATCGCTTGCACAGTGCTCCTTGGGATGTTTAAAGCTTGGGAAATCTTTTTGTATCCAAATCCGGCTTTAAACTTCTTCACAACAGTATCTCGGACCTGCCTGGTGTGTTCCTTGTTCTTCATGATGCTCTCTGCGCTTTTAACGGACCTCTGAGACTATCACAGTGCAGGTGCATTTATACGGAGACTTGATTACACACAGGTGGATTGTATTTATCATCATTAGTCATTTAGGTCAACATTGGATCATTCAGAGATCCTCACTGAACTTCTGGAGAGAGTTTGCTGCACTGAAAGTAAAGGGGCTGAATAATTTTGCACGCCCAATTTTTCAGTTTTTGATTTGTTAAAAAAGTTTGAAATATCCAATAAATGTCGTTCCACTTCATGATTGTGTCCCACTTGTTGTTGATTCTTCACAAAAAAATACAGTTTTATATCTTTATGTTTGAAGCCTGAAATGTGGCAAAAGGTCGCAAAGTTCAAGGGGGCCGAATACTTTCGCAAGGCACTGTATGTGTAGATTGATGAGTTGAAAAATACTATTTAATCAATTTTAGAATAAGGCTGTAACATAACAACATGTGGAAAAAGGAGTCTGAATACTTTCTGAATGCACTGTATATGGTTGGTATTTACAGTTTTTATTTTCTGCCCAGCCCAAACACCACGTTCAACTATTCATGGTCTACAATTTAGACCACAATTAGTTGAACGAAGTGTTAGTGAAAGGCTGGAACAAAACATGTAAACTCCTGTCATATGTACAAAAAACCTGGGTTCGATCCCAGGCTGTGACCTGGAGTCCCATAGGGCGGCAGACAATTGGCCCAGCGTTGTCCGGTTTAGGGAAGGGTTTGGCCAGGTGCTCTAGTGACTCCTTGTGACGGGCCGGGCGCCTGCAGGCTGACTACGGTCGTCAGTTGAACAGTGTTTCCTCCGACACATTGGTGTAGCTGGCTTCCGGGTTAAGCAAGCGGGTGTTAAGAAGCATGGCTTGGCAAGTTATGTTTAGAGGACGCATGACTCGACCTTTGCCTCTCCCGAGTCTGTTGGGGAGTTGCAGCAATGAGACAAGATCGTAATTGGGGAGAAAAAGGGGGTAAGAAAATGCATAATAATTAAGGGCTGTGTTTTGTGTAGGTTTAACATGGCATTCATTACGTATTGATAACTGTGTACAGTGCCTTCGGAAAGTATTCAGACCCATTGTCTTTTTCCACATTTTGTTACGTTACAGCCTTATTCTAGAAACCAAGATTGAACTCTTTGGCCTGAATGCCAAGCGTCACATCTGGAGGAAACCTGGCACCATCCCTACAGTGAAGCATTGTGGTGGTGGCAGCATCATGCTGTGGGGATGTTTTTCAGTAGCAGGGACTGGGAAACTAGTCAGGATCGAGGCAAAGATGAACGGAGCAACGTACAGAGAGATACTTGATGAAAACCTGCTCCAGAGCGCTCAGGACCTCAAACTGGTTCAAAGGTTCACCCTCCAACAGGACGACGACCCGAAGCACACAGCCAAGACAACGCAGGAGTGGCTTCGGTACAAGTCTCTGAATGTCATTGAGTGGCCCAGCCAGAGCCTGGGCTTGAACACTATCAAACATCTCTGAAGAGACCTGAAAATAGCTTTGAAGGAAGGCTCGTCATCCAACCTGACAGAGCTTGAGAGGATCTGCAGAGAAGAATGGGAGAAACTCCCCAAATACAGGTGTGCCAAGGTTGTAGCATCATACCCAAGAAGACTCGAGGCTGTAATCACTGCCAAAGGTGCTTCAGCAAAGTACTGAATAAAGGGTCTGAATATTTATGTAAATATGATATCAGTTTATTTTGTTTTATAAATAGCAATATTTTCACTATTTTGTTGTTGCTTTGTTGTTATGGGGTATTGTCTGTAGATTGATGAGGGAAAAATAATTATCAATTTTAGAATAAGGCTGTAACCTAACAAAATGTGGGAAAAGTAACTTTTATCAATATATTCGCCTGTTTTTAACCCCAACAAATGAAATGCTAATCGGCTGCTAATGTGGCTATCGTAAAAAAACTACAAATGTCATGATGATCTGGACGAGACTGTAGAATCAAGGCAAACTCTGCATTAACTATCCAATGTTAGCTAAATGTAGTTATGAATAAATTGGCTACATTTCTTAATTGACCTACAACGGTGCCAGCTAGATATGAAGTTCGGGAGCTTGCAGGGATTTGTAGTCTTGCATGATGTCTACTTTGATGCTAATTAGTATTTCCAATCTGAGAGTAAATAGAGCTGAATATTGATCAAATTCACCTTGTCTGAGAGAATTACATAGTTATCAAAACGTAACACCAGGGTAAAGCTACACAAAACACAGCCCTTAATTTACGTGTTTCTAAAATCCCCTATTGTAAAAATGAATGGTGGAAAAACTATTGGAACCATTTCTGTGTTTGACCGCTAGGTTTTAGGGATATTATGACACCGCCACCACAGATAGAACAATTAGCCAGATATTTCACCAGATGTATAAATTTGAAGCATCCGGTTGGAATTTCCACTCACGACCAAATATGGTGATGAGAGGAAGCCCGGTGGCCAGAAGTGGGAGTAGATGGATGGATTTTCTTGCAAATTTTCTCATCTATTATACATTTGATCTCCATACAGTTTTCTGTTTCCAAAACTAGAATTTGTAACAAACAGAGTGGATTGCGTTTTGTAGACTTTTCTCTTTGCCAAAGGTTTAAAAAACAATTGCGTTGTTTAGAATGAGTTATTGCACGATTCCCTAACGGAAACCACGTGTAATCGACTCAAACTCCAGTCCAATTGGTGGCGGTAATGCACCTTTTTGGTTGCCAACCGCCATTTAAAAACCAGATAAGTATTGACTTAAACATGACCAAGAACAATTTTCTCGTTAGGGTTTTTATTTAGACATTAACACAATGGAACTCAAACTATTATTAATTTAACTGCTCAGCATCACATACTTATGCCTCTTTAAATCGCGTTGGAGGCAGGACTTGGTTGATATATGTTATCTCTGTAACGCTAGCTTGCTAGTCGTTAGCAAACAATGGCCATGGTTTTTCACACTCAAATAGCCTCCATCATGGAGGTGCTAGCGAATGCAGCCGTGGCAGAGGTCTGTAAACTCGTGGATGACGACTATGCAGTGTTTCGTGTGGAAATAACTCAAAGCCAGAAAGAAAACAGGGTATTGCGGAGGAAACTACAGCTACTGGAGCTGAAGGTGTCACGGGAGCGCGCCGAGAAGACAACGCGAGAGCGCGCACACTCCAGTCGTCCCAGTAGTGTCAAGATCCTCGACCGATACAGAGGAATGGAAAGAGGTACATTTTGCAGAAGGCTGAGGCAGCGGGGCCCCCCTCTGTACATGTGTAACTAGATGTGTTAACCAGAATTGAGTCTTGGACAGTTTTTGGATCGTATGCAATAATTCCCCAGATTACTTAGCTGTATTGCACAAAGACACAATTTTACATCCTGGCCAATTCTAGACTGTCAAAACTGTCAATATTGTACAATATAGCGTTCAGCATTGACCGTACCTAACCTAACCACCTATTTTCCCCAATTCCCCAAAACTCTCGTGTGAAGGACATCTCACTGGAGGCCACAGGAGCTTTGTGAAGCCAGTGGGACACAATACATGGAGAGATGACCAACCTATCACTGTTGATGAGGGGAGTGGAACCTCAACCCAAAATGTTATTGTGATAGAGGTTAGTGTAACAGTACATCAAATGTGGCCAGTTTATTTCAGAAAGGCTCCCCTCAGCTATTCACTTGCTTAGATAGACATCCTCATTTATCTGCCATAGGGGAACTTGTGAGACTTCCCTACGACATTGTTATCCAATTCTACTCATGTATCGGTAATAACCTCCCTTCTTCTTGTGTCAGGATCCAGACGCAGAGGCTGCAAGTCCTGGAGGATCGTCCCTGGTCAAGCAGGAGAGGACTGTAGAAGAGGATCCACGACACAGCATCACGGAGGTCAGTGGCACGCCGAACGCCATCCTAATGTCAGAGACATTTAACTGTAATGAACAGGATCTGACCACAGATCAGACCCAGAGGGGCTGGGCAGCCTGGGCTGTCTTCCTGCTCCCGGCTCAGAGTATGTACCGGTATTTCACCAGAGCCAAAGGGCTGTTAATTCTTGTGTAGATGGTGATGCGTTACACACTGGAGGTGATGATCTGTCTTGTTCTTACGCTACACAGATGGACCTGGCAACATATCCTTGGGTTTAGAGACACAGATTGATCTGTCTAGAGAAGACTGGAACCAGTACAGTGGTAGTGTATACTTTGAAGGGTGCCTAGATAAGAAAGGTGAAGTTATAGTGGTAGATAAAGCGACTGAGAAAGTGGAGGGTGACATTCCTTTCACATGGAATGCAGATATTCACCTAGGAGACAGACACTCACAGGACAGACTTCTTAGATTACATGAAAAGCTTAGAGACCAATCCAAATGTCGAGTCCCATTTCCCGTTCAGGGATCGAAACCCAGTGTCCAAGTCAATGGAGCCTTCCAATTCACACGGCCTTTTCGATCAGGTATTGAACTCAAATGACAGGGCTAGAGCCAGATTCAGGGAGGGGGAGCCACATCGTTCTTCTGCATGTTCTGTAACAAAGGCTTTAGCTGCCTCCAGAAGGTGGTTCCATCAGTAGTTCCACACGGGATAAATCCTTCAGTAGTACCCAGTGTCACATGCACTTCGCCCAGGCTGGCAACCTGAAGAGGCACCAGAGGGTCCACACGGGCAAAATCCTACAGCGGCCCCCATTGTGAGAAGAGGTTCTCCCACCAGCACCATCTGAAGATCCACCTGAAGGTCCACACGGGAGAGAGGCCGTTCGCCTGTACACACTGTGGGAAGAGGTTCTCAGAGAGGAGCTACCTCAGGATACACCAGGAGAAAAACCATTCCACTCGATTAGTTTCTTATGTTTAGAATTAACCATTAAAGACAAATATACATTTTTATTGTTGTCAGCAGAAAATATCCACAGATACACTTGGAATAACAAGAGTAACAGATTTCAGTGTTCAATATTCCTGGGTATAATATTGCATCCAGGCACTGTGTGATATATAAGGCATATATAACCCTAAAGTATGTTATAAATTGTTTGTACTATGTAGGATATATGATGTTCACAAATGCATATTTAATTACTTTATTTCAAGTACTTACATTTTTCTTCAAGACACTTTTAATGAGAAAATTAATGCAGTTCATCAAGTTCATGCTGATTTTTATGGTGTATTTTTATTATTATGTAATTTAAAACTTATTTATGTTTTAAAAAAAAACACAAAATGGGACTTTTTATTCTAAACTTTCATTGAGACTTTCTTTAGTACACATCACATCCGATCTCACCCTATTCTGCATACACCCAACAGCGCTTTATAACCATTATAGACTTAATAAATATACCTACAAAAACCCAAACATGAACAAACACCTACGGTACATGTCAGAATAGTTTAGTTGGGTTTGTTAGGCTTTTGACTCATATTTACCCACACCATCATATTTATGTCCACCATGATGAATTTAACAACAATTACATAATTCTTTAACTACAGTATAGGACTCAAACGTAGTGTGTGTACGTACCTGAGGGAGTGTAATCTGTATCAGCTGTCTCTTCCAGGAGGAGGAGGGCCCAGAGGGGCTGCTAGTGAAGGAGGAGGGGTGTGAGGAGGGTCTGGGGAACACTGAGGGGATCATGGTCATAGATGACAACCAGACTACACCTCTTCCTGAACCCGCAGAGGAACAAGCTGAGCAGCACAGGACCACACACCGTCTCACTGAGGTGAGTCCACTGTGAACTACTGTCTGTTTGGCATTAGGTCAGGGCCCGTATCCACAAAGCCTCTCAGAGTAGGAGTGCTGACCAGGTGGGGGCCTGATCCTAGATCAGTACTCTTACTCTTAGAAGTCTTGTGAGTAGAAAATTGGTTGTAAGTGCTGGGACTAGAGACTATCCAATTTGTTGAGTAGAGTGTTGGAGGCTATTTTGTAAATGAAATCGCCAAAGTCGAGGATTGGTAGGATGGTCACGAGGGTATGTTTGGCAGCATGAGTGAAGGATACTTTGTTGCGAAATAGGAAGCCGATTCTAGATTTAATTTTGGATTGGAGATGCTTTATGTGAGTCTGGAAGGAGAGTTTACAGTCTAACCAGGCACCTAGTTATTCGTAGTTATCCACATATTCTAAGTCGGAGCCGTCCAGAGTAGGTATGCTGGACGGGCGGGCAGGTGCGGGCAGTGATCGGTTGAAGAGCATGCATTTAGTTTTACTTGCATTCAAGAGCAGTTGGAGGCCACAGAAGGAGAGTTGTATGGCATTCAAGCTCGTCTGGAGGTTAGTTAACACAGTGTCCAAAGAAGGGCCAGAAGCATACAAAATGGTGTCGTCTGCATAGAGGTGGATCAGAGAATCACCAGCAGCAAGAGCGACATCATTGATGTATACAAAAAAGAGAGTCGGCCTGAGAATTGAACCCTGTGGCACCCCCATAGAGACTGCCAGAGGTCCGGACAACAGGCCCTCCGATTTCACACACTGAGAAGTAGTTGGTGAACCAGGCGAGGCAATCATTTGTGAAACCAAGGCTGTTAAGTCTGTTAATAAGAATGTGGTGATTGGCAGAGTCTAAAGCCTTGGCCAGGTCGATGAATACGGCTGCACAGTAATGTCTCTTATCGATGGCGGTTATGATATCATTTAGGACCTTGAGTGTGGCTGAGGTGCACCCATGACCAGCTCTGAAACCAGATTGCATAGCGGAGAAGGTACGTTGGGATTCGAAATGGTCGGTAATCTGTTTGTTAACTTGGCTTTTGAAGACCTTAGAAAGGCAGGGTAGGATAGATATAGGTCTGTAGCAGTTTGTGTCTAGGGTGTCTCCCCCTTTGAAGAGGGGGATGACTGTGGCAGCTTTACAATCTTTAGGAAATCTCAGATGATACGAAAGAGGGGTTGATAGGGGTTGCAACAGTTTCGGCAGATCATTTTAGAAAGAGAGGTTCTAGATTGTTTAGCCAGGCTGATTTGCAGGGGTCCAGATTTTGCAGCTCTTTCAGAACATCAGCTTTCTGGATTTGGGTGAAGGAGAAATGGGGGAGGCTTGGGCGAGTTGCTGTGGGGGGTGCAGGGCTGTTGACCGGGGTAGAGGTAGACAGATGGAAAGCATGGCCAGCTGGATTTATTGGTGGTGACTGTGTTTCCTAGCCTCAGTGCAGTGGGCAGCTGGGAGGAGGTGCTCTAATTCTCCATGGACTTTATAGTGTCCCAGAACTTCTTTGAGTTTGTGCTACAGGATCCAAATTTCTGCTTGAAAAAGCTAGGCTTAGCTTTCCTAACTGCCTGTGTATTTAGGTTCCTAACTTCCCTGAAAAGTTGCATGTCACGGGGGCTATTCGATGCTAATGCAGAATGCCACAGGATGTTTTTGTGCTGGTCAAGGGCAGTCAGGTCTGGAGAGAACCATGGGCTATATCTGTTCCTGGTGCTAATTTTTTTGAAAGGGGCATGCTTATTTAAGATGGTGAGGAAGGCATTTTTAAAGACTGACCAGGCATCCTCTACTGACGGGATGAGGTCAATATCCTTCCAGGATACCCGGGCCAGGTCGATTAGAAAAGCCTGCTCGCTGAAGTGTTTTAGGGAGCGATGATGAGGGGTGGTCATTTGACCGTGGACCCATTACAGATGCAGACAATGAGGCAGTGATCGCTGAGATCTTGGTTGAAAACAGCAGAGGTGTATTTGGACGGCAAGTTGGTCAGGATGATATCTATGAGGGTGCCCTTGTTTATGGATTTGGTGTTGTACCTGGTTGGTCCATTGATCATTTGTGTGAGATTGAGGGCATCAAGCTTAGATTGTAGGATGGCCAGGGTGTTAAGCTAACAGTCCGATGTGCTCTGGACAGCTAACAGGCCGCGGCTAGCAGGCTAACGGCGGAGCCAATTGAGAAACCCCCCTCGGGCAAATCACGTCGGTGGTGCTGTCGTGATGGGTCGGCGGGGTCCTTTGCCAGTTGGTAAAATAAGTATTGTAGCCCAGGGAGTGGCTGATTGGCCTCTTTGGCTAGCCGAGAGATGGGCCTGGCAGGGCTAGCTCCAGGCCAATTGGTTCTTGCTTCGGGACAGGGACGTTAGCCAGGAGTGTCCACTCGCCTAGCAGCTAGCTAGCTAGCTGTGATGATCCATGTGAAGAGAAAAAAAAAGAAGGTTCAGAGCTTGCAGTAGGAATCCGGAGATATGGAGAAAAATATGTCCGATTTGCTCTGATTTGAGTCGTGCTGTGCAGACTGGCGAAAGTTGTTCGTGCTAGAGGTAGCTGATGACCGCTAGCAGTGGCTAGCTGACTACTAGATAGTTAGCTGACTACTAGCTAGTTAGCTGGCTTGCTTCTGTTGGGGTTCTGGTTCAGAAGACTTCTGATACTTCCGGTTTAGACAACTTCCGGTTTAGAAGAATTCATCCCAAAGGTGTTCGCTGGGGTTGAAGTCAGGGCTCTGTGCGGGCCAGTCAAGTTCGTCCACACCGATTTCGGCAAACCATTTCTGTATGGACCTCGTTTTGTGCACCGGGGAATTGTCGGGCTGAAACAGGAAAGGGCCTTCCCTAAACTTTTGTCACAAAGTTGGAAGCACAGAATCGTCTAGATTCTTTCTATGCTATAGCGTTAAGATTTCCCTTCACTGGAACTGAGAGGCTTTGTCCAAACCATGAAAATCAGCCCCACACCATCATTCCTCCTCCACCAAACTTTACAATTGGCACTATGCATTTGGGCAGGTAGCCTTCTCCTGGCATCCGCTGGACTGCCAGATGGTGAAGCATGATTCATCACTCTAGAGAACGCGTTTCCACTGCTCCAGAGCCCAATGGCGGCGAGATATACACCACTCCAGCAGACGCTTGGCATTGCGCATGGTGATCTTAGACTTGTGTGTGGCTGCTCGGCCATGGAAACCCATTTCATGAAGCTCCAGACGAACAGTTGTTGTGCTGACGTTGCTTCCAGAGGATGTTTGGAACTCTGTAGTGAGTGTTGCAACTGAGGATAGACTACTTTTACGCGCTACACGCTTCAAGCACTCGGCGGCCCGTTCTCTGAGCTTGTGTGGCCTACCGCCTACAGCACTTACAGTTGACCAGGGCAGAAATTTGATGAACTGACTTGTTAGAAAGTTGGCATCCTATGACGGTGCCCAGTTGAAAGTCACTGAGCTCTTCAGTAAGGCCATACTACTGCCAAATTGTCCTATGGAGATTGCATGGCTGTGTGCTCGATTTTATACACCTGTCAGCAACGGGTGTGGCTGATATAGCCAAATCCATTCATTTGAAGGGGTACCACATTATTTTGTGTATATATACAGTGTATTAAGATCCCATGACTTTTTCCAAATTTTGTTAAGTTACAGCCTTAAAAATAAATAAATGCTCATCAATCTACACACAATTCTTTACTCAGACCCTTTACTTAGTACTTTGTTGAAGCACCTTCGGCAGCAATTACAGCCTTTAGTCTTCTTGGGTCTGACTCAACAAGCTTTGCACATCTGTATCTCCCATTCTTCTCTGCAGATCCTCTCAAGCTCTGTCAGGTTGGATGGGGAGCTTTGCTGCACAACTATTTTCAGGTCTCTCCAAAGATGTTCATTCGGGTTCAAGTGTGGGCTCTGGTTGGGTCACTCAATGACATTCAGAGACTTGTCTCCAAGCCACTCCTGCGTTTTCTTGGCTTTTTGCTTAGGGTCGTTGTCCTATTGGAAGGTGAATCTTTGCCCCAGTTTGAGGTCCTGAGCTCTCTGGAGCACGTTTTCATCAAGGATCTTTCTGTACTTTGCTCTGTTCATCTTTCCCTCGATCCTGACGAGTCTCCTGCCGCTGAAAAACATCCCCACAGCATGATGCTGCCACCACCATGCTTCACTGTAGGGATGGTGCAAGGTTTCCTCCAGATGTGACGCTTGGCATTCAGGCCAAAGAGTTCAATCTGTCTTTCCTCAGACCAGAGAATCTTGTTTCTCATGGTCTGAGAGTCTTTAGATGCCTTTTGGCAAACTCCAAGCGGGCTGTCATGTGCCTTTTTTTTACTGAGAAGTGGCTTCAGTCTGGCCACTCTACCATAAAGGCCTGCTTGGTGGAGTGCTGCAGAGATGTTTGTCCTTCTGGAAGGTTCTCCCATCTCCACAGAGGAACTCTGGAGCTCCTTCCCTAGATCTGTGCCTCGACACAATCCTGTCTCGAAGCTCTACGGACAATTCCTTCGACCTCATGGCTTGATTTTTTGCTCTGACATGCACTGTGAACTGGTGGGACATTATATAGACAGGTGTGTGCCTTTTCAAAATCATGTCCAATCAATTGAATTTACAACAGGTGGATTCCAAGTTGTAGAAACATCTCAAGGATGAACAATGTAAACAGGATGCAGCTGAGCTCAATTTCGAGTCTCATAGCAAAGGATCTGAATACTTATGTAAATAAGGTATTTCTGTTTTGTTTTTTTAAACATTTGAAAACATTTCTAAAAACCTGTTTTACTTTTTCCATTTTAAAATAAGGCCGTAACAAAATGTGGGAAAAGTCAGGGGGTCTGAATACTTTCCGAAGGCACTGTAGTGTATTAAGGACACCTCTTGAGCTGTCCTAACCAGTTAAGAGGTACCAGCCGGTGCCTTGATAATACAAAAATGCGGAGTCAGTGGTTCCTGCGCCACATGCAATTGCTTTGGAGTTGTTGAAAAAATGTTTATTGATATGAATGTAACTTTACGTCAAACGTTGCAATGGTAAAATGTTTTATAACTTTCACTTGACACGATAACTTTGCCTTCTCTTAATTTTTTCCTAATGTTGGAATGCATAATCTTTTAAGAAATTCTGATATTTTTTATAATGCGATAGGCATATTGCACTGAATCATACAGTATGGTTGTTAAAAGTAGAAGTTGGATAGCTGTTATATCAACACACGCGTACTCCCGTTCAACAATTCTCTAAATTACTTCTGGCACGGTAGGCTAGGCATCCACTCGATAATGTTGCATAAAACGTTTGAAAGGTCTATCAATAATCATCAAACCGTAGGCCCTAGATGCTGTCAATTGCTTATTAATCAATTGCCCAACTCATAACTTGAAATAACACGATGTATGTTAATTGAATAATCAAAAGAAAATGTGTATTATTTATTAGCCTAGTGGTTATAAGTATTTAGGCATATCGTGACTTAGGCCTCATGTAAAATCATTGTCAGAAGCGCAAAAGATAGCATGTAGATCTGTTCTGAACAAAAATATAAACACAGCATGTAAATTGTTTGTCCCGTTTCATGAGCTAAAATTAAAGATCCCAGATATTTTCCATATGCACAAAAAACATTTTTTCTCTCAAATGTTGGGCACAAATTAGTTTACATCCCTGTTAGTGAGCATTTCTCCTTTGCCAAGATAATCCATCCACCTGAAAGGTATGGCATATCAAGAAGCTGATTAAACAGCATGTTCATTACACAGGTGCACCTTGTGCTGGGGACAATAAAACGGTCCTATCTCTAAAATGTGCAGCATTGTCAAACAACACAATGCAACAGATGTCTAAAGTTTTGAGAGAGTGTGCAATTGGCATGCTGACTGCAAGAATGTCCACCAGAGCTGTTGCCAGAGAACTGAATGTGAATTTCTCTACCATAACTCGCCTCAAACGTATTTTTAGAGAATTTGGCAGTACGTCCAACCGGCGTCACAACCACAGACGATGTGTATGGCGTCATGTGGGTGAGCTGTTTGCTGATTTCAACGTTGTGAACAGAGTGCCCCGTGGTGGGGTTATGGTATGGGCAGGCATAAGCTATGGACAAAATGAATGCACAGAGATACAGTGACGAGATGCTGAGGCTTATTGTCGTGCCATTTATCCTCCACCATCACCTTATGTTTCAGCATGATAATGCACAGCCCCATGTCGCAAGTATCTGTACACAATTCTTGGAAGCTGAAAATGTCCCTGTTTTTCCATGGCTTGCATACTCCCATTGAGCAAGTTTGGAATGCTCTGGATCGACGCATACAACAGGGTGTTTCAGTTCCCGACAAAATCCAGCAACTTCACAAAGCCATTGAAGAGTGGGACAACATTCCACAGGCTACACTCAACAGCCTGATCAACTCTGATGTGTATTTTTTTTTAAAATGTTGCATATTGCGTATGTTTTTGTTCAGCGTAGATTATTTTTTGGTTGATCATATAGAAATATCAAAACATTCTTTGAACTCCAAAACAATTGCATGGGGTACAGGCGCCTCTGCCTTTTCTTATTATCAAGACACTTGCTGGTAACTCTTAATCGGTTAGGACAACTCATGAGGGGTCCTAAATATCTGTCGACTAGAAGAGGCTTCACGCATAGCTTTTATTTTTACCTATAAGAGTAGGAGTAAAATGTCTCTATTCTTAGTACTTACGGCCACATTTCTAGTCTAAGACGCTTTGTGAATACAAGCCCTGATCTTGATTAATTTTGTCTTAAGTGTGGGACCATGCCTTTGAATTAGCAAACCAATAAAGAATGTCAAGTGATCAAATCAACTAACATTTGCATAGTACTCATAGCAATCACTCGTCTGATCAGAAGATGCTCCATAGCAGGGTGCTCATATCAGATTTCTTGATCCAACATCCTCTCACTCTGTATCTCTTACAGTCAGTAGACATGGAGGATGGAAAGCCTGATCTGCTGCTGGTCAAAGAGGAGACGATAGAGGATGGACCAGAGAGCATTGATCTGCAGAGTGGACTAAAGATGGGGGAGCAAAGTAAGAGATAAATACACTGCTCAAAAAAATTAAGGGAACACTAAAATAACACATCCTAGATCTGAATGAATGAAATATTCTTAAATACTTTTTTCTTTACATAGTTGAATGTGTTGACAACAAAATCACACAAAAATGATCAATGGAAATCAAATTTATCAACCCATGGAGGTCTGGTTTTGGAGTCACACTCAAAATTAAAGTGGAAAACCACACTACAGGCTGATCCAACTTTGATGTAATGTCCTTAAAACAACTCAATGAGGCTCAGTAGTGTGTGTGGCCTCCACGTGCCTGTATGACCTCCCTACAACGCCTGGGCATGCTCCTGATGAGGTGGCGAATGGTCTCCTGAGGGATCTCCTCCCAGAACTGGACTAAAGCATCCGCCAACTCCTGGACAGTCTGTGGTGCAACGTGGCGTTGTTGGATGGAGCGAGACATGATGTCCCAGATGTGCTCAATTGGATTCAGGTCTGGGTAACGGGCGGGCCAGTCCATAACATCAATGCCTTCCTCTTGCAGGAACTGCTGACACACTCCAGCCACATGTGGTCTAGCATTTTCTTGCATTAGGAGGAACCCAGGGCCAACCGCACCAGCATATGGTCTCACAAGGGGTCTGAGGATCTCATCTCATTACCTAATGGCAGTCAGGCTACCTCTGGCGAGCACATGGAGGGCTGTGCGGCCCCCCAAAGAAATGCCACCCCACACCATGACTGACCCACCGCTAAACCGGTCATGCTGGAGGATGTTGCAGGCAGCAGAACGTTCTCCACGGCGTCTCCAGACTCTGTCACGTCTGTCACATGTGCTCAGTGTGAACCTGCTTTCATCTGTGAAGAGCACATGGCGCCAGTGGCGAATTTGCCAATCTTGGTTTTCTCTGGCAAATGCCAAACGTCCTGCACGGTGTTGGGCTGTAAGCACAACCCCCACCTATGGACGTCGGGCCCTCATACCACCCTCATGGAATCTGTTTCTGACCGTTTGAGCAGACACATGCACATTTGTGGCCTGCTGGAGGTCATTTTGCAGGGCTCTGGTAGTGCTCCTCCTGCTCCTCCTTGCACAAAGGCGGAGGTAGCGGTCCTGCTGCTGGGTTGTTGGCCTCCTACGGCCTCCTCCACGTCTCCTGATGTACTGGCCTGTCTCCTGGTAGCGCCTCCATGCTCTGGACACTACGCTGACAGACACAGCAAACCTTCTTGCCACAGCTCGCATTGATGTGCCATCCTGGATGAGCTGCACTACCTGAGCCACTTGTGTGGGTTGTAGACTCCGTCTCATGCTACCACTAGAGTGAAAGCACCGCCAGCATTCAAAAGTGACCAAAACATCAGCCAGGAAGCATAGGAACTGAGAAGTGGTCTGTGGTCACCACCTGCAGAACCACTCTTTTATTGGGGGTGTCTTGCTAATTGCCTATAATTTCCACCTGTTGTCTATTCCATTTGCACAACAGCATGTGAAATTTATTGTCAATCAGTGTTGCTTCCTAAGTGGACAGTTTGATTTCACAGAAGTGTGATTGACTTGGAGTTACATTGTGTTGTTTAAGTGTTCCCTTTATTTTTTTGAGCAGTGTACATATAGCCTACATACTAATAGTAATAGATCTTCAGTGGGAATAGTGATGCACCTGGCTATTATTATTTATTTATTTTCTTAATTCATAAAATTAAATCAGTATAACTTATGTTTAAATACAAAACACACATAATGTATGAACTTGACCAAGTTATTGAGTCAAATTCCCTATGTAGTTTTCTCTGCCATGTTTTTAAGATCTATTTTCTAACCTCTTCCTGCAGGTGCTTGGCTGGAGGCTAACAGGGGAGACTGGGTGGCCATCTTGGATTCCCAGACGGGTCCAGTCAATGGCCCGGGGGTTGACATCACTGAGCAGGCCAGGACCAGAGGCGACATAGTGGAGGTCAGTGGATGGGACAGCGTCTTCAACTCTGGGCTGCGGAAGAACAATGTTAACAAGAAACAGACTGTCGAACACAAAACAACAGCTGAACTTAGTCTCCATGACAACAGACTGGCTGAGACCAGGACGAGGCGTAGATTTGGTCTGCGTGGACGGGGAGATTTCGGTATGCGGCTGGAGAGAGAAGAGACTGACTCGACTAGCGATGCTCCGTCCTGCTCCTATAGTTGTGAGTCAGAGAGATCGATGGCACCTCAGGTTAACCCCCTAACAGGTGCTGCCTTCAGCCTGCCTTCTATAGGATCTATCAACTGGAACATGGACCCTGCGACAACACAGACACTCCCTGGCCTTCATCCTCCTCACACTCTCCTTATGTTAAATCAGACCTCAGACAATGCCCGTACCTCAACACTAAAGGGCTACACAAGCCCATTGACAAATGACAGTAGTAGAGATGGAATCAGTAAAGGTGGCGGCGCCAAAGAGAAGCGCTTCCCGTGTTCGTTCTGTGGGAAAGCCTTCCGTTTGCCCAAACAGGTGGAGATCCACCAGAGGATGCACACAGGGGAGAAACCATTCGGCTGCCACCTGTGCCGGGCCAGTTTTTCAGACTCGTCCAACTTGAAGAGGCACCAGAGGGTCCACACAGGGGAGAAACCCTACAGCTGCCCCCAGTGTGAGAAGAGGTTCTCCCGCCAGCACCATATGAAGATGCACCTGAAAGTCCACACGGGAGAGAGACCTTTCGCCTGTACACACTGTGGGAAGAGGTTCTCAGAGAGGAGCTATCTCAGGATACACCAGCAGAAAATGCACACGGCCCATGTATAGTGTAATGTAGTATATTTTAATGTAGTGTTAGTCAGTTTGTAGTTAATTCTGTTGGTTTTGGATGTAGTAGGGAACTGGATGAGAACTGAAGAAATAATGAGTATGATGAGACAGAGAAGATCAGGGGTTATCAACAGGATGGGCGGCCCCCTAATCCTGCCTAATGAGTGGGCAGGCCTTGCCTATAGCATATCATAATTGCATCAATGATTTATATATCAATGGTCATAACAAACTCTGAACACCTTTACATCAAAATGGATGTAGAGGACATGACAAATAAACTCAAAAGGTGGGAATATTTACAGGTTGCTCAGGAGGTAAAGGGAAAGTGGAATAAATGTGACTAGTTATGGAAAATACTGGAGATCAAAAAGGAGGTAAGGAGCCAGCACTGCTTGTATATTATGTGTAATAAAGTATAAGCATACTAGAGAGTATGTTGTAATGGTTTTTTTTCATGCCTTAATTACAGCAAAGTCTAAAAACTGTCAAATTAATTTGTGAATGCAATTTCCGAAATGGAACGGTTTAGTTATTGTTTATGCTAATTATTCAAGACTTGCTTTATTTTATTTTAAAATTTAAAATACTAGATTGCATTTCACATCATGAATGACTCGTGTGATGACATGAATGAATGAATGATTGATTGATACAGTATCCTATAGAAGTATTGAAATATAGTCCTAAGTAAGTTACGGTATTAAGACTAAACAGGATGTGTTTTTAGGTCTTCAGCTCGATGGTGGTTATACAAGGTTGCTATACTAAACCTACTAATGATAATGACTTATTATTATTATAATAGTAATAATAAGGAGATCAAGAAAAATTAGACAATTTGGTACAGTGTCAACACTAAATAAATGATAAATAATACCAGAGGCTGTTCTAACAAAAAAAGTGGAAAGCCTTTATTACAGCAAAGCAAAGATTAAAAACAGACGGATTTGTGAAATGGTTTGCTTGGCATATCGTTGCGTAGCCTCATGGAATCAGTAGGCTATTAAACAGTCAAAACAGGTAACAGAAGCAGGATCTGTCTTATTTCTGTAGGTATATTGATGATTTATAAAGCTAGGCACATTTCACAGTTAGGCTATTGATTATAAAGCTAATTAAGTTTGGGTTTTCTCTCCTCACTTTTCTTAGACAATAAGGCAAGGGCTGTTTTCTCATCTCCTCGTTCTGCTGCTGCCTCCGGCATTGTTCTCAACACCAATATGCTGGTTAACTTTGCTATTATGCACATAGCAACATGGTCTAGGAAAAGGCACCAATTAAATCCAATTAATGTTTCAAAATCATGGACATCAACCGCTATCCAACAAGGGAGAAAGCGTATTTGTTATTATTTTTGTTAGTGTTGCACCACTGTTTGTTATATAACCACAATTTCAGTAACACTGATGGACTGTGCCATCCACACGGCCTCCACAATGTCTTGTAAACCATGAGATACAGCACCAGTCAAAAGTGTGGACACACCTACTCATTCCAGGGTGTTTTCTTTATGTCGACTATTTTCTACATTTTAGAATAATAGTGAAGACATCCAAACTATGAAATAACACATATGGAATCATGTAGTAACCAAAAAAGTGTTAAACAAATCAAAATATATTTTATATTTTTTAATGTAGGGGGGGAGGGTATTAGTATTAGGAATGGTGTTCCTAATGTTTGATATAGTCAGTGTAAGTATTCCTGTATTTCCACTACTGTACTGTCAAAGCAATTATCTAAGTAAGCCTCAGTGATGGCGAATATAAAGTTAGCAATATATTGATTTCATTAACCTTATTTCTGAGGTTATATATTAATATTGGCTATTTGAGTGGGAGAGTGAATGCACCTGGGCAGCAGGTAGCCTATCAGTTAGAGTGTTGGGCCAGTAACCAAAAGGTTGCAAGGCAAAAATACATTTGATCTGCCCTTGAGCAAGTCATTTCACCCTAATTGCTGCAAGATCGCCGTCAATAATGTCTGAATCCCTGGTTGCGACTCCACTCTCCGATGGATGTTTATTTTTTATTTATCCCTTATTTTACCAGGTTGACTGAGAACACATTCTCATTTACAGCAACGACCTGGGGAATAATTATAGGGGAGAGGAGTGGGGATGAATGAGCCAATTGGAAGCTGGGGATGATTAGGTGGCCATGATGGTATGAGGGCCAGATTGGGAATTTAGCCAGGACACCGGGGGTTAACACCCCCTACTCTTACGATAAGTGCCTTGGGATCTTTAGTGACCACAGAGAGTCAGGACACCCATTTAACATCCCATCCGAAAGACAGCATCCTACACAGGGCAATGTCCCCAGTCACGGCCCTGGGGCATTGGGATAAAAAGAAATTGACCAGAGGAAATAGTGCCTCCTATTGGCCCTTCATCACCACTTCCAGCAGCATCTGGTCTCCCATCCAGAACCAACCCTGTTTAGCTTCAGAGGCAAACCAGCAATGGGATGCAAGGTGGTATGCTGATGGTCTCAGGGGGAGTTGGGATATGCAAAAAAAACATGTTTCCAATTCACACCTCACACTCGTACAGGTTACCCACTTCTACATGCAGTGAAACAGGACAAATATAACACTCCCTATTTGACCTTTTGTATCAGATGTAGACAATGTTCCCATGCTCCCTAACAGCCTTCATTGCTGGGATCAGTTATTTTCTCCTCTGGCGCACAGCTTCAGAGTAGTCCTCGTTTAGGAAGATGTTGGTTCCTCTCAAGTTCTTGGCTCTCTCCAGGACAGCCACCTTGTCCTTGTTCCTCAGGAACTTAATCACTACTGGTGATATATTTTCCAGTCCTGTGGGCGTGCTTAACCTCAATCTTTCTTGATCCAAAATGCAACTTTTCATCAATCATTTTCCTCACTTTCTCCTCAGACTCCATCCAGTTCTCATGTGGAGACTGTGGGATTCCACCCACAACGATGTCATTTTTCCTTGACTGTCCTTCTAGGTACTCCCATTTCCCTGTAATTATCAACATCGGTTCACAGACAGTGTTGTCATCTTTTCTCTTGGAATCAGAGTTAGTTATGTTGCAGCCGTCTTTTTTCCCAATTCATCAATCTCTCCCTCGGAGAAATGCACTGTTTTTCAGGCCATGAACCTCTCTGGTCAGATTGTCCATTCTTGAATTTACCAGTATTCGGACAAAACTATTTTCCTGCAGTTGTAACAGAGCCTTGTAGAATTATTTTTGTTGGTTTAAAAAAATCCCTCACCTGCATAAGCGTGAGGCTGTCCTCTGCTTTGTTTGTCATAATAGCAGCGTAGGCTATCGTTGGTATACCACGTAGTTCCAGCCCCGTCAGTTCACCCTTCACACACGCACTTACAGCCCAGTTCAGTACATTGACTGTCTATTTATCTAATTTTTCTAATTGGGGGAAATCCCGTGGGATCTGTTCTCTACAACAAAGAGGAATGTGAACTAAACTATCTTTCATGACCACCTGCTCTGCTGAAATGCAGTACATTTAGCAAATTTAACTATCTGAATATATAATTTGTTGCCATTTTGCGTTGTATTGTAACATGCTGTTAGATACCTGCAAGGGATAAGATAGTTGGGTGTGGATAATCTTTCTACAATGAGTTAGCAAGTCGGAAATGTCAAAGTTTCCTAGTGCCGATTAGCACCTGAACGCTGCATTATTCTTGCTAGGTCTTGCTTATTCTTGCTGGCTTCTCAGAGGTCTGCTAACGTTAGCCAACAAGCTAACTGTATGATTTTTCACTCAAATAGCCTCCAGTGTTTCGTTTGGAAATTTCTCAAAGCCAGAAAGAAAACAGGGCATAGCCCCACCTGTTTAGCAAAAACAGTTGGGGCTCTTTTTTGTGCCTGTTTTGCATGTTATTTTGGCATTAATACATGTCACATATCAGTTTGCAAACAATGTAAAATAAATAAATAATTTAGTTAATAAATAATTTAGTTAATAAAGCCGCATACAAACATTATCTCTTTTTTGCTTTCTTGAGTAAGGCAGCTCCAAAATGCAGGTGTTTCAGCCTAGCTCAGTGCTTTCTGTGATGGTGGGTCAGCCAGCGGATAATACGGAGGGGTTGGTAATGTTCTCTAGTTGCGCCGTGATTGGCTCAGTGTTCTGTCACTCATGGGGACACTATGTCACCGCAAAATCTAAGGGTAGAGCTCGAAAATGCAAGCCCCTTGGGTGCTGCCATAGAGTTACATTAGATGTGCCCATCCAAGAAGGCTCATAATGAAGAGAAATAATGAAGAGAAATAGTTGTTAGGAATCAGTAGCTAACTGCAAGCATTGCAAAGCAATCACTAGCCTGCTATTCAGTGGAGTGGGTGTGTGGTCCAATTCTGGGTTTAAGGGTTTAAGGGTCTTTTTACCAAGCTGAATAAACATTCAACATTGGCCATTCTGTCAATCCAGCATGACTTCTGCCCCGCTGGAAACTCAGAACTGGGAAGGTAACTGGGAACTCGGGGAAAAAACAAGCTCTGACTGGGGAAAATACATTTTGAATGGTCTTCCAACTCGGAATTGCAAGTCGAGAACTTGTGCATCTTTCTAGAGCTCCAACCTGAATATCACTGATGTCCTCATGATTCGACATAGTTTTTTTCCGAGTTCCCAGTTTTCTTGAAAGCACCATAAATCCATAAAATGACGACAAAGTTTGATGACAACATTTTCCCATGAAAGACCGCTGCGCCTCCTTCCTGTGAGCACAGCACAAGGTGAGTCCAAAAATGTATTGTATGCTGCTGCATAAATTATGAAATATGCCAGGGAGATATGTATACTGTAGCTAAGAAAGTAATACTAAGTGCATGTTGTGTAGTTAGTAGCCCATGTGCCTCACCACAATAATTTGGTCCCCTTTCCCATCATAATTTAGCCTACTGTTTCTGACTTGGTTGTGCACATGTAGCCTATAGCCTGTTTTAGAGAAATGTTATCATCAAATAAGAGCTTTCATCGTCTGCTTATATGCCCCCTTTATTTATCCTACAGTTCTGACTTGGTGTACAGGGAGAATACTGTAAGAACGACCCATGTTCTGAATTCTGTCACGGTACATTTCAAAAGTGCTGAACAAATAGTTAAATTTATTATGTCCGTCCTAGCTCGCTTATTAATGTCTTTAATCGAAATTACAGATTGACTCTTATCCGCTCATCGTCCCCTTATACCATAGTTTGTACATCTCAATTGTCTGTAGAAACCACATTTGTTTAAGTAGGTCAGCCATATCAGCTGTTTTTTTTAAAGGCAGTAAATGAGGCTGAATGAACTCGCTGCCAGACAAGGCTCCGCTGATAGTCAGGTGAAGCAGTAAGAAGGTGTTGGGACTGCTGTTGGGACTCTGCTGTTGGGACAGCTCTGTGTAGGCCATAACAGTTTGTGGGCACCGTTTGTCACCGTTATAGTGCATTTAATGTATTGTTTAGTGCTGTGTTGTGGCTTTGCTGGCATGCATCTAAAAACGGAATTTTTTAGTTTGCCCCACCAAGATTTACATGCTAAAATCTCCACTGGAAACAATACATCCACAAAAAAAGTATAATTACATCAACTTTTCAAAGCGCTGGTAGTGCATTCAGATTTCTAGCACCTGAAGTATGCACAGAACCATGTAAACACGCGCACGATGTCTGGCATGTATTTTCTTCTTGTGCGCATGTTTCAGGTGCTAAGAATCTGTACGCACTACCAGCGCTTAATTTAGTGAGCCACCTACTGTGTGGGATAGAAACAGGATTCCAAAAAACAGAACCGATGTTGGGGGGGATATTCAAACAAACAACCAAAAAATACATGAAATTAAACAAGTGTATTTTTTAAACATACTTGTATCCAAAACAGAATGTAAGTATCCAGTTTCAGTTGAGCAAAGTCATATATATTGAACAAAAATATAAACACAGAATATAAAGTGTTTCATGAGCTGAAATAAAAGATTCCAGAAATGTTTCATACGTGCGTATGAAGCTTATTTCTCAAATGTTGTGCCAATTTTTTTTACATCCCTGTCAGTGAGCATTTCTCCTTTGCCAAGATAATTCACCCACCTGACAAGTGTGGCATATCAAGAAGCTGATTAAACAGCCACACTTGTCAATGTGCAGTTTTGTCACAGAACACAATGCCACAGATGTCTCAAGTTTTGAAGGAGCATGCAATTGGCTGGCTGACTGCAGGAATGTCCACCAGAGCTGTTGCTAGAGAATTGAATGTTCATTTCTCTACCATAAGACACCTCCAATGTAATTTTTTTGAAAATGTGGCAGTATGTCTAACCGGCCTTACAAACGCAGACCACGTGTAGCCATGACAGCCCAGCATCTCCCCCTCTGGCTTCTTCACCACCTGCGGGATTATCTGAAACCGTGGGTTTGCACACCCAAAGAAATTCTGCATAAACCGTCTCAGGGAATCTCATCTGCGTGCTCATCGTCCTCACCAGGGTCTTGACCTGACTGCAGTTTGGCGTCGTAACCGACTTCAGTGGGCAAATGCTCACCTTCGATGGCCACTGGCATGCTGGAGAAGTGTGCTCTTTATGGATTAATCCCGGTTTCAACTGTACCAAGCAGATTTCAGACAGCGTGTATGGCGCTGTGTGGGAAAGCGGTTTGCTGATGTCAACGTTGTGAACTGAGTGCCCCGTGGTGGCAGTGGGGTTATGCTATGGGCAGGCATAAGCTACGGACAACAAACACAACTGCATTTTATTGATTGCAATTTGAATGCGCAGGGATACTGTAACGAGATTCTGAGGCCCATTGTCGTGCCATTCATCCGCCGCCATCACCATCATCCGCCGCCATCATCATGTTTCAGCATGATAATGCATGGCCCCATGTTGCAAGGATCTGTACACAATTCCTAGAAGCTGAAAATGTCCCAGTTCTTTCATGGCCTGCATACTCACCAGACATGTCACCCGTTGAGCATGTTTGGGATGCTCTGGATCGACGTGTACGACAGCATGTTCCAGTTCACGCCAATATCCAGCAATTTCGCAGAGCCATTAAAGAGGAATGGGACAACATTCCACAGGCCACAATCAACAGCCTGATCAACTCTATGCAAAGGAGATGTCGTGCTGTATGAGGAAAATGGTGGTCACACCAGATACTGACTGGTTTTCTGATCCACGCCCTTACTTTTTTTTAAAGGTATCTGTGACAACAGATGCATATCTGTATTCTCAGTTTTTTATTGACTGATATCCTCATATGAACTGTAACTCAATACAACCTTTGAAATTGTTGCATGTTGCGTTTATATTGTTGTTCAGTACACTTGGTGTTACCTTAGATTTTAAACTGTCATGGTCAAAACATATAGATTCAATGGTTGTAAAGATGGAGAGTGGTCTGTCTGTGATAAAGAGATGCTTTCCTTTTTTGACACTACACTCCACAAAGCAAGTCCTGCAGGCTCTAGTTTGATCTTATCTTGATTATTGTCCGGTTATATGGTCAAGTGCTGCAAAGAAGGACCTAGTTAAGCTGCGACTGGCCCAGAGCGGAACATTTTGCTCTTCATTGTAATCAGAGGGCTAATATCTATACTATGCATGCCAGTCTCTCTTGTCTAAGAGTCGAGGAAAGACTGACTGCGTCACTTGTTTTTATAACAAACAATGTGTAAGGAAATTCCAAATTGCTTGCATAGTAAAATTACACACAGCACTGACACACACACTTACCCCACCAGACATACCACCACAGTTCTTTTCACAGTTCCCAGGTCCAGAACAAATTCAAGGAAATGTACTGTATTATACAGAGCCATGATTGCACGGAACTCCATTCAATTTCATATAGCGCAAGTGAACAGCAAACCTGGCTATCAAAAAACAAATACAGCAACACCTCACGAAACAACGCCTCTCCCCCATGTGACCTACTTGTTGTGTGGATGTACTAACGTGTGTGTAACTGATAGATGCACGCTCACGTTAATGTTTTTAAATATATGTAAATTGTCTTTGGTCTGTAATGTCTTTTTCGTTACGTGTCGGACCACAGTAAGACTAACGTTCACCATTGGTGTCGGCTAATGGGGATCCTAATAAAATAAAATCCTCTTCATGATAACTACAGTATCTTTCAAGCAGAGAGCAGACTTGTTTAGAAAGAACAGTGTGTTAGTAAGAATAGAGTAGAAAAGAGTATGACTTTATTCCATCTACATCACCTCAGTATGGTAAATATTCAACTTTGTTTTGTAAAACACCCCTCATTTTGACTGTCACAGACGTCACAAACGACTTCAATGATGGCCGTCTCAGACTGAAGTACGTAGCGAACGATAGAGCAGCGGAATAATTCAGTTTGATTTGTCAGGCAATGACTTGTGTGGCTGGGGAAATCAATTATTGAGTGGCAATGTTTGCTACAACCATTGGAGATCCATAACAATAATACACATAAACGATATGGAAGATGATAGACGGGAGGATGAAAAATATCTGATTAAGGCGAACTCTTACCTACTACCCAGTGCCATGGGAGGGTTATAGGGGAAAGGGGCACAGTAAGGGGTTGTTTTTGGACCTCTTCCCCAATGAAAGCGACCTCGGGGTCATCTCATCTCACCTGACTTGTTATAAAAAGAGGGTGTATTTTGATCACCTATTTTTAGTAAATAAAGGAACAGGTACAACCGGATTGTGTGTGTGTGTGGGGAGGGGGGGGGGGGGGGGGGGGGGGGGTGTGTTGTAAAAAAAGAGGGACATATTTATTATGAATAGAACATAGGCAAAACCAAATTCAGAGGGGGAGTATAGTGTTGCTCTTCAGTAACATGACAGTGTTTTGGCTATGCTAGCACACCAAACAACAAGTCTGTATCATGAGAGTTTACCCAGATGCTCAACTGAGGGACTTGGTAATCCCCCCAAAACTCCAGGACTTTTCACATGATAACTATAATATTTCAGCTAAATAATAGTTTCCAGATATCTCCTGTGTACATCTCAAGACCCAATGCTATGATTGCTCCCTGTTGTGGACACTCCTATGTCTGATAAGATAACTCAGGAATGAGAAGCTCTTGTAACACAGCTTACACTTGAAGGGCCTCTCCTTGATGTGAATGGTTTGGTGCTTCTTCACATAGGTCGCCTTTGCAAAGCGCTTCCCACACGTGGGGCAGGTGTACGGCTTGTCTTCGTCTGTGCTAATGCTCGGCCTCCCATGTTGTGACCCAATGACACCAGAGGAGGTAGAAGCAGGAGCCACCGCCCCCAGGTGGTTAGTCTTTGAGCTCCCTCCTTGACCTCTAGCCATTGTTTGGGTGTTGTTGGGATTGTGTGCTGTGTTATAGGCTAGGTACCTCTTGTGATGAACATCCATCCTGACCCTGTCTGTATTGGTGGGGTAACCATGAGGTAACTGAGGAAGGCTAGACCCAGACCCAGGACTTCTATGAACCCAGTCACCAGGCATTAGACAAGACCCTGAAGGTGAAGACAGACTTGCTGCTAGACTATCACCCGGGGGGTCTCCCACCACTCTCTGTAAAGGCTGAAGCTCAGGGTGACCTGCTCTGTTCATTATGGATATTGTGGTGTTTGTATCATAGGAACAGGAGGGTCTATCTCTATCAGCCCCAGGTCCTGCTTCATCCCTGCACTGAGACTGTGAAGAGAAGGGTCTGGGCTGCGGACTGGATTCCTGACTGGAGCCTCTGTCTCTTTGATGACCACCAGGACTGAGGTTGTTCAGTCCACCTGTCCACTGGTTGTGTTCTGTGTGTTGGTGGAGTCTCGGTCCCTCGCAATTCCGTCTCCGTTCCGACTCGGGAAGGAAGATCGATGGCTCTTGATTCAGGGTCCTGATCAGGAGCCAGGGCTTGTGACCAGCCGCTTCAGAGGTCCAGTCTCTCCTGCCAGCAACACCAGATATCAGCAGGTCTTCATGGACTGCAGACTGTAAACACAAATTGTACAGAAGAGCATATCAAAAGTTTATGAAAGAAACTCTTTGCTGTTACACACAAAAACATGACATGATAATTATCAAATGTTAACCACAGTCAAGTCCGTCTCGAACACTGATTCAAGTACCTAACAGTATGGAGCCAAAAACTGTCTATATGAGTTGATTCAAGTTGATTTTCTGCTGGTGTATCCTGAGGTACACTACATGACCAAAAGTATGTGGACACCTGCTCGTCAAACATCTCATTCCGAAATCATGGGCATTAATATGGAGTTGATCCCCTCCTTGCTGCTATAACAGCCTCCACTCTTCTGGGAAGGCTTTCCACTAGATGTTGGAACATTGCTGCGGGGACTGGCTTCCATTCAGCCACAAGCGCATTAGTGAGGTCGGGCACTGATGTTGGGCGATTAGGCCTGGCTTGCAGTAGGTGTTCCAATTCATCCCAAACGTGTTAGATGGGGTTGAGGTCAGGGCTTTGTGCAGGCTAGTCAAGTTCTTCCATAGCGATCTTGACAAACCATTTCTGTATGGACCTCACTTTGTGCATTGTCCTGCTGAAACAGGAAAGGGCCCCAAACTGTTGCCACAAAGTTTAGAATGTCATTGTATGCTACATCGTTAAAATTCCCCTTCACTGAAAGTAAGGGGCCTTGCCCGAACCATGAAAAACAGCCCCAGACCATTATTCCTCCTCCACCTAACTTTACAGTTGGCACTACGCATTGGGACAGGTAGCGTTCTCCTGGCATCCACCAAACCCAGATTTGCCGTTGGACTGCCAGATGGTAACGTGTGATTCATTACTCCAGAGAATGCGTTTCCAGTGCACCAGAGTCCAATGGCTGCGAGCTTTACACAACTTCAGCAGACACTTGGCATTGCGCATGGTGATCTTAGGCTTGTGCGCAGCTGCTCGGCCATGGAAACCCATTTCATGAATCTTCCAATGGAACAGTTCATGTGCTGAAGTTGCTTCCAGAGGATGTTTGAAACTCGGTAGGGAGTGTTGCAACTGAGGACAGATTATTTTTACGCGCTACGTGCTTTCAGCACTCTGCGGCCCCGTTCTGTGAGCTTGTGTAGCCCACTCCTTCACGGCTGATCCGTTGTTGCTACTAGACGTTTCTACATCACAATAAGAGCACTTACGGTTGACAGGGGCAGCTCTAGCTGGGCAGAAATTTGACGATTTGACTTGTTGGAAAGGTGGCATCTTATGACGGTGCCATATTGAAAGTCACTGAGCTTTTCCGTAAGGCCATTCTACTGCCAATGTTTGTCTATAGAGATTGCATGGCTGTGTGCTCAATTTTATACACCTGTCATAGCGGGTGTGGCTAAAATAGCCTAATCCACTAATTTGAAGGTGTGTCCACATACTTTTGTATGTATAGTGTAGCTCCTCTGAAAACCTGCAGTGCCTACAAGTGAACAGCCTCTCTCTCGTGTGGACCTTCAGGTGCATTTTCAGCAGTCGCGCTGATGGGAAAACCTTTCCTCACACTGGGGAAGCCTAAGGGTTTATCCTGTGTGGACTCCCATTTGCCCCTTCAGGTTGGAGGAGTGTGAAAAACTGTCCTTGCACAGTTGGCAGCCTAACCAGGAAGTGTCTGTGTTGTCGTAGGGTCCATGTTCCTGTTGATAGATCCTATAGAAGGCAGGCTGACGGCAGCACCTGGTAGGGGGTTAACCTGAGGCGCCATCAGTCTCTCTGAATCACAACTATAGGAGCAGGACAGAGCATCGCTAGCCGAGTCTGTGTCTGTTCTCTCCAGCCGAATACAGACACCTCCCCGTCCCCGCAGACCAAATCTATGCCTCACTCTGGTCTCAGCCAGTCTGTTGTCATGGAGACTATGATCGGCTGTTGTTTTGTGTTCGACTGTCTGTTTCTGGTTGTGGTTAACAGTGTTGTTCCCCAGCCCAGAGTTTAGGATGCTGTCCCATCCACTGACCTCCACTATGTCACCTCTGGTCCTGGCCTGCTCAGTGATGTCGTCCCCCGGGCTATTGACTGCACCCGTCTGGGAATCCAAGATGGCCCCCCAGTCTCCTCTGTTAGCCTCCAGCCAACCACCTGCAGGAAGAGGTCAGAAAATCTTAAAAACATGGAAGATAACTCTGCATAAATGTTTTTATAACATACATTATAATGTGGGTTTTTGTATGTAAACATAAGTTGTATTGATTTAATTTTATGAATAAAGAAAAAAATAATAGCCAGGTGCATCACTATTCCCATTGAAGTATATCTATTATGTTCTGTATATGTATGTCTCCCTTACCTTGCTCACCCATCTTTAGTCCACTCAGCAGGTCAATGTTCTCTGGTCCATCTTCTATTGTCTCCTCTTTGACTATCAGCAGATCAGGCTTCCCATCCTCCATGTCTACTGACTGTAAGAGATACAGAGTGTGAGGATGTTGGATCAAGAAATCGAATATGAGCACCCTGCTATGGAGTATCTTCTGATCATGCAATGAGGGATTGCTATAAGTACTATGCGAACTTTAGTTGATTTGATACTATGCAAATAACTTGATTACTTGACACTTAATGGTTTGGTCATTCAAAGGCATGGTCCCACACTTAAGACAAAATAAATCAAGACCTGGGGCCATATCCACAAAGCGCTGATCAAGGATCAGGTCCCCCCATATGTGTAAATAGGTCTTATTCATTTTTATCTAAAGGAGTTAAACTGATCCTAGATCAGCACTCCCACTCTGAGAGGCTTTGTGGATACGGGCCCTGAACGAATACCATTCAGACAGTAGTTTACAGTGGGCTCACCTCATTGAGACTGTGTGTGGTCCTGTTCTGCTCAGCTGGTTCCACGGTGGGTTCAGGAGGTGGTGTCGTCTGGTTTTCCTCCTCAGGGTTCCCCAGACCCTCCTCATACCCCTCCTCCTTCACCAGCAGCACCTCTGGACCCTCCTCCTCCTGGAAGAGACAGGTGATACAGATTACACATACATACACTCCCTCAGGTACGTGCACACAGGTAATAAACACAGTCAACATGGAGTGTTTACCCATCCCCACTATGTTTGAGTCCTATACTGTAGTTACAGAATGACTTTGTTGCTAAACCCATCATGGTGGACATAAATATGTGGATAAAAATGAGTCATCAGACAAACCTGACTAAACTATTTTGACGTGTACAGTAGGTGTTTGTTAGTGTGCAGGTATATTTATTTATATTTAAGTGTATATTGGTTATAAAGTGCTGTTGGGTGTATGCAGAATAGGGTGAGATCAGATGTGATGTATACTAAAGAGAGTATCAATGAAAGTCTTAGAATGAAAAGTCCCATTTTGTGTTTATTAAACATAAACAAGTGTTAAATACACCATGTGAAAACCACACCAACACGTCTCTCTGCGTGCCTGGCAGACATCTCAGCTTGGATGTCAGCCCACGATCTCAAGTTCAACCTCGACAAGACGGAGCTGCTTATCTTCCCGGGGAAGGCCTGCCCGCTCCAAGACCTCTCCATCACGGTTGAAAACTCCACGGGATAGGCCGTCTTGTGTAAATAAGAATTTGTTCTTAACTGACTTGCCTAGTTAAATAAAGATTACATTAACATTTTCTTTTAGAAATAAGTCAGTCTCATCTAAAACAGAGTTGAAAAAAAAACGTTTTTTTAAACGTTTTATTATTTTGCTTTTTGGTCTTAATTTAAGGTTAGGGTTAGGCAAAAGTTTAGCATTGTGACAAAGGTTAGGTTTAAAATAACATTTTAATAAAGATACATTTTAGAAATAGGCTGAGTTTCTGACTTTGTGGCTGTGGTAACAACCTAGAATTAGCTTGACCCCGAGTTAGTACCCTGGTGACAGACTGCTTCATCAACAATGGTAAATGTGTGTTATGTTAAAAAAAAATACCCGGTTTGATAAGCTGGTAGCTTCATTACTCAGCCAAGCAGATACAAGTAGTAGATCATTTTGGTTGTGAAGTGCATTATCAAAAGCGTTCTCCTCTCTTTATAACAAAATGCAATTAACCCCTTGGCTGTCTATTGTATAACGCTGTCACAGGCCCTCCCAGTCAACCCCACCTCATGATATGAGGAAGTCAATTGTTTATAAGGATTGCCTGCTGCAGTTGTTTGAGAAATGTCCAGTTTGCAGCCGAACAGCCAACATACAGAAGACCAGCAAGGGGACCCTCAACATCACGCAGACATGCGCTCGCTGTGAGCATTCCTATAAATTGAACAGGGAGGACACTTGAATCAGGTTGGTCAAATTTGACCTGGTCAAAACTGTTTAGCCATTATTTCCCCCCAATTCACCATCATAACCTAGCCTGGTGGAACCAGCCTGATCGCTGCGTTTACCATTCTATTTTACGTCACATATATCTGAAGTGAAATAGAAAGACATACTCAGCGATCAGGTTGGTTCCACCACGCTAATCATAACCACTATTGATAATGTAATCAGTGCTCTGTGTGTGTTTGTATCAATGGAGGCTGCGGAGTGGAGGACGACTCATAATAACGGCGCGCGAATGGTAAGTTTGATGTATTTGATACCATTCAACTTAATCCAGTCCAGCTGTTACCATGAGCCCATCCCGCCAATTAAGGTGCCACCAACCTGATCTACAATGGCAAAGACCTCACCTCCAGCGTCACCTCGTTTGCTCAACAACGGTTGTCGATAGGTAGACCATAATTAGGCAGGTTTAGTCTGACCTGTTAAAACTTCAACACAGTATGTTTGTCAGATATCACCAAACCTAACTGCCATTGGTAATAGAACAGTGACTGTGTATACGTTGACAGATGCATCTATGGAGCCATCACTTGGAGACTTGCAAGATGATGTGATGGAGTCCTGACCGACAGACGGGCTTGATACTGACGTCTCTGAATGGACAGAGACCTGGCACTCGGCATAAAAATGTTACTAGATACCATTTCATTCAATAATTAAAAAAAGACAATGCAAGGAAAAGTTATCAGTCAATATGGGGAGGGAGAAACTGTGTATTCTGCACCAGGTTCAGGGAACTCCTGTTTTATACGGGACACGACACAGGAATTACCGCCAGACAAAATGCAGATAGGAAGTGTATCTGTATCGGCTGGGAACGACAATGAAAGGTCAAAGGTTCACATTGTTATATTAGCAGAATACTGCTTCTTTGGTTTTATGTAAAGTGTTGTTTATTCTACATGGACATGTTACTACAGTGCCTTGTGAAAGTATTCGGCCCCCTTGAACTTTGCGACCTTTTGCCACATTTCAGGCTTCAAACATAAAGATATAAAACTGTATTTTTTTGTGAAGAATCAACAACAAGTGGGACACAATCATGAAGTGGAACAACATTTATTGGATATTTCAAACTTTAACAAATCAAAAACTGAAAAATTAGGCGTGCAAAATTATTCAGCCCCCTTAAGTTAATACTTTGTAGCGCCACCTTTTGCTGCGATTACAGCTGTAAGTCGCTTGGGGTATGCCTCTATCAGTTTTGCACATCGAGAGACTGAAATTTTTTCCCATTCCTCCTTGCAAAACAGCTCGAGCTCAGTGAGGTTGGATGGAGAGCATTTGTGAACAGCAGTTTTCAGTTCTTTCCACAGATTCTCGATTGGATTCAGGTCTGGACTTTGACTTGGCCATTCTAACACCTGGATATGTTTATTTTTGAACCATTCCATTGTAGATTTTGCTTTATGTTTTGGATCATTGTCTTGTTGGAAGACAAATCTCTGTCCCAGTCTCAGGTCTTTTGCAGACTCCATCAGGTTTTCTTCCAGAATGGTCCTGTATTTGGCTCCATCCATCTTCCCATCAATTTTAAACATCTTCCCTGTCCCTGCTGAAGAAAAGCAGGCCCAAAACATGATGCTGCCACCACCATGTTTGACAGTGGGGATGGTGTGTTCAGCTGTGTTGCTTTTACGCCAAACATAACGTTTTGCATTGTTGCCAAAAAGTTCAATTTTGGTTTCATCTGACCAGAGCACCTTCTTCCACATGTTTGGTGTGTCTCCCAGGTGGCTTGTGGCAAACTTTAAACAACACTTTTTATGGATATCTTTAAGAAATGGCTTTCGTCTTGCCACTCTTCCATAAAGGCCAGATTTGTGCAATATACGACTGATTGTTGTCCTATGGACAGAGTCTCCCACCTCAGCTGTAGATCTCTGCAGTTCATCCAGAGTGATCATGGGCCTCTTGGCTGCATTTCTGATCAGTCTTCTCCTTGTATGAGTTGAAAGTTTAGAGGGACGGCCAGGTCTTGGTAGATTTGCAGTGGTCTGATACTCCTTCCATTTCAATATTATCGCTTGCACAGTGCTCTTTGGGATGTTTAAAGCTTGGGAAATCTTTTTGTATCCAAATCCGGCTTTAAACTTCTTCACAACAGTATCTCGGACCTGCCTGGTGTGTTCCTTGTTCTTCATGATGCTCTCTGCGCTTTTAACGGACCTCTGAGACTATCACAGTGCAGGTGCATTTATACGGAGACTTGATTACACACAGGTGGATTGTATTTATTATCATTAGTCATTTAGGTCAACATTGGATCATCCAGAGATCCTCACTGAACTTCTGGAGAGAGTTTGCTGCACTGAAAGTAAAGGGGCTGAATAATTTTGCACGCCCAATTTTTCAGTTTTTGATTTGTTAAAAAATTTTGAAATATCCAATAAATGTCGTTCCACTTCATGATTGTGTCCCACTTGTTGTTGATTCTTCACAAAAAAATACAGTTTTATATGTTTATGTTTGAAGCCTGAAATGTGGCAAAAGGTCGCAAAGTTCAAGGGGGCCGAATACTTTCGCAAGGCACTGTACATTTGAAAGTTATCAAAATACTTAGTTTAGAATATTTACATAAATTTAGCATCACATTTTTACACTGTAGGCTACTGACCTATTCAAAGCTTCCTCCGGCATCTCACCATACATCTATCATCTGCCTGTAGTTGTTGTACTCAACAAGCAGGAGGTTTGTTTGTTGTGACTGGGGGGGGGGGGGGGGCTGCTGCAGTCAAAGTTCTGACATATGAGTGTGTCTTGGTGGTGGCAAGGACAAACACAAGAAACACCCACATTAAACCACACCCCCCCAAGCCATCTCAAGTATGGCTTCCGTCATGGCCGACAGCATTTCTTGAGGAGCAAGTTAAAAAACGACGCCAAATCAGCAGCTGCAATTCCCCCTGAATGTTGAGCCCTGATTTACTACGACTTTGATACTTGGTTCTCATCCAGCCATCTTAAGATGAATGCACTGATTGTAAGTCGCTCTGGATAAGAGCATCTGCTAAATGACTAAAATGTAAATGAAATGTCTCAACTAAAACTCTGCACAAACTTGATATCTCCATTTATTTTTTAATTATAAAGTATCTTGGGGTAAAAAATTAAGTAATTGAACGGAAGTAATGAAAACAGGCATTTGTGAACATCATATAGCAGAGTACAAAAATAATATGTAACAGTCTCTTTAGGCTTCTACACTGTGTACAAAACATTAGGAATACTCATTATTTCCTTGACAGACTTGACAGACTGACCAGGTGACGCCAGGTGAGAGCTATGACCACTTATTGAAGTCACTTGTTAAATCCATGAATCAGTGTAGATGAAGGGGAGGAGACGGGGAGGAGACAGGGGAGGAGACAGGTCAAAGAAGGATTTTTAAGCCTTGAGACAATTGAGACATGGATTGTGTAGGTGTGCCATTGAGGGTTAATGGGAAAGACGAATTGAGGCTGTTCTGAGGGCAAAAGGAGGTGCAACTCAATATTAGGAAGGTGTTCCTAATGTTTTGTACACTTAGTGTATATGCCTTATGTATCACAATGTCTGTATGCAATATTCTACCCAGGAATAGTCGACACTGAAATCTGTTACTCTTGTTATTCCAAATGCGTTTGTAGATCTTTAAAAAAAAAGTATCTTCTTTATGCAGGGTTTGATCTAAACATCACAAGCTATCGAGTGGAATGATTATTTTCTATGTTATAGAGGAATGTTTTTTCTGCTGGTGTATCCTGAGATAGCTCCTTTCTGAGAACCTCTTCCCACAGTGCGTACAGGCGAACGGTCTTTCTCCCATGTGGACCTTCAGGTGCATCTTCAGGTTGCCAGCCAGGGAGAACCTCTTCTCACACTGGGGGCAGCTGAATGGTTTCTCCCCTGTGTGGACCCTCTGGTGCCTCTTCAGATCACCAGACTGGGAGAACCTCTTCTCACACTGGCTACAGCTGAAGGGTTTCATCCCTGTGTGGACCCTCTGATGGATCTCCACCTTCTGGGGGCAGCTGAAGCCTTTGTTGCAGAACTTACAGAGGAACACCTTCTCTTGACTATTGTCTGATGTCGGTCCCCCTCCCCACGCCCTTTGGTCCTCTGAGTTCAATACCTGATCGAAAAGGACACAGCCGTGTGAATCAGAAGGTGCCATTGATGTGGACACTGGGTCGCTTTCCCTGAAAGAGTGTAAAGGGGAGTTGGTGGCAACAATATGATTTGTCTCTAAGATTCCCCTGTAATCTAAGAAATCTCTGCCTTGTGAGTGTTCTTCTAAGTGAGTCTCGTCTACATTCCATGTCAGAGGAGCGTCGCCCTCCACTTTCACAGTTACATCATCTACCACTGTAACCTCTCCTTTCTTATCTTGGCACCCTTCAGAGTATACACTACTACTGTACCCGTTCCAGTAACCTCTAGACAGAGCAGTCGGTCTCTCTAAACCCATGGGCATGTTGCCAAGGTCCATCTCTGTAGTGTAAGAACAAGACGGATCATCACCGCCAGAGTCTAACGTGTCACCAAGGGAGTAAACCATCCTCTGGCTCTGGTGAAATACCGGTAAATACTCTGAGCCAGGAGCAGGAGGACAGCCCAGTTTCCCAAGTCTGTCTGGGTCTGATCTGTGATCAGATCCTGTTGGTAATAGCCTGTGTGTTACAGTTAAAGTCTCGGCGTCTCTCTCTGACTTGAGGATGGTGTTCGGCGCTCCACTGACCTCCGTGATGCTACGTCCAGTCCTGGGCTGGGGTGAGCTGGCGGTGGTGAGGTCCACCGTGGCTTCAGGTGGTGCCACTGTAGCCACTGCTCTAGTTTGGGTGTCTCCGCTGTGTCGTGGGTCCTCTCCTTCAGTCCTCTCCTGCTTGACCAGAGACGATCCTTCAGGACCTGCAGCCTCTGAATCTGCAGACTGACACAAAAGAGGAGGTTATTACCGGTACATGATTTGAATAGGATAACAATGTCATAGGGAAGTCTCACATGCTCCCCTATGGCAGATAAATTAGGATGTACATGTAAGCAAATTGGGATATGGGATATGTATATGTGGGATATGTTCCAGGATTCATCTGATAGCATTCAGGAGTTTGACACATTAGGCACGGGCTTCATCTATAAGTGCATAGACGAAGTAGACCCCACAGTGATCATACGAACGTATCCAAACCCGCCAAAAAACATTGATTAAATGCAATATCTGCGCTGGGATAAAGGCTAGAACTACTTCTTACATGGAATGGGACACAGACATGGACACACACAAGAAAGCACACTACGAGCTTGGAGGAGACATTAAAAGGACAACATTGGAGGAAGGTGGAATCCTATTCCACCGGCTCTGATGCTCGTCGTATGTGGCAGGGCTTGCAGATGATAACAGATTACAAAGGGAAACCCAGCTGTTAGACACCCAGTGATGCAGAATTTCCAAACGAGCTAAATACCTTTTATGCTCGCTTCGAGGAATACAACACTGAGTCTTTTGTGAAAGCCCCAGTTGTTCCGGATGACTGTAATCTCGCTCTTTGTGGCTGATGTGAGTAAATCTTTTAAACAGGTCAACACTCACAAGGCCTCCGGGCCAAATGGAATCTTCTCAAAGCATGCGCAGACCAGCTTGCAAGTGCCTTCTGACATTTTCAATCCCAGTCTGTAATCCCAACATGTTTCAAGCTGACCACTATTGTCTCTGTTCTCAAGAACTCCAAGGTTACCTGCCTAAATGACTATCGCCCAGTAGCACTCACACCTGTAATCATGAATTGCTTTAAAAGGCTGGTCATGACACACAAACACCATTATCCCAGACCACATGGACCCACTTAAAATTCGCATACTGCTCCAACAGATCCACAGATGACGCAATCTCAATGGCACTTCACACTGACCTCTCCCCCCTGAACAAGAGAGGAAATAAGTATCTGAGAATGCGGTTCATGAACGCCGAGCTGTAGTCTAACACCATAGTCCCCTCCAAGCTAATCCCAAAGCTGGGGACCCTGGGACTAGAGGCCTTCATTGGTCCAAAAAGTTGGACCCATTCCAAATTGGACCTGGGGCTTTTCCATCCAGACCGGATATGCATAATTTATTTTTCAATATAGAGGCCCGTTCCGAACTAATAGCTGCCATAGGTTATTTATCATGCAATAGGATTTTGTAGTGGCTACCTGTCTTGCATCAAACCGGGAGAAGCTAGTTAAGCTAGCTTTGCCCCACACAGAGAGACTATGACTGTAACCTATTGCCGTTTTGATGACTTATGTTTGGCCAACAACAAGTCACATGCGCCACTATTGTGAAAAGCTAAAATGCATACATTTCGCTCTCTCTCTACCGCAGTAGTCGCGTTCGGATCCTTCCGGACCAGTCAGTTAAAATTACACATACCCAAGACAATTTCAGATCCGACCCAGACCAGTGACATTATTTAGAATTCTGGATCCGGAACCGCTCGGGAATTCAGGTACCGGTGGATCCGTGAAGACCTCTACCTGGAACTGGACACTTTCCTCTGCAACTGGATCCTGGCCTTCCTGACGGGCCGGTACCATGTGGTGAGGGTAGGCAACAACACCTCTGCCACTCTGACCCTCAACACGGGGCTTCTCATAGGTGTGTGCTTAGTCCCCTCCTGTACTCCCTGTTCACGACTCCAACACCATCATCAAGTTCGCTGACGGCACGGCGGTGATAGGCCTTTGTGGTGCTAGGACAACAACATCTCCCTCAATGTCAGTAAAATCAAGGAACTGATATTGGACTACAGGAGAAAGAGGGTAGAGCAAAGCCTCCAGCCAACCAAGCCATAGTCTGTAAACGGTACCAGAGCATCGACACTGTAGCTTCTACCCCCAAGCCACAAGACTGCTAAATAACCATAAGAGTGCTAAATAACCATAAGAGTGCGAAATAGTTAATTAATTGGTTACCGGACTATCTGCACTGACCCTTACACGTGGTCTGCCACTGCGAGGATGATCAGCTGTCCATCCTGTCTCCCTGTAGCGCTGTCTTAGGCGTCTCACAGTACGGACATTGCAATTTATTGCCCTGGCCACATGTGCAGTCCTCATGCCTCCATGCAGCTTGCCTAAGGCACGTTCACGCAGATGAGCAGGGACTCTGGGCATCTTTCTTTTGGTGTTTTTCAGAGTCAGTAGAATGGCCTCTTTAGTGTCCTAAGTTTTCAGAATTGTGACCTTAATTGCCTACCGTCTGTAAGCTATTAGTGTCTTAACGACCGTTCCACGGGTGCATGTTCATTAATTGTTTCTGGTTCATTGAACAAGCATGGGAAACAGTGTTTACACCCTTTACAATGAAGATCTGTGAAGTTATTTGGATATTTACAAAATATCTTTGAAAGACAGGGTCCTGAAAAAGGGAAGTTTATTTTTTTGTTTAGCTCCATTCTAGTATATTGTATTCCTCGTGTGTTACTATTTTCATGGTGAAGTCTACACCCGTTGTATTCGGCGCATGTGGCAAATAAAATGTTATTTGATTTTAATAGCTGAGTGGACCATTTCTGAAATAAAACGGGACACATTTGATGTACTGTAATTTCTAATGTTACACTATGACACTAACCTCTATCACAATAACATGCTGGGTTGAGGTTCCAATCCCCTCATCTATAGCTATGGGTTGGTCATCTCTCCACACATTGGGTCCCGCTGGCTTCACAATGCTCCTGTGGCCTACAGTGAGATGTCCTTCGCCTGAGAGAGTGATTGGGGGAAAAGAGGTGGTTAGGTTAGGTACTGTCAATGCTCAACACTATATTGTACACTATTGACACTGTTTACAATTGGCAAGGATGCAGGGTATGCAAGGTAACACTTCTCATAACTTCTTGATATACTATTTATTGATTCATTATGTTCCATGCATCACATTGTTTTTTATTGAGTATGACAATAAGACATTCAGTAAATCAGAATCTGGTTATAATATGATACTGGCAGTGCCCGAAATCTGGCTTGCCTACTACTTACTTAAACTGCATACTGTGTACTAATCATACTATATATTACTTAGAATGTGCTGTTTAGTAATAACGTATGCCCTAAACAACAAAAACCAATATACTAGGCTCATCCATATTGACAATGCTTCATCTAATTTGCAATTGCGCTGTTCTGTGCAATTCGTTCATTTTGGTAGCACCTCCCATATTTGAATATCAGCTATTTTTGCCTACTATTCAGTGATGTAAAAAAAATATAAATTGTAAAGTACAGATACCCCAAAAAACTACTTAGTTTTAAGTACTTTACAACTTTACTCTTTTACTTCACGACATTAAAGAAAATTATGTAATTTTTACTCAATACATTTTTCCCTGACACCCAAAATGATTGGTTACATTTTGAATGCTTAGCAGGATAGGAAAATGGTATATTTCACAACATTATCAAGAGAACATCGCTACTGCCTCTTATCTGGCAGACTCGCTAAATACATGCATATCTTGTAAATTGTCTGAGGGTTGCAGCATGCCCATCCGTAAATTTAAGGGGGGAAAAAAATGGTGTCGTCTGGTTTGCTTAATAAGGAATTTGAAATTATTTATACTTTTACTTTTGATGTTTAAAAATATTTAAAACCAAATACTTTTAGAGACTTTTACTGGGTGACTTTCACTTGAGTCATTTTCTATTAAGGTATCTTTACTTCTACTCGGGTATGACAATTGGGTACTTTTTCCACCACTGCTACTATTTATAGGTGACGCGATAAACAATGGACGCTATGCGAGAATTCTATACTGAATAAAAATATAAAAAACGCAACATGCGACAATTTCAAAGATTTGACTGATTTTACAGTTCATAAGGAAATCAGTAAATTGAAATAATTCATTCGGCTCTAATCTATGGATTTCACATGACTGGGAATAAAGATACGCATCTGTCAGTCTCTGATCTGCAGAGGCTGTACTGTGCAATCCGGGAATTTTGTGATTGATGGTTTTATTATTTCAAGTGTAAACTACCAGAATTAAGTGGCTACAGACATACAAATTGATAAAAGCTAAATACCTGTGAATTTAAAATGTGTCCCATCTATCTTGCTGTGCAGGTGGCTAGCAGGAAGCTCACTCTGTTTCAGCCTAGGCTAATTATTTGCTGGAAATGGTGCAGTTTACCCTCCCATCACTGTATTAACTCATCAAGACCCAACATAACATTACAATGTAACCCAACTCAGGTGTAGCCCTACCTTAGAAGTAAGCTGTGTTTTTAGACTAGTATTGCAACCTTCTACATTCAGACTTATTGAGAAATGTGTGTCTGTGTTAGGCTGTGTGTGTGGGTGGGGAAGTTTGTGTCTGTGTGGGCTGTGTATGCAGGTGGCACGGCACAGCTTTGGGCATATTATTGGGCACTCTAGGCCTAATCAGTTTGACCTAATCAGTTAGGCTACTGAATAGAACATACCTGTGTAGACTCAATCTTACTAATTGGTAAATAGTTAACCTGACTTTTGTTCAGGATTATGTAATCCCAATTATATGTACTCCTAAAACCCTGGTGTGTGTGCGTAGCAGCTTACCCCATAGTGTAAGCATTCTTAAATACTAAACGCACAGCACACTATGTATTCTATCTTCTTTATTCTCCAGGACATATGTATATAACCTGTTACCAATGCTGCTACTGTTCGTCATGTTTGCACTGTTACTGTACACTTGACCATTTCAAATCAAATCAGTTTGTCACGTGCGCCGAATACAACAGGTGTAATAGACCTTACAGTGAAATGCTTACTTACAGGCTCTAACCAATGGTGCGAAAAAAAAGGTGTGTGTCTGTGTAGGTAAGTAAAGAAATAAAACAACAGTAAAAAGACATCTGAAAAAAGAGTAGCAAGGCTATATACAGACACCTGTTAGTCAGGCTTATTGAGGTAGTATGTACATGTAGGTGTCGTTAAAGTGACAATGCATATATGATGAACAGCGAGTAGCAGAAGCGTAAAAAGAGGGGTTGGCAGGTGGTGGGACACAATGCAGATAGCCCAGTTAGCCAATGTGCGGGAGCACTGGTTGGTCGGGCCAATTTAGGTAGCATATACATGAATTTTTAGTTAAAGTGACTATGCATATAAGATAAACAGAGTAGCAGCAGCGTAAAAGAGGGGTTGGGGGCACACAATGAAAATAGTCCAGGTAACCATTTGAAAATAGTCCAGGTAACCAGGAGTCTTATGGCTTGGGGGTAAAAACTGTTGAGAAGCCTTTTTGTCCTAGAATTGGCTCTCCGGTACCGCTTGCCATGTGGTAGTAGAGAGAACAGTCTATGACTGGGGTAGCTGGGATCTTTGACCATTTTTAGGGCCTTTCTCTGACACCGCATGGTGTAGAGGTCCTGGAATGCAGGCAGCTTTGCCCCAGTGATGTACTGGGCCGTACGCACTACCCTCTGAAGTGCCTTGCGGTCGGAGGCAGAGCAATTGCCGTACCAGGCAGTGATGCAACCGCTCAGGATGCTCTTGATGTTGCAGCTGTAGAACCTTTTGAGGATCTCAGGACCCATGCAAAATCTTTTTCGTTTCCTGGGGGGGAATAGGCTTTGTCGTGCCCTCTTCACGACTGTCTGTATGTGTTTGGACCAATCTAGTTTGTTGTTGATGTGGACACCAAGGAATTTGAAGCTCTCAACCTGCTCCACTACAGCCCCGTCGATGAGAATGGGGACGTGCTCGGTGCTCCTTTTCCTGTAGTCCACAATCATCTCCTTAGTCTTGATTACGTTGAGGGGCAGGTTGTTACTCTGGCACCACCCGGCCAGGTCTCTGACCTCCTCCCTATAGGCTGTCTCATCGTTGTCGGTGATCAGGCCTACCACTGTTGTGTCGTCAGCAAACTTAATGATGGAGTTGGAATCGTGCCTGGCCATGCAGTCGTGGGTGAACATCCCTGGGGAGCTCCAGTGTTGAGGCTCAGCGTGGCAGATGTGTTGCTACCTACCCTCACCACCTGGGGGCAGCCTGTCAGGAAGTCCAGGATCCAGAGGGAGGTGTTTAGTCCCAGGATCCTTAGCTTGGTGATGAGCTTTGAGGGTACTATGGTGTTGAACGCTGAGCTGTAGTCAATGAACAGCATTCTCACATAGGTGTTCCTTTTGTCCAGGTGTGAAAGGGCAGTGTGGAGTGCAATAGAGATTTCATCATCTGTGGATCTGTTTTGGCGGTATGCAAATTGGAGTGGGTCTTGGGTTTCTGGGATAATGGTGTTGATGTGAGCCCATTACCAGACTTTCAAAGCACTTCATGGCTACGGACGTGAGTGCTACGGGCGTGAGTGCTACGGGTTAGTAAGGAATTCCCCACACCTGGTTGTCTAGGCCTTAATTGAAACCCCTGGACTAGGAATTGACCTTTTTCGATTACTTGGAAAATACGACATTCTAGCAATGACAACTCCTATCCTCATGAAATAAAGTGTTCTGTGTTCCTGAGAAGCTTCTCAATAACATGGAATACAAAGTATAACACCAGAAACAGTTTCATTTTGACCTCTAACACTCTACTATCTAGAATGCAATAATGGGTATTCGGAAAAATGGCCATTGTGTTTGCAATAATATTTTTTCTTTCTTTTAACCAAGCAGGTCAATTTAAGGTCAAATAAATAAAATATTACAAGATAGCTTAATAATCAGGGTAAGTATTGTATACTATCCAAAAACTGACTAAGACCCAATTCTGGGTAACACATCTGAACAACATGCCCAGAAAATAACCGAAGAACAGGCACCTCAGCCTTCTCCAAAAAAGTACCTCTTGCCATTCCTCTGTATCGGTCGAGGATCTTGACACTACTGGGACGACTGGTGAGGACGCGCTCGCGTATTGTCCTCTCTGCGCGCTCCCGTGACACCTTCAGTTCCAGTAGCTGTAGTTTCCTGCGCAATCCCCTGTTTTCTTTCTGGCTTTGAGACATTTCCAAACGAAACACTGCATAGTCGTCGTCTACGAGTTTACAGATCTCTGCCACGGCTGCATTCGCTAGCACCTCCATGATGGAGGCTATTTGAGTGTGAAAAACCATATCGTTAGCCATTGTTTACTAGTATCGTTAGCAGCTAGCTGGCGTTACCTAGAAAACATCAACCAAGTCCCGTCTTCAAACGCGAATTAAAGACTACCCGAGTTAAGTACGTGTTGTTTTGCAGTTAAAATGAATCGCATTGAGTTTCAGGGTGTTAATAAATGTCTAAAAAATAAAAACGCTAACGTGGAAATTGTTCTTGATCACTACTCACTTCCGCTTATTACTTATTTACATTTGTATTGACGCAACCAACTGAAAGGTGCATACACCGCCACCTACTGTACTGGAGTGTGAGACCGTCCTCCAATTATTCTCTTCACTAAACCTGAGCTGTGTTCGAATACTCATACTAACCGTACTATTTGTGACGTGAATTGAGTATATAGTATGATTTTTGGTAATAGTGTGGATATAGTTTCTATGCAAAAAGTTATCGGATGACATACTAAATTTGACAAAATACGAAGTGGACACTTTTTCCGTGCTTTTAGGGCCGATAATGCATTTTTTTCCGAAAATAGGCGTGGCTTCACATCGTTTTCAGATTTGAAGAAAATGGCGAAAAATATAAATTGAGCAATTCAATGTAATGACTTTTCAAATAAGTTACGTTACAGGTTATGTTAGCTACACTATTCTTACACACCGCATAGAATTACAGTAACCGGTATGTTAGCTAGGTACCTAACGTTAGTTGGCTACTAATACATTGAACTTGCCAGGCAGTATTATTAACTATCTGCTATCTAACTACCCAACGTTTATTGACTTGATTATTCACATTGTTCTTAGCTAAGTGGTATATTCGTTTCAATCGACATTGTTCATTCTGGCTATCTACTCCGATTTCAAGCAGAATAACTGATGAGTGAGGTGTTCTCTGTTTCATTTGTTTCTGGAAGTAGCTAGCCAACATTAGCTAGTTAACTTGGGTGCTTGACTACTGTTGAACGCTCGGATCAACACGACTTCTCGGCCAGATCATGCTCCGAATTTATGAACTGACAACACTCTGGATTTACAAACGCCCTGACCGCACTCTGGCACTCCAGATTGAATTTACAAACACAACCCAAAATCATAAAATGTTAAGCTAGTTATTTGTTATGCTAACAAGCTAGCAAGAGGTTGCATAGCAACAACATCAACTTCCGGTAGACAGGCAAAGCTCTAGTAAACTCAACTGAAATGACAGTTCGTTTACAGTATACTAAAATTAACGAATAGCATACAGTATGTAGTATATCGTCATTAAGTATATAGTATACAGTATTTTAGTATGGATATTCAAAAACAGATCTGGATTTATTGTAAAAATATGTTTTTAACTTGAATCCCTTTTCTCCCCAATTTCATGGTATCCAATTGGTAGTTACAGTCTCGTCTCATCACTGCAACGGACTCGGGAGAGGCGAAGGTCAAGAGCCGTGCGTCCTCCGAAACACAACCCAGACAAGCTGCACTGCTTCTTGACACAATGATCGCTTAACCTGGAAGCCAGCCGCACCAACGTGTCGGACCTGGACCGGCACATGAGTCGCTAGTGCGCGATAGGACAAGAACATCCCTGCCGGCCAAACCCTTACCTAACCCGGCCGACGCTGGGCTAATTGTGCGCCACCCCATGGGTCTCACGGTCGCGGCCGGCTGCGACAGAGCCTGGACTCGAACCAGAATCTCTAGTGCTCCAGCTAGCGATGCAGTGCCTTAGAACCTCCCATACAGATTTATTTGAACAAATGTCTTCCCTTACTATTCATCCCATTGCCTCTGCCAGCAATGTAACCCATTTTCCCTAATCAATATGTACATTTCTCTAATTAACTGCACCTGTATATCCACAATATTATTTTTCACTGCTTTCTTTGCTATTATATCTACTATATAGTTTTAACTAACTCCTGTATGAGTAGGAATGCAACAAAACTGAACAACAGCGTCATTACTTCTACAAATGAATCCTCTCGTTCTGATTTTCCAGATCTTAAACTACACAAAACTGATGCAGAGTCCAAACAAATTACTACTCTTGGTTGCACCTCCTCTATCCATTGCAATACAACAATCACAACCATTTCTGTTGAATATACAAATTAATTACTTTATTTTCTTCAATCAGGCTAAGATCAACATATGGTATTGTATAAAACCACAGTGGCACATGTCCTATTGTCACAGATGGCTCTATAAAAAAGGGCTCTATAAAAAAGGTCCCCGTGTCTATATTCTCTTTTGATATTGTTCATATTCCCAGCAGTCTTCCAATACTGCCAGCGTAGTATCTACATGTTATCAACCTCTTAAGGATTTTCACCTAAAATGAGATACCCAAATCTGACTGCCTGTAGCTCAGGACCTGAAGTAAGGATATGCATATTCGTGAAACCATTTGAAAGGAAACACTTTGAAGTTTGTGGAAATGTTAAATTAATGTAGGAGAATATAACACATCTGGTAAAAAAAACGTTTTTTGTTTTGTTTGTACCATCATCTTTGAAATGCAAGAGAAAAGCCATCATGTATTATTCCAGCCCAGGCACAATTTAGATTTTGGCCACTAGATGGGAGCAGTGTATGTGCAAAGTTTTAGACGGATCCAATGAACCATTGCATTTGTTCAACATTTTGTATCAAGAATGCCCAAATGTGCATAATTGGTTTATTAATACATTTAAGTTCATAACTGCACTCTCCTCAAACAATAGCATGGTAATCTTTCACTGTAATAAATCTACTGTAAATAGGCCAGTGCAGTTAGATTAACAAGAATTTAAGCTTTCTGCCAATATCAGATATGTCCAGAGAAATGTTCTTGTTACTTACAACTTCATGCTAATCACATTAGCCTACGTTAGCTCAACCTCTACAGGACCCACCGATCCTGTAGAGGTTTTAACTCGTCTAAGGGATAGTGGTATTTCTCAATAATATACTTGTAAAGCCTCTACCGGTGTAGTTTTAAAAAGGCACCATCATACATACTGCGTGCCCTTGCTTGCATCAAAGCGCAACAGCAATGTAATAGCCACTGAACCATATACAAAGCACCCATAGTTAGACGATCTGATCAAAGTATGATAAATATTCACTAAAGATTAGCGTTAGCGATGACTGGAAGTCTATGGGTATCTACTAGCGGATACAGATAGCGCAATGACTGGAGGTCTATGGGTAACGCTAATTTGCATTGGTTCGCAAAACTACCTCTAACTTCATACTGAACAGAGACATAGAAATGGTATTCACAAGTTCCTCTGATGCTGGGGAAGTAGATAAAGTGCCCCATAGCTGAACTCCGGAAGTATCCCTTTATCCTTAAAGGAAAACTCCACCCAAAAATAATATTTTGGTATTTGCTTTAGACATATTTTGCTTGTCAGCAATCAAAATGATAAAGTTTTGTAACTTTCAAAATACAGAAATCATCCCTGTATGATGCATTTTGCAAACGTAAGAATCTCTGGATTAACTATCCAATGTTAGCTAAATGTTCTTTAAATGGACAATTCTGTGAAATGTCTGTTGGAAGTTTTAAATTGACACAATACCTGTTAGCAATGGTATCAGCTAGAGATGACATGCAGGAGCTTGCAGGGATTTGTAGTTTTGCATGTCTACTTTGATGCTAATTAGCATTTTCGAATCAGAGTAAATAGAGCCGAATATATTGATAAAAGTTACCTTATCTGAGAGAAATGTACATGGTTATCATGCCAGGGGAAGCCTACACTGGAAGCCCTTAATTTAAGTGTTTCTAAAAGCCCCTATGGGGAAAATGGTGGACAAACAATTGGAACCATTTCCCTGTTTGACCCCTAGGTTTTATGGGTATTATGACACCTCCACTTTGGGGCTCTATGGTCTCAAGGCTTAAAAATCCTTATTTAGCCCGTCTCCTCCCCATCATGTACACTAATTGAAGTGGATTTAACATGTGACATCAATAAGGGATCATAGCTTTCACCTGGTCAGTTGCATTGAAAGAGCAGGTGTTCCCAATGTTTTGTACACTCAGTGTGCATGGGCTGTGGGCTTTTTCTGCTGATGTAGCCAAATGTATCTCCTCTCTGAGAACCTCTTTCTGCATGCGTACAGGCGAGTAGGCTTTCTCCAGTGTGGACCTTCAGGTGCATCTTCAACGGGTACTGGCGGGAGAACCTCTTCTCAAACTGGGGGCAGCTGTAGGAATGCTCCATGTAGACCCTCTGGTGCCTCGTCAGGGTGCCAGCCTCAAATCCAATGAAATTGTATTTGTCACATGTGTCGAATACTAAAGGTGTTGACCTTATAGTGAAACGCTTACTTACAAGCCCTTAACCAACAATACTGTTAAGAAAAATAAGAGTTAAGAAAATATTTACTAAATAAACTTACCTTACAACCTTATTCTAAAAATGACTACAGATATTTTTCCCTCAATCCACACAATACCCCATAATGAGAAAGAAAAAAACTGTTTTTTATATCACATTTACATAAGTATTCATAACCCTTTACTCAGTACTTTGTTTACAGCACCTTTGTTAGCGATTGCAGCATCGACTCGTATTGGGTATGACACTACAAGCTTGGCACACCTGTATTTGGGGGGTTTCTCCCATTCTTCTCTGCAGATCCTCTCAAGCTTTGTCCGGTCTCAAGCGTTGCTGCACAGCTATTTTCAGATCTCTCCAGAGATGTTAGATTGGGTTCAAGTCCGGGCTCTGGCTGGGACACTCAAGGACATTCAGAGACTTGTCCCGAAGCCACTCCAGCGTTGTCTTGGTTGTGTGCTTAGGGTCGTTGTCCTATTGGAAGGTGAACCTTCGCCCCAGTCTCAGGTCCTGAGTGCCCTGAAGCAGGTTTTCATCAAGGATCGCTCTGCACTTTGCTTTGTTCATCTTTGCCTCAATCCTGACTAATCTCCCATTCCCTGCCGCTAAAAAACATGCCCACAGCATGATGCTGCCACCAACACGCTTCATCGTAAAGATGGTGCCAGATTTCCTCCAGAGGTGATGCTTGGCATTCAGGCCAAAGAGTTCAATCTTGGTTTCATCAGGCCAGAGAGTCCTTTAGGTACCTTTTGGCAAACTCCAAGCAGGCTGTCATGTGCCTTTTACTGAGGAGTGGCTTCTGTCTGGCCACTCTACTATAAAGGCCTCATTGGTGAAGTGCTGCAAAGATGGTTGCCCTTCTGGAAGGTTCTCCCATCTCCACAGAGGAATTCTGGAGCTCTGTCAGAGTGACCATCGGGTTCTTGGTCCCCTTCATGATCAAGGCCCTTCTCCCCCTGATTGCTCTGGCCGGGCGCCCAGCTCTAGGAAGAGTCTTGGCGGTTCCAAACTTCTTCCAGTTAAAAATGATGGAGGCCACTGTGTTCTTGGGGACCTTCAATGCTGCAGACATTTTACTACCTTTCTCCAGATTTGCGCCAACACAATTCTGTCTCGGAGCTCTACGGACAATTCCTTCGACATCATGGCTTGGTTTTTGCTCTGACGTACACTGTCAACCGTGGGACCTTATATAAACAGATGCGTGCCTTTCCAAATCATGTCCAATCAACTGAATTGACCACAGGTGGACTTCAATCAAGTTGTAGAAACATCTCAAGGATGATCAATGGAAACAGGATGCATCTGAGCTCAATTTCGAGTCTCATAGCAAAGGGTCTGAATACTTAAAAAAAAAAAAAACAGATACCTTATTTACATATTTAGAATAAAGCTGTAATGCAACAAAATGTGGAAAAAGGGAAGGGGTCGGAATACTTTCCGAAGGCACCATATACATGACTGGGAATACAGATTTGCATCTGTTGGTCACAGATACCTTAAAAAAAAGTAGGGGTGTTTGGATGAGAACCATTCGGTATCTGCTGTGACCAGCATTTGCCTAATGCAGCGCGACACATCTCCTTTGCATAGAGTTGATCAGGCTGTTGATTGTGGCCTGTGGAATGCAACAAAAATGTGGAAAAAGGGAAGGGGTCTGAATACTTTCCAAATGTACACTGTACGTACGGGAAACTGTGGGGACGAGGTCATCGATCAAGCTGCTCCAAGGAGTTGGATAGTTTTGACTTCTCAACAGCAGCAGCTTTACTTTCAGCAGGGCAAGATCTGCCGCAAACGCACGTAAAATTAGGCTAGAAGCAATTATTGTGTTCGTCAGGCTCGATCCTAAGCAAGATCAACATATGCCTTCCCTGTGTCATGTATAATATAAAGATTCGGAATGGATTGAGACTATAGTAGATTAATGTGCAATTGGTGCATTTCAGTAGCACCTGGAAACGAAACATCGTTGCCAACAATACCCATCGGAGAATTACACTTTTTTTTTTTTTTTTACCTTTATTTAACTATGCAAGTCAGTTAAAGAACAAATTCTTATTTTCAATGACGGAACAGGCTAACAAGGGCAGAATGACAGCTCGGGGGATTTGAACTTGCAACCTTCCGGTTACTAGTCCAACGCTCTAACCACTAGGCTACCCTGCTGCCCCAATGTTGCAATCACTAGGCACACAACTACCTACAGTAGGAAACAGAGTTGTTATCAATAAGCCACATATCACACGACACGAGTCATGACCATAGTTAAAATGAAAATAAAAACATTATCATCCAGTAGAACTGTTTTGTTATTCATTCGGCCTAATGAAAATGGTCATGCCAAGGCTAAATTCAATTAGCTGTGTTTTGATATTTATTAATTAAATATTCACACAAATAGCTTATAAAGCAAGATTATTTGAAAATTATTTTATACAAATACTCTATTTTGAAGTTTTATTACTGTGTAGGCGACTTGTTCTTCTAAATCTTTTTTTATTTAAAAAAAATGATATTCACTTGTGATTTTTAGCAGGGATGAAGACGCAACGGGCAATGTTTTGCCTTTCAATAAACCTGTCATGTTGTTATAAGAACATCATTCTACTTTATTACAACTTTACAGGCTAACATGCTGACCACACCGCTTGCATTACAAAATAAACGTACACATACATGTTATTCAATCATTGAACTCAAACTGCTTGCGAGTGCGTGCGTGCGTGGCTAGGCACTAATGGGCCTCTCCCATCTCCTCATTGGTTTTTAAGAACATATACCCACGTGCCATCTCCTCATTGGTGTTTAGGAGCATATACCCACGTGGGTGATTGAAAGATGAACTGACGACCACACTCCAGTTGGTTGTGGTAATGCACCTTAAAGTTGGTTGCCAACCACCATATAAAGTCCAAAAAAGAAAAAGCCTGAAAGAGAAGAGATTACTATTAACAAACTGTTTACCCTTTTATCTGTAGATTAATTGTCAGAGTAGAGGACCTTGTGCATTTCAGGTAAAGGAACAACCCAATGTTTATATCCCAGGACAAATTAGCTAGCAACAGCAAGCTAGCTAGCTAGCTAGCTAAATTGCCATAAATGTTTAATGTTTTTCGACCTGTCCCCAAATTAATATAATTAGTTCAGAGTTTGTTTGACATTTCAACCTGCCTGTCCTGATCGCGTTACGAACACAATGCATATGGATGTCCGGTAAATTAAAATCTTGCTGGCCACGTTGTCCGGCGCCAAAAGGAAACCCTGACCAGATCCCCCCCTTTCTTATTTAGGCTCCCTTCAGAGTATATACCAGAGGTGTGACCAAGTCACTATTATTCGAGTCACAAGGAAGTCTCAAGTCACAAAGTAGTCCAAGTCGTGCATTCTAAGAGCAAGTCAACTCGCATCACCAGTTATTTAAAGTCAAGTTTAATAAACATAAATACGTTTTAAATACACCAAATACGCATACACTGAACAAAATATATAAATACAACTTGTAAAGTGTTAGCCCCATGTTTCATGAGCTGAAATAAAATATCCCAGAAATTGTCCAAAGGTAATTTCTCAAAAATGTTGGCCACAAATTGATTTAGATCCCTGATAGTGAGCATTTCTCCTATGCCAAGATAATCCATCCACTGGATAGGTATGGCATCTCAAGAAGTTGATTAAACATCATGTTCATTACACAGGTGCACCTTGTGCTGGGGACAAAAGGCCACACTAAAATGTGAAGTTGTGTCACACAACACAATGCCGCAGATGTCTCAAGTTGAGGGAGTGTGCAATTGGCATGCTGACTGCAGGAATATCTACCAGAGCTATTGCCAGATAATTTAATGTTAATTTCTCTACCATAAGCCACCTCCAACGTTGTTTTAGAGAATTTGTCAGTACATCCAACCGGCCTCACAACCACAGACTATCTGTATGGCGTCGTGTGGGTGAGCAGTTTGCTGATGTCAACGCTGTGAACTGAGTGACCCATGGTGGCGGTGAGGTTATGGTGTGGGCATGCATAAGCTACGGACAATGAACACAATTGCATTTTATCCATGGCAATTTGAATACACAGAGACACCGTGACGAGATCCCGAGGCCCATTGTCGTGCCATTCTTCCGCCGCCATCACCTCATGTTTCAGCATGATAATGCACAGCCCCATGTTACTATATCTGTACACAATTCCTGGAAGCTGAAAATGTCTCAGTTCTTCCATGGCCTGCATACTCACCAGACATGTCATCCACTTAGCCCTGTTTGGAATGCTCTGGATCAACGTGTACGACAGCGTGTTCCAGTTCCCACCAATATCCAGCAACTTCGCACAGCCATTGAAGAGGAGTGGGACAACATTCCACAGGCCACAATCAACAGCCTGATCAACTCTATGCAAAGGCGATGTGTCGCTCTGCATGAGGCAAATGGCGGTCACAGCAGATACCGACTGGTTCTCATCCACCTCATCCATTTTGTTTTTAAGGTGTGTGACCAACAGATGCATATCTGTATTCCCAGTCATGTATATATATTTTTTGTTGTTGATGTTTTAACGATCTCAGTCCAGCTTTAAACTTACTCTTGAATGATGTAATAGTAGAACTCACTAATGTGCAATTTCGAAATTGGGTAGTGCATCATCAGTTCCTCTCGTCATGTTAGTCATTGCATACCATAGAGAGATGTATAACTTGTCAAAAATGTCCAGATCAATTAGCCCATGTCAGCTAATGTTTTTTTTTTTATGTAGTTTTTTTTAGCCCATTCAAGCTTCTGTTTAACCCAATCAAAGCTCTTCTGTGGTTCTGTGGAACCAGCTTTCCCTTGCAACTAGGACAGCATAGTCCCTGCTCAACTTCCAAAAACATCTGCAACCCTGCCTCTTCAAAGAATATCTTAATTTAACCCCCCACTAATATTGTTTTTCTTTGGCTACTAGGACTGACTTTGCTGAGAACTACTTTGAGGGAAACTGCATTTGCTACGACTGCAATGTGGTTCTAATCCAGCCATTTTAAGATGAATTAACTAATTGTAAGTCACTCTGGATAGGAGCTCCTGCTAAATTACAAAAATGTAATTTCTCAACAAAAATCTGCATTAACTTCATAAACTGCATTCATTCTGTCAATAAAAGTGTATTGGGAAAAATGTCAATAGTTGAATGGAGGTAATTAAACTGGCACTTGTAAAGATATAGCCTACACAGTACAAACACAATATCTAACAGACTTTTTAGGCTTATATATGTGTTATATGGTGCCTTCGGAAAGTATTCATACCCCTCGACTTATTCCACATTTTGTTGTGTTACAGTTGGAGTTCAAAACGGATTCAAAAATGAATAATTCCCCTCACCCATCTACAGACAATAGCCCATAATAAAAGTGAAAACATGCGATTACAGCTGTGAGTCTTTCTGGGTAAGTCTCTAAGAGCTCTCCACACCTGGATTGTGCAAATTTGCCCATTATTCTTTAAAACAATTATTCAAGCTCTGTCAAATTGGTTGTTGATCATTGCTAGACAACCATTTCCAGGTCTTGCCTTAGATTTTCAAGTAGATTTAAGTCAAAACTGTAACTCGGCCACTCAGGAACATCCAATGTCATCTTGGTAAGCATCTCCACTATATATTTGGCCTTTTGTTTTAGGTTATTGTCCTGTTGAAAGGTGAATGTCTCCATGTCTGTTGGAAAGCAGACAACCAGATTTTCCTGTAGGATTTCACCTGCGATTATATCTATTCGTCTTCTTTTTATCCTAAAAAAAACTCCCTAGCTTTTGCCGATGACAAGCATACACCTAACATGATGTAGCCACCACCATGTTTGAAAATATGAAGAGTTGTACTCAGTGATGTGTTTGTCTTGATTACAAAGTGTTATGTTTAGGGCAAACTTAATTTCTTTGCTACATTATTTTTGCAGTTTTACTTTAGTGCCTTATTGCAAACAGGATGCATGTTTTTGATTTGTATTCTGTACAGGCTTCCTTCTTTTCACTCTGTCAATTAGGTTATTGTGGAGTAATTACAATGTTCCATCACAGCCATTAAACTGTTTTAAAGTCACCATTGGGCCTCCCGAGATTCTGGATTCTGGGTCCAAGTCCAAGCTCTGTCACAGCCGGTAGACCCATGGGGTGGTGCACAATTGGCCCAGCGTCGTCCGGGTTAGGGGGGGTCCTTGTCCCATCGTGCACTAGCGACTCCTGTGGCGGGCCGGGCGCAGTGCACCCTGACACGGTCACCAGGTGCATGCCGTTTCCTCCGACACATTGGTGCGGCTGGCTTCCGGGTTAATTGAGCACTGTGTCAAGAAGCAGCGCGGCTTGGTTGGTTGTGTTTGAGGATGCACGGCTCTCGACCTTCGCCTCTCCCGAGTCCGTATGGGAGTTGCAGTGATGCGACAACTGGATACCACGAAAAAGGGTCAAAGTGACCAAGGGTCTCTTGGTGAAATCCCTGAACGGTTTCCTTCCTCTCCGGCAACTGAGTTAGGAAGGACACCTGTATCTTTGTAGTGACTGGGTGTATTGATACACCATCCAAAGTGTAATTAATAACGTCACCATGCCCAAAGGGATATTCAATATCTGCTTTTTATTTTTACCCATCTACCAATAGTTGCCCTTCTTTGCGAGTCATTGGAAAACCTCCCTGGTGTTTGCGGTTGAATCAGTGTTTGAAATTCACTGCTCGACTGAGGGACCTTACAGATAATTGTATGTGTGGGGTACAGAGATGAGGTAGACATTCAAATTTCATGTTAAACACTATTGCACACAGAGTGAGTCCATGCAACTTGTTTAGAACATTTTTACTCCTGAACTTATTTTGGCTTGCCATAACAAAGGGGTTGAATACTTTTCAGCTTATCATTTATTATTACATTTGTAAAAAGACAAAAAATGTAATACATTTTAAATTCAGGCTGTATCACAACAACATTTGGAGGAATTCAAGTAATATACAATGCTTTCAGAAAGTATTCACATCACACAATGTCTGGATGCAATATTCTACCCAGGAATATCCAACACTGAAATATGTTACTCTCATTATTCCGAATGCATTTGTTGATTTTTTCAGTTGACAGTAAAAAATCATCTTTGACTTTAATCTAAACCTTAGAAGCTATCGAGCAGAATGGTTACTTTCTATGTTATACAGAGGAATGTTTTTTCTGCTGGTGTGTCCTTAGGTAGCTCCTCTCTGAGAACTTCTTCCCACAGTGCATACAGGTGAACGGCCTCTCTCCCTCGTGGACCTTCAGGTGCATCTTCAGGTTGCCAGCCAGGGCAAAGCGCATGTGACACTGGGTACAGCTGAAAGGTTTCTCACCTGTGTGGACCCTCTGGTGCCTCTTCAGGTCACCAGCCTGGGAGAACCTCTTCTCACACTGGGGGCAGCTGAAGGGTTTCTCCCCTGTGTGGACCCTCTGGTGCCTCTTCAGGTGGTCCTGGCGGGAGAACCTCTTCTCACACTGGGTACAATTGAAGGGATTCTCCCCTGTGTGGACCCTCTGGTGGATCTCCACCTTCTGGAGGCAGCTGAAGCCTTTGTTACAGAACATGCAGAGGAACCGTTTCTCTTTACTATAGCCTGATGTGGCTCCCCCTCCCTGAGTCTGGGCTCTAGCCCTGTCGTTGGAGTTAAATACCTGATCGAAAAAGACGCGGCCATGTGAATCGGAAGGTGCCATCGACGTAGACACTGGGTCCCGATCCCTGAGCTCGTGCGAAGGGGAGTGGATTGCGACATTTAGACTGGTCTCTAACCCATCCCTGCAGTCTAAGAAGTCACTGGTGTTGCCCTGCGAGTATCCTTTCCATATAGGAGTCTCGTCTGCATTACATGTCAGAGGAGCGTCGCCTTCCACTTTCACTTCATCTATCACTATAACCTCCCCTTTCTTATCTAGGCACCCTTCAGAGTATACTCTACTACTGTAGGGGTTCCAGTCCCCTCTAGACAGATCAGTCTGTGTCTCTAATACCAAGGGCATGATGCCAGGGTCCATCTCTGTCGTATAAGAACGAGACAGATCATTAACAGTCTCTAATGCATCACTTGAGTCTTGATGGGAATGAACTGTCCTTGGGCTCGAGTTTTCATAAAGTAAATATTTTGAGTCAGGAGCAGGAGAACAGCCCAATCTCCCCAGCAACAGTCTCTCTGGGTCTGATCCGTGGTCAGATCCTGTGTGTAAGAGCCTGTGTGTCTCGGTGTCTGTCTCTGACTTGAGGATGACCTCCGTGATGCTGGGTCGGGTCCTGGGCTGGGGCGTGGTGGCAAGGTCCACCACGGCTACAGGGGGCGCCACTCCAGCCGCTGCTCCAGTCTGAATGTCTCTGCTGTGTTGTGGGTCCTCCTCTCCTTCAGTCTTCTCCTGCTTGACCAAAGACGATGCTCCAGGACCTACAGCCTCTGCATCCGCAGGCTGACACAAGAGAGATGATTATTATCGGTAAAGGAGTTGAATTCGATAACAATGTCATAGGGAAGTCTCATGTAAGCAAATTGGGATATGTATGTGGCATATGTTCTAGGATTCATCCGATAGTATTGAGCAGCGAGTTGTGCCGGGAAAATAATTCTGGGGCCCTTAGTATTTCCTGATCTGGTAACCTAACCAGGTAAAAGTCAGGACTTTATACAGCCTGGGGTGATTAATCTGTAGTAAAAAGGTTTAATATGGGCTTTTGCAACAGCTAAATGGGGATCGTAATAAAATACATGATTTGAAAAGAGGATAAACATGGTTGGACAATAAAACTCACAAGACTGCGCTTGTTTTATGCAGGTTTGAATCGCGTAGTCCTGCCCTATGCAACTGTCAGCTATTGTGTTTGATTAATTCCAGTTAATAATTTGATTGAAAAAGTCTAGGTAGCCTAGTCAGCCCAAGTTTGAATATAAACCAAATCTGATCCCATTCACATTTTCTCACTAACAAATAGGCTACAGATACACAACGTTACCACTTTGTTTACCCTGGCCAGAGCGACAGGGAGCATAGTAGGCTAGACTATGCAGCTACGGTTTTTAGTAGCCTACAGTTGATCAGACTGAGAAACTGTGTCGTCTCCAAGGAATACAGCATGTCAGATAGCTAGTGTTTAGGTGTATATGCTGCCACATTTATGTAAGAGTTTTTGATGGTGTCTAAATAAATAAATACCATGGGAATGTGGAGAGCATACCTTGATTTCAGTTAATCTGATTGGTAAAAACACTCAGACTGCAGCAGCACTCTGGTGTTGACAGAGAAATTGTGAGAGAGTTGACAAATCCGTGTATGAGGGCTGTCAATTTTCTATAATGCCTGCCACAAGAAGTTAGTCATTCTTGAATGCGCATTATGCATGATTCTGGTTAAATTGGTAACATAAGGGACATTTTATAGACACTCTTGAAAGCCAGATCAGTGATTAGTGCAACAAAAAAAAGCAGGTTCAACTATTTTGATAAAACAATATATTATTTGTGGGTCTTATGGTTGTGGAAGGCTTATATTTATCTTAGGTATAATTTCACAAGCCCTGAATTAGTTACATTATTTCTGACTGCTTAACATCCAGCGTATATGACCATTAAATTGTACAACAAAGCTTATTTAGAGAAAACCTTTTTAAAAATGAGATACAGTGCATTTGGAAAGTATTCTGACCACTTTACTTTTTCCACATTGTTACAATATAGCCTTATTCTAAAATGGATTAAATAAAATGAAAAACAAATTAAATCTACACACAATACCCCATAATTATGAAGTGAAAACAAGTTATACATTTTTGGTCATTTATATTTAAAAAACATTTAAAATACCTTATTAATAGAAGTATTCAGACCCTTCGCTATGGAGACTCGAAATTGAGCTCAGGTACATCCTGTTTCCATTGATCATCCTTGAGATGTTTCTCCAACTTGACTGGAGTCCACCTCTGATAATTTCAATTGATGGGACATGATTTGGGAAGGCACACCCATGTCTATATAAGGTCCCACAGTTGACAGTGCACGTCAGAGCAAAAACCAAGCCATGAGGTTGAAGGAATTGTTCGTAGAGCTCCGAGACAGGATTGTGTCGAGGCACAGATCTGCTGTCTGCAGCATTGAAGGTCCCCAAGAACACAGTGGCCTCCATCATTATTAAACGGAAGAAGTTTGGAACTACAAAGACACTTCGTAGAGCTGGCTGCCTAGCCAAACTGAGCAATCGAGGGAAAAGGGCCTTGGTCAGGGAGGTGACCAAGAACCTGATGGTGCGTCTGACAGAGCTCCAGAGTTCCTCTGTGGAGAAGGGAGAACCTGCAGCGCTCCACCAATCAGGCCTTTATGGTAAAGTGACCAGACGGAAGCCACTCTTCAGTAAAAGGCACATAACAGTCCGCTTGGAGTTTGCCAGAACGCACTTAATGACTCTTGGACCATGAGATTCTCTGGTCTGATGAAACCAAGATTGAACTCTTTGGCCTGAATGCAAAGCATCACGTCTGGAGGACACCTGCCACCATCCCTACGGTGAAGCATGGTTGCGGCAGCATCATGCTGTGGGGATGTTTTTCAGCGGCAGGGACTGGGAGACTAGTCAGGATTGAGGGAAAGATGAACGGAGCAAAGTACAGAGATCCTTGATGAAGTCCTGAGCGCTCTGGAGCAGGTTCTCAGACTGAGGCATAGGCTCATCTTCCAACAGGACAACAACCCTAAGCACAGCGAAGACGCAAAGGGCTTGCTTTGGAACAAGTCTCTGAATGTCCTTGAGTGGCCCAGCCAGAGCCCAGACTTAAACCAGATCTAACATCTCTAGAGACCTGAAAACAGCTGTGCAGAGACACTACCCATCTAACCTGTCAGAGCTTGTAAGGATGTGCAGAGAGGAATGGGAGAAACTCCCCAAATACAGATGTGCCATGCCTGTAGCATCATACCAAAGAAGACTCAAGGCTGTAATTGCTGCTATAGGTGCTTTAACAAAGTATTAAGTAAAGGGTCTGAATATATTTGCTGTAACAAGCAGTTCTCTTTGTAGTAATGGTGCAGGCATGACAGTCATGAACCTGTAGGGCTCGACATTAACACTTGTCCTTTTGTCCGGGACAAGTAAAAAAACAAGTAAGATAAGAAAAATGTCCATTCAGAAAACTCCATTTACAAGTAAAAATAAACACACAACAATTACTCCGATCAGAGGCCAACATTGGAATAATATTCACATTTATTTCTCATGTTAAAATGTAGGTGATATGCATGTTGGTTACAGCCTCATGTACAAATCGATGCAGACATGAGGAGCCAGAAATTGTAGCCGTTCTAACGGACAACAATAAGTAGGTCTGTCCAGGGGCTGTTGGCTGTGCCTCTGTACTACATGGACATTGTTGGCGCACCCCCTTGGGTTTGTGCCGTGGGGGGAGATCTTCTTTGTCTATGCTCGGCCTTATCTCAGGATGGTAAGTTGGTGGTTGAAGATATCCTTCCAGTGGTGTGGGGGCTGTGCTTTGACAAAGTGGGCGGGGTTATTTCCTGCCTGTTTGGGCCTGTCCCGGGGTATCGTCGGATGGGGCCACAGTGTCTCCCAACCCCTCCTGTCTCAGCCTCCAGTTTTTATGCTGCAATAGTTTGTGTCAGGGGGCTACGGTCAGTCTGTTATATCTGGAGTATTTCTCCTGTCTTATCCGGTGTCTTGTGCGAAATTAAGTATGCTCTCTATTTCTCTCTCTCTCTCAGAGGACCTGAGCCCTAAGACCATGCATGCCTCAGGACTACCTGGCCTGATGACTCCTTGCTGTCCCCAGTCCACCTGGTCGTGCTGCTGCTCCAGTTTCAACTGTTCTGCCTGTGGCTATGAAGCCCTGACCTGTTCACCGGACGTGCTACCTGTCCCAGACTTGCTGTTTTCAACTCTCTAGAGACAGCAGGGGCGGTAGAGATACTCTGAATGATTGGCTATGAAAAGCCAACTGACATTTACTCCTGGGGTGCTGACCTGTTGCACCCTCTACAACCACTGTGATTATTATTATTAGAGCCGGCTGGTCATCTATGAACATTTTAACATCTTTGCCGTGTTCTGTTATAATCTCCACCCTGCACAGCCAGAAGAGGACTGGCCACCCCTCATAACCTGGTTCCTCTCTCTGTTTCTTCCTAGGTTCTGGCCTTTCTAGGGAGTTTTTCCTAGCCACCGTGCTTCTACACCTGTATTGCTTGCTGTTTGGGGTTTTAGGCTGGGTTTCTGTACAGCACTTTGTGACATGAGCTGATGTAAGAATGGCTTTATATATACATTTAATTGATTGATTGACAGACATTGGCTTACCCAAACGACAACTCATGCTCCGTTTATTTATTGGCTTCCTGGTAAGATCCTAATTTGATAAAGCCATAAATATCATTGTTTTTGTCACAGAAGGCTGCTGAGGGAAGGACGGCTCATCATAATGGCTGGAACGGAGCGAATGGAATGGCATCAAATACATGGAAACCATACTTTTTTTTTTTATGCACTGCTCAAAAAAATAAAGGGAACACTAAAATAACACATCCTAGATCTGAATGAATGAAATATTCTTATTAAATACTTGTTTCTTTACATTGCTGACAAAAACACACAAAAATTATCAATGGAAATCAAATTTATCAACCCATGGAGGTCTGGATTTGGAGTCACACTCAAAATTAAAGTGGAAAACCACACTACAGGCTGATCCAACTTTGATGTAATGTCCTTAAAACAAGTCAAAATGAGGCTCAGTAGTGTGTGTGGCCTCCACGTGCCTGTATGACCTCCCTACAACGCCTGGGCATGCTCCTGATGAGGTGGCGGATGGTCTCCTGAGGGATTTCCTCAGTCTGGACAGTCTGTGGTGCAACGTGGCGTTGGTGGATGGAGCGAGACATGATGTCCCAGATGTGCTCAATTGGATTCAGGTCTGGGGGACGGGCGGGCCAGTCCTTAGCATCAATGCCTTCCTCTTGCAGAAACTGCTGACACACTCCAGCCACATGTGGTCTAGCATTTTCTTGCATTAGGAGGAACCCAGGGCTAACCACACCAGCATATGGTCTCACAAGTGGTCTGAGGACCTCATCTCGGTACCTAATGGCAGTCAGGCTACCTCTGGCGAGCACATGGAGGGCTGTGCGGCCCCCCAAAGAAATGCCACCCCACACCATGACTGACCCACCGCCAAACCGGTCATGCTGGGGGATGTTGCAGGCAGCAGAACGTTCTCCACAGCATCTCCAGACTCTGTCACGTCTGTCACATGTGCTCAGTGTGAACCTGCTTTCATCTGTGAAGAGCACAGGGCACCAGTGGCGAATGTGCCAATCTTGGTGTTCTCCGGAAAATACCAAACGTCCTGCACGGTGTTGGGCTGTAAGCACAACCCCCACCTGTGGACGTCAGGCCCTCATACCACCCCATGGAGTCTGTTTCTGACCGTTTGAGCAGACACATGCACATTTGTGGCCTGCTGGAGGTCATTTTGCAGGGCTCTGGCAGTGCTCCTCCTTGCACAAAGGCGGAGGTAGCGGTCCTGCTGCTGGGTTGTTGGCCTCCTCCTACGGCCTCCTCCATGTCTCCTGATGTACTGGCCTGTCTCCTGGTAGCGCCTCCATGCTCTGGACACTACGCTGACAGACACAGCAAACCTTCTTGCCACAGCTCGCATTGATGTGCCATGCTGGATGAGCTGCACTACCTGAGCCACTTGTGTGGGTTGTAGACTCCGTCTCATGCTACCACTAGAGTGAAAGCACCGCCAGCATTCAAAAGTGACCAAAACATCAGCCAGGAAGCATAGGAACTGATAAGTGGTCTGTGGTCACCACCTGCAGAACCACTCCTTTATTGGGGGTGTCTTGCTAATTGCCTATAATTTCCACCTGTTGTCTATTCCATTTGCACAATAGCATGTGAAATGTATTGTCAATCAGTGTTGCTTCCTAAGTGGACAGTTTGATTTCACAGAAGTGTGATTGACTTGGAGTTACATTGTGTTGTTTAAGTGTTCCCTTTATTTTTTTGAGCAATGTATATACACTTTCACCCCCCTACCCTCATTAGAGTAAACTAACGGACAACAATACTTCTACTTACAGCTACTTCGTTCACATCTACAGTACCTGTAATTAAATAATTCTACATATAATCCTAATTTCCTCTTTCTTCAAGTGCTAGATTATCACTCACAGCGGCCAATCCACCAGTCATTCTGAGTTTAACTCCAACCCTTCGATATCCACAGATTAACCCATCTTTCCCATTTCCTTTTGCAATACATCCCTCCATTTTACTATGATGTCTTACAAGGGTCTTGAACCTCCCTATTTGTAACATTTCTACCATTCATTCCCTAACAATAAATAGCTTACCCAAAAGTATAATGATATTTCCTATTGACTGATGGTTTTTCAGATCCTGCAACAACAGTTTGTTAGGGTTTTAGTCCAGAGAAATCAGAGAAAATTAATTAAATAGCCACTGCTAAATAATTATCCGCAGTGACCCTATATTGCACTGACTATGCCAACGTGTCTCAAACTAGGGGTCTTGAATTAAAAATGGGGTCGCGAGAGAAACTGTGAAATAAAATTAAGGTTGTAATAAACTGAGCGGTTTCTGTTTCCTTCCTACAAATAAAATGTGGCTCTATCTTTTATACGGTTTAAGCTACAAAATATTATGACCCCCATCACTGAAAGATAAGACTCAGAAATACATATGTGTCTCCCTCAATAAATGCCCACAAGTCTCATTAGAACAGAGTGGACTAGACCAGTGGAGAAAGAACATCAATGATGACATCTTGACCATGTTTTGTTATAATCTCCACCCGGCACAGCCAGAAGAGGACTGGCCACCCCACATAGCCTGGTTCCTCTCTAGGTTTCTTCCTAGGTTTTGGCCTTTCTAGGGAGTTTTTCCTAGCCACCGTGCTTCTTCACCTGCATTGCTTGCTGTTTGGGGTTTTAGGCTGGGTTTCTGTACAGCACTTTGAGATATCAGCTGATGTACGAAGGGCTATATAAAATAAATATGATTGAAATTTGAATGATGTTCTTTTCTACACAGAAGATCATACAAAATGATCGCCTGATGATTTTCTGAACTTCCCAATACCTTTCTGATCCCTTATTGAGGTCACTAGTTAAGGTATCGTGGCTTTCACCTGGTCAGTCTATATCATGGAAAGAGCAGGTGTTCTTAATGCATTTTAGAGTCCGCTACCCCTGTCGCCCCATGAATGGTTTTGACCACTAACGTTTAAAAAGATATGTTTTGCATGGCCCGGTGCTGCGGGTGAGCAGGATTTGCAACCATTCCACTGATTCTAAATAGAAATCTCTACCCACCCTGGGGACCAGGCCAACCAAAACTAATACACGCTTCAAACCATACATTAGGCTATCCATATTACCAGATCTTCTATTCTTTCTATTTCTATGGTGGATTTGCAGCTGCGATGTAGATAATGCATTGATGTATAGCTAGCTAGCTGAAACGACAGAGAGAACAAAGAATATAGCTATTTGATCATGTCTGTGTGTATATCCAAATATTAATGATGTCTGGAATCCTATATGGTTTCACTGGAATTATCAACAGGCAAGAATTAGACAAACGGCAACCCTCAACAGCTCGTATAGCCACGGTTTAGCTGAGATTCAACTGCTGACAGGTAGTCTTTCTGAAAGAATTATTTTCACCTAATAGTATGCCTGTTAACCAAAATGGTGCTCACAGGTGGAGGTGGAACCTAAAACGAGAACTTCCTCTCTAGGACAGGAATTGCTCGAAATAGGTGCGATAACTTATTTTGAGGTGGGCCTTTAATAGTGGAGTGAAGCCTTTCTGAAATAGACGGGGCACATTTGATGTACTGTTTTATGTTACTCTATGACACTAACCTCTATCACGATAACATGCTGGGTTGAGGTTCCAGTCTCCTCATTTATAGCTATGGGTTGGTCATCTCTCCACGGGTTGAGTCCCGCTGGCTTCACAAAGCTCCTGTGGCCTCCAGTGAAATGTTCTTCACCTGAGAGAGTGAATGGAGGAAAGGGGTGGTTAAGTTAGATACTTTGTGCTCAGTGCTATATTGTACACTATTGACACTGTCTACAATTGGCAAGGATGCAAGGTAACAGTTCTCATAATTTCTTGATATCCTAATTTATTGCTGGATTCTTTTCCATGCACCACATTTTTTTTATTGAGTATGACAATAGGCAATTGGTTAGAAGCTGGTTAGAATATGATACTGTCTTTGTCTGAAATCCAGTTTGCCTACTACTTAAACTTAAACTGCATACTAATCGTATAACATACTACTTAGTTTAAAAAAAAAAATACAGTAAGCAACAAATACCAACATACTAGGCTAATCCATTTTTCTACATTAGATGGGTTTCGATTCTGCCTGCACTCCGTCGAGGGACGAGCATCACGGATGGGTGACGCCATCTGACGTAAGGCAGTGAGGCTCATTGTGCTTTCAAGACAACTGGGAATTCCGAAATAACCGAGGTCAAATAATGACGAAAGTGATCTCCAGGTCGGAAAGTCGGAGCTCTAGAAAGACGACTTAATTTCCGTCATGCAATTTCCAGTCAGAGGGAGTTTTTTTCCCGAGTTCCCAGTTGTTTTGAATGCAGAGAAGTTGGAGATGTACTTGTTCTGAGTTGTTTTGAACCCGGCATAATACAGAGAACGCGTCATCTAATTGCGATGTTTCCCGCCAATCGTTAGTTTAGTAACTCATCCATATCAGCTGTTGTCAAACACACGTGAGTCTTACTCGAAAGTGAACATTGATTTATACTAGACGAAAAGCCGACATGAGTATAACATACTGGCACTCAAAGCTTACTCAATTTTCTAAAATTCACATACTATAAAAATATTTAGGCATACCTAAAAGGCCTATTATTTAGAACGAAAATATAGGTATTAGGACAAAGCAATTCTGTCGGTGGAATAATACTTTTCTTAATTTACCTTCCTGGTAAAATACAAACATTGTACAATATGGATATCAGAGAAGTATTACATACTATCCAAAAACTGACCAAGTTCCAAACCTGGGTAACATATCTGAGCAGAGGGGAACGGGGCGACAGGCCACGCAGCCTTCGCATTCAGCAAAATGTACCTCTTGCCATTCCTCTGTATCCGTCGAGGATCTTGACACTATTGGGACGACTCGCGAGGACGCGCTCCCGTGACACCTTCGGTTCCAGAAGCTGTAGTTTCCTCCGCAATGCCCTGTTTTCTTTCTGGCTTTGAGACATTTCCAAACGAAACACGGCATAGTCGTCGTCTACGAGTTTACATATCTCTGTAACGGCTGCATTCGCTAGCACCTCCATAATGGAGGCTATCTGAGTGTGAAAAACCACACCGTCACAGTTTGCCATTGTTAGCTAACACGAATTAAACAAACTGGGGTAACGTTAAGTATGTGATGCTGTGCAGTTAAATTAACAATGTTCCACTGTGTTAATAAATGTCTAAATAACAATAACAACCTTAACGTGGAAATTGTTATTGGTCACTTCCGTTTGTTTGGCGTCATAGCTTAAAGGGTGTGGTTAAACGAAAAGGTTGTGCGCGCTGTTCTGTGAATTACGGTACAGATTATTACGTTACACATCAAATCTCTTATGATCTGTATCTTTCAAGACGATAGGAGAAATTGATAATGAATAGATTTATTCCGTCTACATCACCTCAGTAAGATAAAGATTAAATTGTCCTTGTTCTATCCAATGTTTACCGTCTCTCTAAAAGCAGGTATTTACACAAGCCTGTTTCAAATGATAAATTAACAAAGGATTAATGAGGGGTATGTGGTTATTTACCCTCTTAGCCCAAGACACCAAACATAACTACAGTGCATTCGGAAAGTATTCAGACCCCATGACTTTTCCCACATTTTGGTACGTTACAGCCGTATTCTAAAATGGTTAGAATATTCCCCCCACCCCCCTCAATCTACACAAAATACCCCAAAATGACAAAGCAAAAACAGGTTTGGGAATGTTAGCAAATTTATAACAAATACAAAAATATATAAATGTAATATTTCAGTTTAAGTATTTCGACCCTTTACTCAGTACTGTGTTGAAGCACCTTTGGCAGCAATTACAGCCTCAAGTCATCTTGGGTACGACGCTACAAGCTTGGCACATCTGTATTTGGGGAGTTTCTGTCTCTGTCAGGTTGTATGGGGAGCTTCACTCCACAGCTATTTTCAGGTCTCTCCAGAGATGTTTGATCAGGATCAAGTCCGGGCTCTGGCTGGGTCACTCAAGGACATGCAGAGACTTGTCCCGAAGCCACTCCTGCGTTGTCTTGGCTGTGTGCTTAAGTTTGCTGGAAGGTGAACCTTTGCCCAAGTCTGAGGTCCTGACCATGCTTCTCATGGTCTGAAAGTCCTTTAGGTGCTTTTTTGGCAAACTCCAAGCGGGCTGTTATGTGTCTTTTACTGAGGAGTGGCTTCCGTCTGGCCACACTACCATAAAGGCCTGATTGGTGGAGTGCTGCAGTGATGGTTGTCCTTCTGGAAGATTCTCCCATCTCCACAGAGAAACTCTGGAGATCTGTCAGAGTGACCATCGGGTTCTTGATCACCTGCCTGACCAACGCCCTTCTCCCCAGATTGTTCAGTTTGGCCGGGCGCCCAGCTCTAGGAAGAGTCTTGGTGGTTCCAAACTTCTCCCATTTAAGAATGGAGGCCACTGTGTTCTTGGGGACCTTCAATGCTGCAGAAATGTTTTGGTACTCTTCCCAAGATCTGTGCCTCGACACAATCCTGTCTCGGAGCTCTCGGAGCTTTGCTCTGACATGCACTGTCAACTGTGGGATCTTTAATAGACAGGTGTGTGCCTTTCCAAATCATGTCTAATCAATTCAATTTACCACAGGTGGACTCCAATCAAGTTGCAGAAACATCTCAAGCATGATAAACGGAAACAGGATGCACCTGAGCTAAATTTAGAGTCTCATCGTAAAGGTTCTGAATACTTATTTAGATTGTACTGTTTTTTATTTTTAATACATTTGCAAAAACATTTTTAAAAATGTTTTCGCTTTGCCATTATGGGGTATTGTGTGTAGAATGATGAGGGGAAAAATTTATTGAATCCATTTTAGAATAAGGTTGTAGCGTAACAAAATGTGGAAAAAGTAAAGGTGTCTGAATACTTTCCGAATGCATTGTACGTCAGCTACAGAAAGGTTCCCAGATGCCCTCTGTGTAAATCTCAAGCCACACTGCTACTATTTCTCCCCATTGTGGACACTCCTATGTCTGATAAGGGTACTCAGGAAGGAGAAGCTCTTGTAACATACTTTGCACTTGAAGGGCCTATCCTTAGTGAAAACGGTCTGGTGCTTCTTCACATAGTTTGCCTCAGTAAAGTGCTTCGCACACGTGGGGCAGGCGTATGGCTTGTCTGCTTCCGTCTTAACGCTCGGCCTCCCACGTTATGACCCAATGACAGCAGAAGTAGAAGCAGGAGCCACTGCCCTCAGGTGGTTAGTCTTTGAGATCCCTCCTTGATCTCTAGACATTGTTTGGGTGTTGTTGGGATTGTGTGTTGTGTTGTAGGCTAGGTACCTCTTGTGGTGAACGCCCATCCTTAACCTGTCTGTATTGATGGGTTAACCATGAGCCAGCTGAGGAAGGCTAGACCCAGGCACAGGCCTTCCATGAACTCAGGTACAAGGCATTCGACGAGACTGAAGAAGACATACTTCCTGTTAGAATACCCACCACTGTCTGTGAAGGCTGAAGCCCAGGGTGACCTACTCTGTTCATCATGGATACTGTGGTGTTTGTATCACAGGAACAGGAGGGTCTATCTCTATCAGGCCCTGCTTCATCCCTGCACTGAGACTGTGAAGAGAAGGGTCTGGGCTGCAGACTGGATCCCTGACAGGAGCCTCTGTCTCTCTGATGACCACCAGGACTGAGGTTGTTCAGACCACCTGTCCACTGGTTGTCTTCTGTGTGGTTGTGGAGTCTCTGTCCCTCGTGGTTGGGTCCTGGTTGTGACTCAGGAAGGAAGAGCGACAACTCCCGATCCAGGGTTCCGATCCGGGGCCAGGGTTTGTGACCTGCCACCTCAGAGGTCCAGTCTCTTCCGCCAGCAACACTGGATATCAGAAGGTCCTCATGGACCGCAGACTGTAAACACACAATTTAACAGAAAAGCATTAAGGTCTTTATATAAGAAACTCTGCTGTACACACAGAAACATGACACTATAAAATGTTCTCCACAGTCAAGCCCATCTCTAATGCTAATACAAATGTAATATAACAAATTTCCATGTGTTGACTCAATAATTAAGTATAATGTTTTGGTTCGAATGAGATGTTTTGTGCAGCAAAACAAAAATAACCAAATCAGTCAGCACAGTCAGTTTTGTATTTAACTTCAACAAAATGGTAATACACTCAACTTTGAAGTACAGTACTTTTATTGCACAAAACAATACGTGACAAGTAGAATAACTTTTTCTGTAAATCTGGTACCCTCATTTTGAAAATAAAATAAAGGTTCAACATTACACACAGCTTCACTACTTTATGTCAAGTAAACATTAATTAATGCACTATCATTTCCTCATTATAAAACACCAGCATCAAACACCATGAGAAGGTTGTCACTTTTCATCAGTGAAGCATTTTTACAGACACCATCACAGCAACCATCATCACCATATCATCTACTCCGCCTCATCATACTATAAATCCAACCTCAACAGAATGAACTACAAACTAACTAGTACTACATTATTATATGTCACTATACACTATACATGGGCCGTGTGCATTTTCTGCTGGTGTATCCTGAGGTAGCTCCTCTCTGAAAACCTCTTCCCGCAGTACATACAGCGGAACGGCTTCTCGCCCGTGTGGACCTTTTGGTGCCTCTTCAGCTGGTGCTGGTGGGAGAACCTCTGCTCACACTGGGGACAGCTGTAGGATTTCTCCCCTGTGTGGACCCTCTGGTGTCTCTTCAGGTGACCAGCCTGGGCGAAGCGCATATCACACTGGGTACAGATGAACGGTCTCTCCCCTGTGTGCATCCTCTGGTTGATCTCCACCTGTTTGGGGAAACTGAAGGCTTTCCCACAGAAAGAACACGAGAAACGCTTCTCTTTGCCACCAGATCTGCTGATAGCGTTACTACTACTGTTATTTGTCAATGGGCTTGTGTAGCCATTTAGTGCTGAGGAATTGGCATTGTCTGAGTTCTGGTTTAACATTAGGAGAGTGTGAGGAGGACGAAGGCCAGGAAGTGTCTGTGTTGTCACAGGGTCCATGTTCCAGTTGATAGATCCTATAGAAGGCAGGCTGAAGGCAGCACCTGTTAGGGGGTTATCCGGAGGAGTCATCAGTATCTCTGAATCAAAACTATAGGAGCAGGATGGAGCATCAGTAGCTGAGTCTCTGTCTGTTCCCTCTCGACTCACACTGACACCTCCCTGTCCTCGCAGACCAAATCTAGGCCTTGCCCTGGTCTCAGCAAGTCTGTTGTCATGGAGACTAAGTTTGGTTGTTGGTTTGTGTTCGACTGTCTGTTTCTGGTCACGGTTAACAGTGTTGTTCCCCAGCCCAGAATTAAGGACGCTGTCCCTTCCACTGACCTCCACTATGTCGCCTCTGTTCCTGCCATGCTCAATGACGTTGTCCCCTAGGCCCTTGGTTGCACCCGTCTGGGTATCCAAGATGGCTCCCCTGTCTCCTCTGTTAGCCTCCAGCCAACCACCTACAGGGAGAGGTTACAAAATAGACTTTACAAACATGGCAGAGAATTCTACATATGGATTTCTTTTTTTTTACCTGGTCAAGTTCATACATTATGTGTGTTTTGTATTTAAACATAAGTTGTATTGATTTAATTTTATGAATGAAGAAAATAAATAAATAATAATAGCCAGGTGCATCACTATTCCCACTGAAGATCTATAACTATTAGTATGTAGGCTATATGTATTTATCTCTTACTTTGCTCCCCCATCTTTAGTCCATTCAGCAGATCCATTCAGCAGATCAATGCTCTCTGGTCCATCTTCTTCTCCTCTTTGACTAGCAGCAGATCAGGCTTCCCATCCTCCATGTCTACTGACTGTAAGAGATACAGAGTGAGAGGATGTTGGATCATGAAATCTGATATGAGCGCCCCGCTATGAAGCACCTTCTGATTGGGCAATGAGGGATTGCTGTGAGTATTATACAAACAGGTCAATTTATTTGATACTATGCAAACGTGTTAGTTAATTTGATTACTTGACACTCTTTAAGGGTTTGATAATTCAAAGGCATGGTCCCACACCTAAAATGTATCAAGACCTGGGCCCGTATTTACATAGAGTCTCAGAGTTAAAGTGTTGATCGTCCCCAGCCGTCTATATAGTCTAATTCATTTTGATCTAAAAGGGAAAACTGATTCTAGATCAGCACTCCTACTCTGAGAGGCTTTGTGGATATGGGCCCTGACCTAATACCATTCCGACAGTAGTTCACAGTGAGCTCACCTCAGTGAGACTGTGTGTGTTCCTGTGCTGCTCAGCTGGTTCCTCTGTGGGTTCAGGAGGAGGTGAAGTCTCGTTGTCCTCCATGACCATGGTCCCCTCAGGGTTCCCCAGACCCTCCTCAAACCCCTCCTCCTTCACCAGCAGCACCTCTAGACCCTCCTCCTCCTAGAAGAGGTGATACAGATTACACAGACTTACACACCCTCAGGTACGTACACACAGATAATAAACACACTTTCAACATGGAGTGTTTACCCATCCCCACTACGTTTGAGTCCTATACTGTAGTTACAGAATGACTTCATTGTTTTTAAACCCATCATGGTGGACATAAATATGATGTGGGTAAAAACAAGTCAGCTATGAAGTCAAAAGCCATCAGACAAACCTGACTAAACTATTTTGATGTGTACAGTAGGTGTTTGTTAGTGTGTTTGGTATGTGTAGGTATATTTAGTAAGTGTATATTGGTTATAAAGCGCTGTTGTGTGTTTGCAGAATAGTGTGAGATCAGATGTGATGTATACTAAAGAGAGTCTCAATTAAAGTCTTAGAATGAAAGTCCCATGTTGTCTTTATTAAACAGAAACAAGTTTCAAATACTCCATATGAAAACCACATTCATCTCTCAAGCTACTATTTTTTCCTAGCTTTCAAATAGGCGCGTTCTTCTCTCCCCTGCAACTCTTCCCTGGGTCCTTATTGTATAAGAGAAAGTTGTGTTTTCTGTCAATATACCTGGTAAAGTCATGGTTAATAAACAACTAGGGGGGCCCTGTAAAATCAGATTTTCCCCCCAAAATAGTGTTTTTGGTCTGCCTGGAAGAATACCCAAAAAATATTCCCCTTTAATTGCGCATCTGGCCCTTTAATTATGCGTCTAGCGATGGCTCTGTACTGCTGCTGCTCATTTCATGGTAAAGTTAGCAAATAACAAATAATAGATACAAACAGTTCATATTTAATTGAAAAGGTTTTGGGGACACTCAAAAGACAGTTATCACATCAACTGGCTACACACAGAGTGATAGACAAATGCCTGCACCACACAGACAGACAGAGGCAATATTGCTGAAAATGTATTGGGAGAGTGTTTAATTTGGCTTTGTCATCAAATAGTGACTAACAAGGGGTGGGACAATGTCAATACAGCGTTGATTAGATAGTAGCTGGGAGCTTGCGGTGTCTGATACTTGTGAGGTTTGTTTATGTCATTTTGCAATGGAACACGTGAAAATTGAATATATATACAAACAGGTAAATTTATTTGATACACATTTTTCCATTGGGCATAGAGAAAATGTTGTATTTTTAAAGCAATTGCCACCAATTGCCCAGCCCTGGCCTACACAGTACAAACACAATATGTAACAGACTTTTAGGCTTATACAGTTGAAGTCGGAAGTTTACATACACCTTAGCCAATTACATTTAAAGTCAGTTTTTCACAATTCCTGACATTTAATCCTAGTAAAAATTCCCTGTTTTAGGTCAGGTAGGATCACCACTTTATTTTAAGAATGTGAAATGTCAGAATAATAGTAGAGAAAATGATGTATTTCAGCTTGTATTTCTTTCATCACATTCCCAGTGGGTCAGTAGTTTACATACACTCAATTAGTATTTGGTAGCATTGCCTTTAAATTGTTTAACTTGGATCAAATGTTTCGGGTAGCCTTCCACAAGCTTCCCACAATAAGTTGGGTGAATTTTGGCCCTTTCTTCCTGACAGAGCTGGTGTAACTGAGTCAGGTTTGTAGGCCTCCTTGATCGTACACGCTTTTTCAGTTCTGCCCACAAATTGTCAAAAGGATTGAGGTCAGTGCTTTGTGATGGCCACTCCAATACCTTGACTTTGTTGTCCTTAAGCCATTTTGCCACAACTTTAGATGTATGCTTGGGGTCATTGTCTATTTGGAACCAAGCTTTAACTTCTTGACTGATGTCTTGAGATGTTGCTTCAATATATCCACATAATTTTCCTACCTCATGATGCTATCTATTTTGTGAAGTGCACCAGTCCCTCCTGCAGCAAAGCACCCCCACAGCATGATGCTGCCACCCCCATGCTTCACGGTTGGGATGATGTTCTTCGGCTTGCAAGCCTCCCCCTTTTTCCACCAAACATAATGATGGTCATTATGGCCAAACAGTTCTATTTTCGTTTCATCAGACCAGAGGACATTTCTTCAAAAATTACGATCTTTGTCCCCATGTGCAGTTGCAAACCGTAGTCTGGATTTTTTATTGTGGCTTTGGAGCAGTGGCTTCTTCCTTGCTGAACGGCCTTTCAGGTTATGTCGATATAGGACTCGTTTCACTGTGGACATAGATACTTTTGTATCTGTTTCCTCCAGCATCTTCACAAGGTCCTTTGCTGTTGTTCTGGGATTAATTTGCAAATTTCGCACCAAAGTACGTTCATCTCTAGGAGACAGAACGCGTCTCCTCCCTGAGCGGTATGACGGCTGCGTGGTCCTATGGTGTTTATACTTGCGTACTATTGTTTGTACAGATGAACGTGGTACCTTCAGGCATTTGGAAATTCCTTCCAAGGATGAACCAGACTTGTGGAGGTCTACAATTTATTTCTGAGGTCTTGGCTGATATATTTAGATTTTCCTATGATGTCAAGCAAGAGGCACTGAGTTTGAAGGTAGGCCTTGAAATACATCCACAGGTACACCTCCAGTTGACTCAAATGATGTCAATTAGCCTATCAGAAGCTTCTATAGCCATGACATAATTTTTGGGAATTTTCCAAGCTGTTTAAAGATACAGTCAACTTGGTGTATGTAAACTTCTGACGCACTTGAATTATGATACAGTGAAATATATAAGTGAATATATATAATATAATATATATATATATATTATATAATATATAAGTGATATAAGTGAAATAATCTGTCTGTAAACAATTGTTGGAAAAATTACTTGTGTCATGCACAAAGTAGATGTCCTAACCGACTTGCCAAAACTATAGTTTGTTAACAAGAAATGTGTGGAGTGGTTGAAAAACGAGTTTTAATGACTCCAACCTAAGTCTATGTAAAATTCCGACTTCAACTGTATATGCCTTTGTTTGATATGTAATGTCTGGATGCAATATTCTACCTAGGAAAATTAAACACTGAAATCTGTTAATCTCGTTATTCCAAATGCATCTGTGGGTCTTTTCTGCTGACAAAAATAAAAATGAATCCTTGTCTTTAGTGAAGGGTTTGATCTCAAGTCAGAAGCTATCAAGTGGAATGGTTATTTTCTATTGAGTGGAATGTTTTTTCTGCTGGTGTATCCTGAGGTAGGTCCTCTCTGAGAACCTATTCTCACAAAGGGGGCAGCTGAAGGGTTTCTCCCCTGTGTGACCCCTCCGGTGCCTCTTCAGGTCACCAGCCTGGGCGAAACGCATGTGACACTGGGTACAGCTGTAGGGTTTTTCCCCTGTGTGGACCATCTGGTGTCTCTTCAGGTGGCCAGCCTGGGTGAAGCGCATATGACACTGAGTACAACTAAAGGGTTTCTCCCCTGTGTGGACCCTCTGGTGGATCTCCACCTTCTGGAGGCAGCTGAATCCTTTGTTACAGAACATGCAGAGGAACCGTTTCTCTTTACTGTTGCCTGATGTGGCTCTCCCTCCCTGAGCCTGATCGAAAAGGACATGGCCATGTGAATCGGAAGGCCCCCTCGACGTGGACTCTGGGTCGCGATCCCCGAGCATGTGTAAAGGGGAGTGGGTAATGACATCTGGATTTGTCTCTAAGCTTTTCCTGTAATCTAAGAAATCTCTGCCCCGTGAGTGTCCGTCTCCTAGGTGATTAGCTGCATTCCATGTGGGAGGAACGTCGCCCTCCACTTTCACAGTCACTTCATCTACGACCAGACCCTCCCCTTTCTTATCTAGGCACCCTTCAGAGTATCCACTACTACTGTGCCGGTTCCAGTCCCCTCTTGACAGATCAGTCTGTGTCTCTAAAACCAAGGGCATGTTGCCAGGGTCCATCTCAGTAGCGTAAGAACAAGACGGATCATTACCGCCAGTGTCTAACGCGTCACCATCCCCAAAGGAATGAACCGTCCTCTGGCGAAATATCGGTAAATACTCTGCAGGAGGACAGCCCAGTGGCTCCAGTCTCTCTGGGTCTGATCTGTGGTCAGATCCTGTGTGTAACAGCCTGTGTGTTACAGTTAAAGTATTGGTCTCTGTCTTGAGGACGGTGTTCAGCGTTCCACTGACCTCCGTGATGCTGTGTTGAGTTCTGGGCTGCACTGGGGCTGTCGTGGGGTCCTGCATGGCTACAGGGGGCACTCCAGCCATTTCAGTCTGAATGTCTCTGCTTTGCCGTGGGTCCTCCTCTCCTTCAGACCTCTCCAGCTTGACCCCAGGACCTGTATCTGCAGACTGACACAAGAAAAGTGGAGGTTATTACTGGTAAATGAGTGGAATTGTATAACAATGTTGTAGGGAAGTCTCACAAGCTCCCCTATGGCAGATAAAGATGTACATGTAAGCAAGTAAATAGCTGAGGGGGTACTGTAATTTTGATGTAATACTATTACACTAACCTCTATCATGATAACGTGCTGGGTTGAGGTTCTACTCCCCTCATCAACTGTGATTGGTTGGTCATCTCTCCATGTATTGTGTCCTGCTGGCTTCACAAAGCTCTTGTGGCCTCCAGTTAGATGTCCTTCACCTGAGAAAGTGATTGGGGAAACAAACAGTTTTCAGTTTGCATGTGTGTTATATTAAACATAGAGGAGGGAGTAAAATGTAGGCAAGCAATAAACATTTCAGAACAACTACTAGTCGAATAAGACATGGGAGAGATGACAAATTTTGGAAAAGAGATTTATTTATAGACTAATACACTTGAAACAAATAGCCAAACTGAAAACTGGAGACATTACTAGTGCCTCCACCGCGATCAAAGGACCCAAATAAAAAAAAAGCGTACTGTCTTCTAGGGTGGCTAATGCTACTTCCTGATGTTGCCAGGGGTAGACAGACTCACGTGGTGTGCAACATCCGAAAGTGGTGGTGGGATTATTTGTATTAGTACAGTACGCACATTTCGTCCGTGTTTTCCCCCACAGACGAGCCATTAACTCAAGTTAAGAAGGAAACTGAAGCCTTTGCAGCCTGAATGGAATATGTTTTATGTGCCAGCCGGTCCATGGGGGACAAGTGTATGTCCGAATACATTAAAGTTGGACGTAAAATGCCAAACGATGTAAAAGGCCGGATGGGCTAGGCTATATATGAACGGCGACAACCTCCGCTCTCTCGGCCATCTGCTAAATGTACCTCTTGCCATTTCTCTGTATCGGTCGAGGATCTTGACACTACTGGGACGACTGGCGAGTGCGCGCTCTCGCACTATTCTCTCTGCGCGCTCACGTGCCACCTTCATTTCCAGTAGCTGTAGCTTCCTCCGCAATCCCCTGTTTTCTTTCTGGCTTTGAGTTATTTCCAAACGAAACACTGCATAGTCGTCGTCTACGACTTTACAGATCTCTGCCACGGCTGCATTCGCTAGAACCTCCATGATGGAAGCTATCTGAGTGTGAAAAACCGTACAGTTAACGTTAGCCATTTTTAGCTAACCAGCAGTCAGATAGCATCTATAAACAAAGACCCGGGACCAACGCGAATTAAACACCGCCTGTGGTAATTATGTTAAATGTCTAAATAACAACGCTTGTTTCTGGTCACTGTTCGCTTCCGTTCTTCTTCTTTAAAGTTTTCGATTACACCTATTGGTGTATTGCAGCCACCTACTGTACGGGGTCTTCTTCTTTGATATTATGGTGGTCCGAAAACAAATGCTATAGGTGCATGCCGCCACCTACTGTTTGGCTGTATATCAGCCCAAATAATTAACAAAATACAAATAACAAGGCAAAACTCAATGTACTCCTTTATTTAGGCTCTGGGGCCTGAGAAGAAGAGCATCTTTGGACAGTATTCTTTGCAATGTTTCGTCAGTGAAGTCCTGGAAACCCCAAAACCTTTCAGCTCCAGTTTCTTTGTCTTTTTGTTCGTTTATGCAGTACAATTAATCATATGTTCGATAAACACCATAAAATCCACCTTCTTCACAATCAGTATATCAGTACAATTAATCATATGTTCGATAAACACACCATTTTAAATTGTATTCATTTTAGAATAAGGCTGTAACGTAACAAAATGGGGAAAATGGGAAGGGGTATGAATACTTTGTGAATGCACTGTACCTTTTGTTGCGAATGCCCATCCTGGCACTGTCTGTATTGGTGGGGTAACCACGAGGTACTCTAATTGAGGAAGGCTAGACCCAGGTCCAGGCCCAGACCTTCTATGAACCCGGTCATTAGGCATTAGATGAGACGCTGAAGGAGAAAACAGATTTCCTGATAGACTCCCACCAGGGGAGTCTCCCACCACTCTCTGTGAAGGCTGAAGTCCAGGGTGACCTGTCATCCTGGATACTGTGGTGTTTGTATCATAGGAACAGGAGGGTCTCTCTCTATCAGCCCCAGGTCCTGCTTCATCCCTGCTCTGAGACTGTGAAGAGAAGGGTCTGGGGCTGCAGACTGGATCCATGACTGGAGCCTCTGTCTCTCTGATGACCACCAGGACTGAGGTTGTTCAGTCCACCTGTCCACTGGTGATGTTCTGTGTGGTGGTGGAGTCTCTGTCCCTAGTGGTTCGGTGCCAGGTCCGACTCGGGAAGGAAGAGAGATGGCTCCTGATCCAGTGTCCTGATCCGGGGACAGGGTTTGTGACCAGCCACCTCAGAGGTCCAGTCTCTCCCACCAGCAACACCGAATACAGGTCAGCAGGTCTTCATGGACTGCAGACTGTAAACACAAATTGTACAGAAATGCACAAAGGTTTATATTAAAAAACAATGTTCTGTACACACAGAAACATGATCATTATAAAATGTTAACCACAGTCAAGCCCATCTCTAAAACTGGGATTCAAGTACCTAACAATATGGAGCCATTGGAGTAAAAAAAAAAAAAATCCATATGTGTTGATTCAAGAATGAAGAAGACAAAATCTACGCCTCGCCCTAGTCTCAGCCAGTATGTTGTCATGGAGACTAAGGTTGTTGTTTTGTGTTAAACTGTCAGTTTCTGGTTGTGGTGAAAAGTGCTGTCCCCACACCAGTTTTGAAGACACTGTCCTATCCATTGACCTCCACTATGTCACCTCTGGTCCTGGCCTGATCTGTGATGTCGTCCCCTAGGCCCTTGGCTGCACCCATCTGGGTCTTGGAATCCAAGATGGACATGCACTCTCCTCTGTTAGCCTCCAGCCAACCACCTACAGAAAGAGGTTAGAAAATGTGACCTGTTTCAGGAAGCTAGGCGTATGTCACATGTCACCACTTCACAGGAGGCATTTGAACGTAACAAAATGTTTTTTTTTTATCATAATGCGTTTTTGTGCAGAAATGCCTTCTGGAACATGTAAAATTTCATATGCCTTTATAACAAACTTGTATGCCATCTGTAAATATGAATACAATTGTTAAATTGTGACCCTAATTGGTTTAGCCACAGAAAGAGACAGGAGCCTTCCTGCTAGTCATGATTGGCTAAGATAATGGATGGGCTGGACATGCAGAGAGATGAGCTCGGATTGGCATGCTTGGCACGGTAGCATGGCACGGTAGCATGCTTCCGTCTATAACATGAGCTTCTCAGTATGTGTAGACAATAATTTCTACCACAGATTTGTGAAAGATGTCATGAAGAACTGCAAGTGTTGCTACTACTCTAAACATTGCTGCCCTTAATTTAACAGGCGCTATCGGCAACAATCAGAGAGAAAGAGTTTCTGGAGGACAATCGTGCCATGCTGACTCTAGGACTCTTAAAATGAATCAGACAATGAGGAAATCCCTGACTTAGTGTAACGGATGTGAAACGGCTAGCTAGTTAGCGGTGGTGCGCGCTAAATAGTGTTTAAATCGGGGACGTCACTTGCTCTGAGACCTTGAAGTAGTGGTTCCCCTTGCTCTGCAAGGGCTGCGGCTTTTGTGGAGCGATGGGTAACGATGCTTCGTGGGTGTCAGTTGTTGATGTGTGCAGAGGGTCCCTGGTTCGAGCCCGGGTATGGGCGAGGGGACAGAGTAAAGTTATACTGTTACATTGGTGCTGTTGACCCGGATCACTGGTTGCTGCGGAAAAAGGAGGAGGTCAAAAGGGGGGTGAGTGTAACGGATGTGAAACGACTAGCTAGTTAGCGGTGGTGCGCGCTAAATAGCGTTTCAATCGGTGACGTCACTTGCTCTGAGACCTTGAAGTAGTGGTTCCCCTTGCTCTGCAAGGGCTGCGGCTTTTGTGGAGCGATGGGTAACGATGCTTCGTGGGTGTCAGTTGTTGATGTGTGCAGAGGGTCCCTGGTTCGAGCCCGGGTATGGGCGAGGGGACAGAGTAAAGTTATACTGTTACATTGGTGCTGTTGACCCGGATCACTGGTTGCTGCGGAAAAAGGAGGAGGTCAAAAGGGGGGTGAGTGTAACGGATGTGAAACGACTAGCTAGTTAGCGGTGGTGCGCGCTAAATAGCGTTTCAATCGGTGACGTCACTTGCTCTGAGACCTTGAAGTAGTGGTTCCCCTTGCTCTGCAAGGGCCGTGGCTTTTGTGGAGCGATGGGTAACGATGCTTCGTGGGTGACTGTTGTTGATGTGTGCAGAGGGTCCCTGGTTCGCGCCCGGGTATGGGCGAGGGGACGGACTAAAGTTATACATTAGGTAAAAACATTTTCATTTAACCAGACATTGTAGTCTTCTGATGACAGTGGTGTGGAAGAAACGGCGATCAACAGTGTTGTTGTCATGGAAGAAGTTGACCAAGTTTTGAAATCAGTGGAATGTCTGGTGGAAGCAGAATATGATTGCAATTGCGAAGGGAGTCGAAAAGAGGCCCCCGAAGGAGGTTGTATGTTCGCTTAACCTCGGAAGCCAGCTGCACCATGTGTCGTCGGAAACACTGTTCAACTGACAACCAAAGTCATGTTTCGGAGGACGCATGACTCGACCTTGCCCTCTCCCGAGCCCGTTGAGAGTTGCAGTAATGAGACAAGTTCGTAATCACAAAATTGAGGAGAAAAAAAGGGGGTACAATTTTTTAAAATTATAATTAACCTTATTTACATAAGTATTCAGACCCTTTGCTGTGAGCCTCGAAATTGAGCTCAGGTGCATCCTGTTTCCATTGATCATCCTTGAGATATTTCTACAACTTGATTGGAGTCCACCTGTGGTAAATTCAATTGATTGGACATGATTTGGAAAGGCACACACCTATATAAAGTTCCCATCATTCAGGGAGGCGACCAAGAACCCTATGGTCACTCTGACAGAGCTCCAGAGTTCCTCTGTGGAGATGGGAGAACCTTCCAGATGGACAACCATCTCTGCAGCACTCCACCAGTCAGGCCTTTATGGTGGAGTGGCCATACTGAAGCCACTCCTCAGTAAAAGGCACATGACAGCCCGCTAGGAGTTTTCCAAAAGGCCCCTAAAGACTCTCAGACCACGAGAAACAAGATTCTCTCATCTGATGAAACCAAGGTTGAACAATTTGGCCTGAAAGCAAAGCGTCACGTCTAGAGACAACGACCCTAGGCACACAGCCAAAGACAACGTAGGAGTGGATTCAGGACAAGTCTCTGATGTCCTTGAGTGGCCCAGCCAGAGCCCGGACTTGAACATCTCTGGAGAGACCTGAAAATTGCTGTGCAGCGATGCTCCGTATCCAGCCTGACAGAGCTTGGGATTAACTGCCCAAATACAAGTATGACAAGCTTGTAGCGTTATAATCAAGGCGGTAATCACTGCCAAAGCTACTTCAACAAAGTACTAAGTAAAGGGTCTGAATTCCTATGTAAATTATAATTTTAAAAAAAGTATATATAAAATGTGCAAAAATTTATAAAAACTGTTTTTGCTTTGTCACTATGGGGTATTGTGTGTACATTTGAGGGGGGGGGGGGGGGGGGGGGGGATTGAATACATTTTAGAATAAGGCTGTAGCGTAACAAAATGTTGAAAAAGTCAAGGGATCTGAATACTTTCAGAATGCACTGTATACAGTAACTAACCCCTCTACTGCACACATTTTGGTTTTTCATTTTATTATGTTCTGAGGTGTTGTCCATCCCCAAAGACCTGGAGAAAAGGACCAACCTTGGAAAACCCTGGTATACATCATTGGTTATGACGTGCGAATTTCACCTGATCGTGGCTGACTGCCCATGTGGTCATGTTGTCTAAACTTGTAGGTACTAAAGCTTGTGGTGATCGGTGGCATGTTATAGAACCTATCCACAAGAGTGTAGGCTACAGCTTAGTTGTTAAGGTTGTAAAAGATGTGAAAGTTACTGTCTCACTGACCAAGGCCAATTTTGGCTCAGGGTTGGTCACATGACCCACTACAGTGACTGTTTTTCTCATTCCAATGATTTGATGATTGACAATCTATAAAATGTTTATTTTGCATGCTCGCGCACACGATGCGGGCAGTGTGGTCCGCATGTATAATTGCGCAAGCATTGGAAAATAAATTTGCACATACATGTTATTCAATTATTGCACCCACACTGCTTGCGCACGTCTGCGTAGCCTCTCCCATATCCTCATTGGTTTTTAGGAGCTTATATCCACGTGGGTGATTGAAAGGTGAACTGAGGTCCACACTCCAGTCCTGTTGGTACTGCACCTTAAAGTTGGTTGCCAACTGCAATATAAAGTGCAAAGAAGGAGAGATTACTAGAAACAAACTCCGTTTTCCCTTTTATCTGTGGATTAATTGTCAGAGTAGAGGACCTTGTGCATTTCAGGCAAATTATCAACCCAATGTTTATATCCCAGGACAAATTAGCTAGCAACAGCAAGCTAAATTGCCATAAATGTTTAATGCTTTTCGACCTGTCCCCAAATTAATACAGTTGGTTCAGAGTTCGTTTTGATATTTCAACCTACGTGTCCTGATCGCGTCTGATGTGGGTGGCCAAAATCAACATGGACGCATGCGCACGGGCGGTGTGGTCAGCATGTGAGACACTGCATTGCAGTGCTAGAGGCGTCACTACAGGGTCGGGAGGGCGTCATCCAGGTTAGCGACTCCTTGTGGCGGGCCGGGTGCCTGCAGGTTGACTTCGGTTGTCAGGTGAACGGTGTTTCCTCGGCACATTGGTGCAGCTGGCGTTAAGAAGCGCGGTTTGGCGGGTCACGTTTCGGAGAACGCATGACTCGACCTTTGCCTCCCGAGCCCGTTGGGGAGTTGCAGCGATGAGACAAGATCGAAAAAGGGGGTAAAATACAACAACAAAAAATGAACAACTTTCTTTTTTAAATAAAAATAAATACAAATTACAAGTTGTATGAAAATCCCTTTCATTTGAACCATTAATCATTACAGGCACTACTATAGCTACAATGTCAATTGCACCTCTTCTGTGTTAATTGGTTCTGTATCCTGATTGTCTATGGCATCAGATGAGTGCCAAATTGAGATGGAGCACGCAAGCAAGAATATAAATCACAGCGCGAGCAGATTTGTATCGAAGAAAACCAGTCGCGCAAGCGCATAAACTACTTTGATCGTGCATAGACAGGGTTGGGCTGGAAATTAAACTTGAGAGCTTGAAACATTGATATTGAACAAGTTGAAAATCATTGTCGAATGCAATAAATTAGTCCGAGTGCATGCAGAGATTAATGCACTCTCAAAAATACACCCTGCCCATGTATGAAAGTCTCTTCTCACAAACACAATTTTCATTTTGCTCTCATTGTCCATCTCACGGAGTGAACGTTTGACAGTCCTATATCGTGGGGCTCTGCTCCTAGTGGTTTACCCAAGGTGCCAGGGTTCTGGTCAAGAAGTTCGGATATTGATTGAACGATCCGCACATGGATCGAAGAGCTTACTCTTTCACATTCAGAAAACCTTAAGGTGATATTCTATTTAATAATGTATTCCATTTCCTTAGGTATAATGGTTGAATTGGGTAGGGATGTGAACTAGGCTTTTGACCGTCGCAGTCTCTGGTCCACACTCCAGTTCAATTTGTGGCAGTAATGCATCACTAAAGTTGGTTGCCAACCATTTAAGAACCACTGAAGAAGAACTGTCAACGGAAGTGAAAAGTAACCAAGAACAATATCCACGGCAGCGTTTTTATTGTTGTTATATATACTTTTATTATCACCTTGAAACTCAAAATATTACTTATGTAACTGCACAGCCACACATACTTACCCCAGGCAGTGTTAAATTAGCGTTGGAGACAGGCCTTGGTTGATAGATGTTATTAAGGTAACGCTAGCTAGTTGCTAACAATGGCTAACTGTAGGCCTATGGTTTTTCACACTCAAATAGCCTCCATCATGGAGGTGCTAGCGAATGCAGCCGTGGCAGATATCTGTAAACTCGTAGACGATGACTATGCAGTGTTTCGTTTGGAAATAACTCAAAGTCAGAATGAAAGCAGGACATTGCGGAGAAAACTACAGCTACTTGAAATGAAGGTGGCACGGGAGCGCGCAGAGAGAACGACGCGAGAACGCGTCCTCGCCAGTGGTCCCAGTAGTGTCAAGATCCTCGACCGATACAAAGGAATGACAAGAGGTTGGCTACATTTTGCAGAAGGCGGATGCTGCGGGGCCTGTCGCCCAGATCACATCTGCGCATGTGTGACGTTAGATGTGTTTAACACATATGGTTAATCAGAATTGGGTCTTGGTCAGTTTTGGGATAGTATGCAATAATTCCCCAGGTTACTTAGCTAACTTGCAGAAAAACAATATCATATTCCGACCAGGTTGATTTACTGGCATTTCCTATTTATTAATAGAAAACAATATGATGCATGGGACAGTAAATCAAGAAATTATAAGTGTTACCTTACATCCTTGCCAATTGTAGACCGTGTCAAAACTGTCAATAGTCTACAATATAGTGTTCAGCATTGACAGTACCTAACCAGTACCTCTTTCCCCCCAATCACTCTCTCAGGTGAAGGACATCTCACTGGAGGCCACAGGAGCTTTGTGAAGCCTGCTGGACACAATGCGTGGAGAGATGACCAACCAATCACTGTTGATGAGGGGAGTGTAACCTCAACCCAGCACTTTATTGTGATAGAGGTTTGTGTAATAGTATTACATCAAAATTACAGTTCATCAAATGTGGCCAGTTTATTTCAGAAAGGCTCCCCTCTGCTATTCACTTGCTCACATCCCTACAACATTGTTATCCAATTCTACTCATGCACTGGTAATAGCCTCCCCTTTTCTTGTGTCAGTCTGCAGATGAAAATGCAGCAGGTCCTGAGGTCAAGCTGGAGAGGACTGAACGAGAGAAGGACCAACAGCACCAGACTGGAGCAGCGGCTGGAGTGGCGCCCTCTGTAGCCACGGAGGATCTCGCCGCTGCGCCCCAGGCCAGGACCCGACGCAGGATCACGGAGGTCAGTGGAACGCTGAACGCCATCCTCAAGTCAGAGACAGACACAGAGACTTTAACTGTAACACAAAGGCTCTTACACACAGGATCTGACCACAGATCAGACCCAGAGAGACTGGGCAGTCGTCCTGCTCCCGGCTCAGAATACTTACCGGTATTTCAGAGCCAGGGGACGGTTAATTCCTGTGGAGATGGTGACACGTTCGACACTGGCGGTGATGATCCATCTTGTTCTTACGCTACAGAGATGAACCCTGGCAACATGCTCTTGGGTTTAGAGAGACAGACTGATCTGTCTAGAGGGGAATGGAACCGGTACAGTAGTAGTGTATACTCTGAAGGGTGCCTAGATAAGAAAGGGGAGGTTATAGTGGTAGATGACGTGACTGTGAAAGTGGAGGGCGATGCTCCTCCCACATGGAATGCAGATGGTCACCTAGGAGACGGACAGTCCCAGGGTAGAGATTTCTTAGATTACAGGGGAAGCTTAGATACAAATCTAAATGTCACGACCCACTCCCCTTTACACGCGTTCAGGGATCACGATGCCGTATTCACGTCGAAGGCACTTTCCGATTCACATGGCAGCGTTCTTTTCAATCAAGTACTGAACTCAAACGACAGGGCTATAGCCCAGGCTCAGGGAGGGGGAGCCACATCGGGCAATAGTAAAGAGAAACGGTTCCTCTGCATGTTCTGTAACAAAGGCTTCAGCTGCCCCCAGAAGGTAGAGATCCACCAGAGGGTCCACACAGGAGAGAAACCCTTCAGCTGTACCCAGTGTCATATGTGCTTTGCTGAGGCTGGCAACCTGAAGAGGCACCAGAGGGTCCACACAGGGGTGAAACCCTTCAGCTGTACCCAGTGTCAAATACGCTTTGCTCAGGCTGGTGACCTGAAGAGGCACCAGAGGGTCCACACAGGGGAAAAACCCTTCAGTTGCCTCCACTGTGAGAAGAAGTTTTCCCGTCAGCACCAGCTGAAGATGCACCTGAAGGTTCACACGGAAGAGAGGCCATTTGCCTGTACGCACTGCAGGAAGAGGTTCTCAGAGAGGAGCTACCTTAGGATACACCAGCAGAAAAACCATTCCTCTCTATAGCATAGAAAGTTACCATTCCACTCGATAGCTTGATGTTTAGCTCAATCCCTGCATTAAAGGCAAAGATTAATTTTTGTTGTTGTCAGCAAAAAGATAACGATAGTAATAGATTTCAGTGTTGAATATTTCTATTGCATCCAGACATTGTGTGTTATATATGGTATATTTAAGCCGGGAAAGTCAGTTACATATTGTGTTTGTTCTGTGGTGCCTATATAATGTTCACAAATGCCTAGTTCCTTACTTTCATTCAACTACTTCATCTTTTTCCTAAGAAACTTGTACTGAGAAAATGTATGCAGTTTCTAGGTCATGCTGATTTTTTAGTTGAGTGTGTGTGTGGTTTTCATATGGTGTATTTAAAACTTGTTTATGTTTTAATAAACACAAAATGGTCATTTTCATTCTAAGACTTTCATTGAGACTCCCTTAAGTATACATCACATCTTATCTCACCCTATTCTGCATACACATTACAGCGCTTCATAGCCAAGTTAGTCACTAGTTAACAAAGTCATGATTATGGCTAAACCCTGCCTATTTTTCTAAAATGTATCTTCTTAAAATTAGATTATAAATTTAACTACACCTTATGCCTAATCTTAAATTAAAACCAAAACGCAAATTTTTGTTTTCATTAATGTTTATGTTATAGCCAATTTTTATTGTGTGGCTGTGTTAATCAGCGACAACCAATACCTAACAAACACCTACTGTACACGTCAAAAGATTTTAGTCAGGTTTGTCTGATGTTGACTTTTGACTTATCATAGCTTATCATATGTACCCTCAAGATATTTATGTCCACCATGATGGGTTTAAAAACAATGAAGTCATTCTGTAACTACAGTATAGGACTCAAACGTAGTGGGGATGGGTAAGCACTCCATGTTGAAATTGTGTTTCTGTGTGTACATACCTGAGGGAGTATGTCTGTGTAATCTGTATCACCTGTCTCTTCCAGGAGGAGGAGGGTCCAGAGGTGCTGCTGGTGAAGGAGGAGGGGTGTGAGGAGGATCTGGGGAACCCTGAGGGGACTATGGTCATGGAGGACAACGAGACTTCACCTCCTCCTGAACCCACAGGGGAACCAGCTGAGCAGCACAGGACCACACACAGTCTCACTGAGGTGAGTGCACTGTGAACTACTGTCTGAATGGTGTTTGGTCAGAGCCCGTATCCACAAAGCATTTTAGGGTAGGAGTGCTGATCTTAGATCAGTTTAGCCTTTTAGATCAATATATAGACAGGTGGGGACCTGGGCCCAGATTCACAAAACACATCTTACGCAAAAACTTACAAACTATCTTAAGAATTTTTGGGGGACCCTTCTTGTTCTTAATTCATAAGAAAGTTAGTGCAATTCCTCAACAATGTCTTAATATTTAATGATCTTCTTACGAGCTTCTCAAATATCTTCTTCCGAATCTTCTTAATATATTTGTTGCTAGGCAACCAAATCAAATGTATTTATATAGCCCTTCGTACATCAGCTGATATCTCAAAGTGCTGTACAGAAACCCAGCCAAAAACCCCAGACAGCAAGCAATGCAGGTGTAGAAGCACGGTGGCTAGGAAAAACTCCCTAGAAAGGCCTATAGTTAAGGAAAAAATGGCAGTTAAGAACACGTTTCTTCTTAGGAAGGTTTTGTGAATCTGGGCCCTGATCCTCGATCAGCACTTCTACTCTTGAGAAAAACGTCTTATTTAAAACAAAATAATTATTTCTTTACAACACATCACACTCAACCAACATCAAAACACACCGCATTTCAACACATTACATCGTTCTCTCTCATCCTGGTCTAAATACGTTTTGACTGTGGGGTTTATTGTTGATGTACTCTTCTCATACTTTGTTTACTTGATATCTAGCAAACTCATTCAAAACTGTCGTTGTCCCGCTGTCTTAGCTGTGTTGACACTCGTGCACAGCCTATCCTTGCACCCACTATCACAGCGGATTAATGAAATGCATAGTTCGGAGAAAATAGTTACAAAAATAAATGTTTTTCAAACAACTAACGTTAAAATAAGAGTACAAAGTGTGAACCACCTAGCTTTGGAGTAGTTACAATGTCTATTTACCTGCCTTTGAGAGGAGCAGGCTAGTAGATACCCATAGACTTAGCAATTGCACTAAGCTAACTACATGCAGAGACATAAAAATGGTATCCATGAGTTTGTCTGACTGGGTAATTATGAAATCACCAAAGATACCAAAGTATCCATTTAACCAATTTACCAACTGGTGATTTCACCAGGCAGGCCAAAACTCCATCCCACCAAAACAGGCTGAAATTTCAGGCAGACTTTTTAAACAGCTCTTACACTAAACGGCATTATCATAATTTTCACAATTTTACAGTATTTTTCAAACCTAATAGTGTGGAAATGGATATAAAATACAGGAAAAATACATAGTTGAGTGCACTGGGCCTTTGAGACTAGATGTATCAAGACCTGGGCCCGTATCCACAAAGTCTCAGAGTAAGAGTGCTGATCTTTCCAAATAACCTTACTCATTATGATCTAAAAGGCTAAACTGATCCTAGATCACTCCTACTCTGAGAGGTTACTTCATCCTATGGTACTACAGCCATGACATTTGTTTACTGTTGCTAGAAACTCATTTAATGGGACAAGTCTTGGAACAAATGAAGAAAGATTTTGATGGAGAAATATATTTAACATCTTACTCACTGTTAGCAGTTGATGTTATTCTTCAATAACACAAACTCCAAAGCAAATCAGTGGGAGAAAAATAGATTTATTTGAAAAGGACAAATCATAGATGTTATGCTGGGAGGTAGATGTTCATTCCCCCTGTCCTCAGATTTTCTCCACAGAACAAAGAAACATGATGCCACTTATAACACCCCACCCTAGCCTGGGGTTGACCAATCAGATGACCTTGCAGTACAACTGGGCCAATGGCCAAATAACAAGTATCCTGCTGCAGACTCAATGTGCAGACAAATGAAACCATGACACACGTAGCTCTGAGTTCAGGACTGACATTCCAAAGATTCTAAACAACTGTTTAACTGAAAACCAACTATTTCCATTGACAATTCCCTATTGACCATTAGTACTCTCTTTAGTTTTTAGTACTCTCGTGTTCTCATCCTCTGCGTTGTGTATTTATCTTCAAAATAGTATTATAATCAGCCAAAGCAAGGGGAATGGCAGTGCTGTTCAATAATACTATTAAGCACAAGTTAAAGTCTCAGTATGTTGAGCTCAACTGTCGATTTATTTTCAAACATGTTATATTGGGCAATGCAACAATGCTTATTGTGAATATTTATGGGCTGCTGAGTGGAACAGCAGTCTAAGGCATTGCATTTCAGTGCTAGAGGCATCACTACAGACCCTGGTTCGATCCTGGGCAGTATCACAACCGGCCGTGATTGGGAGTCCCATAGGGCGGCGCACAATTGGCCCAGCATCGTCCGGGTTTGGGCTTGTCCGGGGTAGGCCGTCATTGTAAATAAGAATTTGATCTTAACTGACTTGCCTAGTTAAATAAAGATGAAATAATGAGGATATGCCTTTGCTTTTTTTCTGATATTCAGTGTCGACTATACAATTTCCCAGAAATACAAAATCTAGAATATTACTATTAGATATGATCATTAACAATGGGCTTGCAGACATCTGGCGAATACTACATCCAGTAGACAGAGTATACATTTTACTCTCCAGTCCACAAGGTCTACTCCAGACTAGACTAGTTTTTTTGGTCCAATTTACAATCAGTGACAATGGATAACATTTTTATCTGATCACAGTCAGGTAAAGTTGGTTGTTGAAATAGAGGTAAACCTAGGGCTGTTGCGGTGACCGTATTACCGCCACACCGGCGGTCATGAAGGCAGTCAAATTCCACGTGACAAGTTTAGTCGCGGTAATTAGGCTTCTCCAAGCTCTAATGCTGCTGATGGTCATTAGTAGCCAACCAAACGTGCTAACTGCCTGGTACTCAGCACTCTATTGTCCCTCTAATCACACTGAAATCAATGCAAATGTATTCAAAAATATAATCAAACACTTCTTGAGCTCCCATGAGCTCATGTTGTGCAACATTTCAAAAGGCCATGCAATTGCGTGAGAAAACAGAGTGATGGCCAATATTAAAAATAGGAGGATCGGCGTTCTATAGGCTAGGGCTACTATATGAATTTCTCAACTTTCCTAATATTAAGCACATTGCTTATATTTACAACAGGAGTATAGCCTACCTGTCTGGCATGAAAATAAACCACGGGGAAGTGTCCTCCATTCGCTATTTAAGTGCATAGGTGACATGTATTTTCTCCTGCTGACCCTGTTTCGATACAGGTGCATGATAATGGTCCATTCTAAATCAAAACAAATTTCACACATATACTGAATAATATGTAAAGGCAAGATTAAATCAAGAATAGTCTGATGGGTGGCAATATTAGCGTATCACTTATGAATGATGCCCAGCATAAGAAACAATGCATTTTTTTGCGACTTTTTCTAATCGTAGTCACACACCTCATGTAGCCTAGCCCATAGGCCTATATGTTTCAATAAGGTTTGTACCACAACTAAAGTGGTCAAATAAGTTGCCTTGCTCAGGTGCAGAATGACAGATTTGTTATAATATGTTAATATGTTATCTCTTGTTTCGCTGGTTATACTTTACCATATAATGCCTTGTGACCCATCTCTACGACATAGTTTACCAATGTGGTGATGTTTGGTGTAAGAGTTTCTCCGTCTTTTTACACCAGTATTGTATATACTGCCAATTTTAATGTCACCTAATATCCACTGTCCTTGATTCTCACAAGGATTATTCAACCCCAAAATATGCTAAAGGGCAGGGTTGATCCAAGCTCTCTGATTCATAATGCATAATACTTTTCTTGCCTCACAATGCAGTCAATCATCCAAGCTAACTGGCTAAAGTTGGCTAGCAATGCTTACTTCCAGACACAAACAAGAAAATACATCACTCTCCATTTTACTCACCTGGCAGAGCTGGTTAGGCTTTTTTTCCAAGTTATTCAAAATGTTGGTGACTAACTGTGAAGCTGGCAATAATTTAATGTTTACTGACACCAGCCATATTCAACAGGCAATAGACAAAGCGAATTTACCAAGTACCCCATTTAACAATGTCCATGGAGAACACACAATGACTAAAGTGGCTTGTGAAAGTATTCACTCCCCTTGGCATTTTTACTATTTTATTGCCTTACAACCTGGAATTAAATTTGATTTTTGGGGGCGTTTGTATCATTTGATTTACACAACATGCCTACCATGTTGAAGATGCAAAACATTTTTTCTGGTCAAACAAACAAGAAATAAGATTTAAAAAAGTGAAAAACTTGAGCGTGCCTAACTATTCACCCCGCCAAAGTCAATACTTTGTAGAGCAACCTTTTGCAGTAATTACAGCAAGTTACAGCAAGTCTCTTGGTGTCTCTATAAGCTTGGCACATTTAGCCACTGGGATTTTTGCCCATTCTTGAAGGGCAAAAGGTTCCGAAGGTTCCGCCGGTGTACAGCAATCTTTAAGTCATACCACAGATTCTCAATTTGACTGAGGTCTGGGCTTGGAATAGGCCATTCCAAGACATTTAAATGTTTCACCTTAAACCACTCAAGTGTTCCTTTAGCAGTATGCTTAGGGTCATTGTCCTGCTGGAAGGTGAACCTCCGTCCCAGTCTCAAATCTCTGGAGGACTGAAACAGGTTTCCCTCAAGAATTTCCCTGTATTTAACGCCATCCATCATTCCTTCAATTCTGACCAGTTTCCCAGTCCCTGCCGTTGAAAAACTTCCCCACAGCATGATGCTGCCACCACCATGCCTCGTTGTGGGGGATGGTATTCTCAGGGTGATGAGAAGTGTTGGGTTTGTGCCAGATATAGTGTTTTCCTTGATTGCCAAAAAGCTCAATTTTAGTATTATCTGACGAGAGTACCTTCTTCAATATGTTTGGGGAGTCTCCCACATGCCTTTTGGCAAACACCAAAAGTGTTTGCTTATTTTTTTCTTTAAGCAATGGCTTTTTTCTGGCCACTCTTCCATAAAGCCCAGCTCTGTGGAGTTTATGGCTTAAAGTGGTCCTATGGACAGATACTCCCATCTTCGCTGTGGAGCTCCTTCAGGGTTATCTTTGGTCTCATTGTTGCCTCTCTGATTAATGCCCTCCTTGCCTGGTCCGTGAGTTTTGGTGGGTGACCCTCTCTTGGCAGGTTTATTGTGGTGCCATATTCTTTCCATTTTTATTAATAATGGATTTAATGGTGCTCCTTGGGATGTTCAAAGTTTCTGATATTTTTTTATAACCCATCCCTGATCTGTACTTCTCCACAACTTTGTCCCTGACCGGTTTGGAGAGCTCCTTGGTCTTCATGGTGCCGCTTGCTTGGTGGTGCCCCTTGCTTAGGGGTGTTGCAGACTCTTGGGGCTTTCAGAACAGGTGTGAGATCATGTGACACTTAGATTGCACACAGGTGGACTTTATTTAACTAATTATGTGACTTCTAAAGGTAATTGGTTGCACCAGATCTTATTTAGGGGCTTCATAGCAAAGGGGGTGAATACATATGTACACACCACTTTTCTGTTTTTAATTTTTAAGATTTCTTTTAACAAGTTATTTTTTTAAATTTCACTTCACCAATTTGGACTATTTTGTGTATGTCCATTACATGAAATCCAAATAAAAATCAATTTAAATTACAGGTTGTAATGCAACAAAATAGGAAAAATGCCAAGAGGGATGAATACTTTTGCAAGGCACCATATACCATTTAGCTAAGCTAAGAATGACGTGAATAGTCAACAAACGCTGGGCAGTTGAATAGCATATAGTTAATATACTAGCTCGTTGCAATGATATACTATGCAGTTCATAAAGATAGTGCAAGCAACACATTTCATACTTAGTTAAAACAAATAATGTATATTTTAAGACCAATAAGCATACTACATACTCAAATGACTTCACAAATAGTACGGTTAGAGCGATTACGCTGATATAACGCTAATATCAATACACTGAATTCTCTATTAGATTGGAATTTTCCTGTCAGCAGGGTAATGCTGCTAAGTTCGATCCATGATTAGATTTTTTTTTATATTTGTGCCGAATTGGTAGAATGCCTGTGCACTTCTAGTAGTGCCTCCATAGCTTGGAAAAATAATTTATTCAATAAATATAGCATCTCATCTCTTACTGTGAAAAACACATTTTCAGGCCTTTTCTCTTTTTTACATTTTTATTTCACCTTTATTTAACCAGGTAGGCCAGTTGAGAACAAGTTTAACACAAAATAAAATAAAAATATTTTTTAAAATCTATGTACAGTGTGTACAAATGTAGAAGAGTATGGAGGTAGGCAATAAATAGACCCTAGAGGCGAAAATAATTACAATTTAGCATGAATACTGGAGTGATAGATGTGCAGATGATGATGTGCAAGTTGAGATACTGGGGTGTAAATTATGATGTGCAAGTAGAGATACTGGGGTAATGAGATAATGAGGTAGTCGGTGTGCTATTTACAGATTGGCTATGTACAGTGTACAGTGATCGGAGAGGGAGATATAAGACTCAGCTTCAGAGATTTTTGCAATTCGTTCCAGTCATTGGCAGCAGAGAACTGTAAGGAAAGGTGGCCAAAGTAAGTGTTGACTTTGGGGATGACCAGTGCAATGTACCTGCTGGAGCGCATGCTACGGGTTGTATGGCGTTGTATGTTGTATGGCGTTGAAGCTCGTTTGGAGGTTTGTTAGCACAGTGTCCAAAGAAGGGCCAGATGTATACAGAATGGCGTCGTCTACGTAGAGGTGGATCAGAGAATCACCAGCAGCTAGAGCGACGTCATTGATCTATACAGAGAAGAGAGTCGGCCCGAGAAGTGAACCCAGTGACACCCCCATAGAGACTGCTAGAGGTCCGGACAACAGGCCCTCCGATTTGACACACTGAACTCTGAGAAGTAGTTGGTGAACCAAGCGAGGCAGTCATTTGAGAAGCCAAGGCTATTGAGTCTGCCGATAAGAATGTTGTGATTGACAGAGTCGAAAGCCTTGGCCAGGTCGATGAAGACGGCTACACAGTACTGTCTTTTATCGATAGCGATGTATTATCTGAAATGTATTACCTGATGGAAAAATCCCATAAGCGTTTAGACAATCATAATGCTTTAACCATATCTTAACAAATGATCCATAAAGAGACCACTCTGAACCTACGTACATCTACGTATGGGTTGTTTAAGTTGCATCTCATTAGATTCCCAGTATTAATTGATCAAATCTTAAGTAATCGATTATACACACATGGTAATTTCGCATTCATTTTTTTCTTCATATCTTCACATAATCAATATACACTGCTCAAAAAAATAAAGGGAACACTTAAACACAATGTAACTCCAAGTCAATCACACTTCTGTGAAATCAAACTGTCCACTTAGGAAGCAACACTGATTGACAATAGATTTCACATGCTGTTGTGCAAATGGAATAGACAACAGGTGGAAATTGTAGGCAATTAGCAAGACACCCCCAATAAAGGAGTGGTTCTGCAGGTGATAACCACAGACCACTTCTCAGTTCCTATGCTTCCTGGCTGATATTTTGGTCACTTTTGAATGCTGGCGGTGCTTTCACTCTAGTGGTAGCATGAGACGGAGTCTACAACCCACACAAGTGGCTCAGGTAGTGCAGCTCATCCAGCATGGCACATCAATGCGAGCTGTGGCAAGAAGGTTTGCTGTGTCTGTCAGCGTAGTGTCCAGAGCATGGAGGCGCTACCAGGAGACAAGCCAGTACATCAGGAGACGTGGAGGAGGCCGTAGGAGGCCAACAACCCAGCAGCAGGACCGCTACCTCCCACCTTTGTGCAAGGAGGAGCAGGAGGAGCACTGCCAGAGCCCTGCAAAATGACCTCCAGCAGGCCACAAATGTGCATGTGTCTGCTCAAACGGTCAGAAACAGACTCCATGAGGGTGGTATGAGGGCCCGACGTCCACAGGTGGGGGTTGTGCTTACAGCCCAACACCGTGCAGGACGTTTGGCATTTGCCAGAGAACACCAAGATTGGCAAATTCGCCACTGGCGCCCTGTGCTCTTCACAGATGAAAGTAGGTTCACACTGAGCACATGTGACAGTCTGGAGACGCCGTGGAGAACGTTCTAATGCCTGCAACATCCTCCAGCATGACCGGTTTGGCGGTGGGTCAGTTATAGTGTGGGGTGGCATTTCTTTGGGGGGCCGCACAGCCCTCCATGTGCTCGCCAGAAGTATCCTGACTGCCATTAGGAACCGAGATGAGATCCTCAGACCCCTTGTGAGACCATATGCTGGTGCGGTTGACCCTGGGTTCCTCCTAATGCAAGACAATGCTAGACCTCATGTGGCTGGAGTGTGTCAGCAGTTCCTGCAAGAGGAAGGCATTGATGCTATGGACTGGCCCGCCCGTTCCCCAGGCCTGAATCCAATTGAGCACATCTGGGACATCATGTCTCGCTCCATCCACCAACGCCACGTTGCACCACAGACTGTCCAGGAGTTGGCGGATGCTTTAGTCCAGGTCTGGGAGGAGATCCCTCAGGAGACCATCCGCCACCTCATCAGGAGCATGCCCAGGCGTTGTAGGGAGGTCATACAGGCACGTGGAGGCCACACACACTACTGAGCCTCATTTTGACTTGTTTTAAGGACATTACATCAAAGTTGGATCAGCCTGTAGTGTGGTTTTCCACTTTAATTTTGAGTGTGACTCCAAATCCAGACCTCCATGGGTTGATACATTTGATTTTCATTGATCATTTTTGTGTGATTTTGTTGTCAGCACATTCAACTATGTAAAGAAAAGTATTTAATAAGAATATTTCATTCATTCAGATATAGGATGTGTTATTTTAGTGTTCCCTTTAATTTGAGATAAAAACATCTGCATTGAACCTTTAAGTCTGGGACCATGACTTTGAATTATCAAACCATTAAAAGGGTTTGTTTGGGATTTTGCTAATTAAGCTCTTTATCTACTTCCCTAGAGACCGATGAAGTCGTGGAAACCATTTTTACGTCTCTGTATGTAGGAAGACAGAACACTGGAAGTATTTGGGTACAGCTAGCATGCTAGGTGTACCCAAAGACTTCCATTCTTTGCGCTAAGCTAGTTAACATTGGCTCGGCAAATTACCTCAAACTGCCTGCATACTGGACTCAGAGACATAATAATGGTATACACCAGTTCACCTGACTCTGGGGAAGTAGATAAGGGCTTCATTCCCAAAATCCCAAACTATCCTTTTAAAGAGTGTCAAGTAAGCAAATCGCCAAACATGTTTGCATAGCAATCCCTCATTGCCGAATTAGAAGATGCTCCATAGCAGGGTGCTCATATCAGATTTCTTGATCCAACATCCTCTCACTCTGTATCTCTTACAGTCAGTAGACATGGAGGATGGGAAGCCTGATCTGCTGCTGGTCAAAGAGGAATCTATAGAAGACGGACCAGAGAGCATTGATCTGCTGAGTGAACTAAAGATGGGGGAGCAAGGTAAGGGAGACATACATATACAGAACATAATAGATATACTTCAATGGGAATAGTGATGTATCTACATAAAACTGAGTATATCAAACATTAGGAACACCTTCCTAATATTGAGTTGCACCTCCCCACACTTTTACCCTCAGAACTGCCTCAATTCATCAGGGTATGGACTCAACAAGGTGTCAATCGTTCCACAGGGATGCGGTCCCATGTTGACTCCAATGCATCCCACAGTTGTGTCAAGTTGGCTGGATGTCCTTTGGGTGGTGGACCATTGTTGATACAGACGGGAAACTGTTGAGGGTGGGAAAAAAAAACAGCAGCGTTGCAGTTTTTGACACAAACCGTTGAAAGGCACTTACATTTTCTGTCTTGCCCATTCAACCCTTATTTAACCTGTCTCCTCCCCTTCATTTACAATGATTGAAGTGGATTTAACAAGTGACATCAATCAGGGATCATAGACTGACCAGTTAAAAACTGTCATGAAAAGAGGTGTTCTTAATGTTTTGTATACTCAGTGTATGTTTATAACAAACATAATGTATAAACTTGATGATTTAATTGACTCAAACTCCATATGTAGAGTTCTCTGCATGTTTGTAAAGTCTTTTGTAACCTTTTCCTGAAGGTGATTGGCTAGAGGATAACAGAGGAGACTGGGTGGCCATCTTGGATACCCAGACTGCTGCAGCCAAGGGCCCAGGGGACAACATCACTGAGCAGGCCAGGATCAGAGGCGAGATAGTGGAGGTCAGTGGATGGGACAGCGTCCTCAACTCTGGGCTGGGGAACAACACTGTTAACCACAACCAGAAACAGACAGTTGAATACAAAACAACATCCAAACTTAGTCTCCATGACAACAGACTGGATGAAACCAGGACGAGGCGTAGATTTGATCTGCAGGGACAGGGAGGTGTCCATATGAGAACAGACACAGACTCGGCTAGCGATGCTCCGTCCTGCTCCTATAGTTGTGATTCAGAGAGACTGATGGCGCCTCAGGTTAACCCCCTAACAGATGCTGCCTTCAGCCTGTCTTCTATAGGATCTATCAACTGGAACATGGACCCTGCAACAACACAGACACTCCCTGGCCTTCATTCTCCTCACACTCCTCTAATGTTAAACCAGACCTCAGACAATGCCGGTGCCTCAACATTAAATGGCTACACAAGACCATTGCCAAATGACCGTAGTAGAGACAGAATCAGTAAAGGTGGCGGTGCCAAAGAGAAGCGCTTCCAGTGTTCGTTCTGTAGGAAAGCCTTCAGTTTCCCCAAACAGGTGGAGATCCACCAGAGAATGCACACGGGGGAGAAACCGTTCGGCTGCCACCTGTGCCGGGCCAGTTTTTCTCAATCGTCCAGCCTGAATAGACACCAGAGAGTCCATACAGGGGAGAAACCCTACAGCTGCCCCCAGTGTGAGAAGAGATTCTCCCGCCAGCACCAGCTGAAGGTGCACCTGAAGGTCCACACGGGAGAGAGGCCATTTGCCTGTACACACTGTGGGAAGAGGTTCTTAGAGAGGAGCTACCTCAGGATACACCAGCAGAAAATGCACATGGCCCATGTATAGAGGATAGTGACATATAATGTAGTACAAGTTAGTTTGTTTGTAGTTCATTTGTATTGAGTATAGTGACATGTAATGTAGTTAATTATATTGTTTTTATATGTAGTGTGGAACTGGAGGAGGTGGACTGAGGAAATCATGAGTATGATGAGAGAGTAGATGATATGGTGATGGTGTCTAAAAATGCTTAATTGATGAGTGACAACCTTGTCCTGTTGTTTGATCCGGTGTTTTATAATGAGTGCCTTCATTCCTGTTTACTTGACATAAAGTAGTGAAGATGTGTGTAATGTAATGTTGAACCTTTTCCGAGAAGTTATTCTACTTGTCACGTATAATTTTGTGTAATAAAAGTACTGTACTTCACGTTATGTGAGTGTATGACCATCTTGTTGAAATTAAATACAACATTAACTCTGCGCTGACTGACTTGGTTATTTTTTTATCATTTCAGGGACTGAGTTTCCCTTGTCACAGTCGAACCAACACATTATTTATAAAAAACTCCAATGGCTCCATATTTTTGGGTACTTGAATCAGTGTTAGAGATGGGCTTGACTATGGCTAACATTTGATAATGTCATGTTTCTGTTTGTACAGCAAAGAATGACTTCTATAAACCTGTATATTATCTTCTGTACAATGTGTTTACAGTCTGCAGTCCATGAGGACCTGCTGATAACTGGTGTTCCTGGCAGGAGAGACCGGACCCTTGAGGCGGCTGGTCACAAACCCTGGCCCCGGATGAGAACCCTGGATCAGGAACCGTCGCTCTTCCTTCCCGAGTCTGAACCAGGACCCAACCACGAGGGACAGAGACTCCACCACCACACAAAACACAACCAGTGGACAGGTGGACTGAACAACCTCAGTCCTGGTGGTCATCAGAGCGATAGAGGCTCCAGTCCGCAGCCCAGACCCTTCTCTTCACAGTCTCAGTGCAGGGATGGAGCAGGGCCTGGGGCTGATAGAGATAGACCCTCCTGTTCCTATGATATGAACAGAGCAGGTCAGCCTGGGCTTCAGCCTTCACAGAGAGTGGTGGGAGATCCCCCTGGGCCTGGGTCTAGCCTTCCACAGCTGCTTAATTGTTACCCCACGAATACAGACAGGGTCAGTATGGGCAGTCACCACAACAGATACCTAGCCTATAACACAGCACACAATCCCGACAACACCCAAACAATGGCTCCATGTCATGGAGGGCTCTCTGGTGTCATTGGGTCAAAACGTGGGAGCCCAAGCATAGGGACGGACGCCGACAAGCCATACGCCTGCCCTACGTGTGGGAAGCGATTCGCGAAGGCGAAATATGTGAAGCAGCACCAGACCGTTCACACCAAGGACAGCTTCAAGTGCAAACTATGTTACAAGAGCTTCTCCTTCCTAAGTAGCCTTATCAGACATAGGAATGTCCACAATAGGGAGAAATCGTAGCTTGAGATGTACACGAGGGATGTCTGGGAACTCGATCAAAATAAAAAAAACAAGTCCCTCAGTTGAGCATCTGGATATGATCACATTCTCACATGATACAGACTTGTTGTTTGGTGTGCTGGCATAGCCAAAACACTGTCATGTTATTGAAGAGTAACACTATTTCCCCTCTGAATGCTTTTTCTTATGTTCTATTCATAAAACACTTTTATAACACCTTTATAACAAGTCAGGTGAGATGACCCTGAGGTCATGCTTTCATTGGGGAAGAGGTCCAAAAACAACCCCTTACTGTGTCCCTTTCCCCTATTGCCCTCCCATGGCACTGGGTAGTAGGTAGGAGTTCTCCTTAATCAGATATATTTCATCCTCCCCTCTATCATCTCTCATATCTTTTATATGGCTGTAGCAAACATTGCCACTCAATAATTGACTTACTCAGACACTGTTGGCTGTATTATACTGATGTACGTCAACTGTTTCTGTTAAGCTTGTGAACTCTGGGGATTTTCTTATCTATCATCTATGGTATGGGATCTTTACAAACAGTCCTTTGGCCTCAAGCTGTTTGCAGTAAATGGCCTGAAGGCTCCAGGTCTTGTGATGACGGGTGAAATAATAAACATGAACGAATGTAACCCTGTACTTGATATTACAACCTGGAGTGTATATCCTTTTAACCCTTTGTTAAATTGTCATTTGAAACAGGCTTGTGTAAATACATGTTTTAAGAGAGAGAGTAAACCTAGGCTAGAACAAGTATAGTTTAATATTTACCTTACTGATGTGATGTTGATGGAATAAAGTAATTCCTTGATTTTACACTCTATTCTTTCTAACACACTTCTTTCTAAATATCACAATAACGAGGCTATATACAGGGGGTAAATAAACAAATGTTTTAAAAAGTAACACAAGATAATAAGGCTATATACAGGGGGTACCGGTTAGTCAAGGTACTTGAGGTAATATGCACATGTAGGTAGGGGTAAAGTGACTATGCATAGATAATACACAGCGAGTAGCAGCAGCGTAAAGAAGGGGGTCAATGCAAATAGTCCGGGTAGCCATTTGATTAAGTGTTCAGCTTGCGAGTAGAAGCTGTTAGGGAGCCTTTTGGACCTAGACATGGCGCTGACAATTTTTAGGGCCTTCCTCTGACACCGCCTGGTATAGAGATCCTGGATGGCAGGAAGCTTGGCCCTAGTGAAATATTCCTAAACATGCTTCCTGTTTGCAACAATGCACTAAAGTAATACTGCAAAAAATGTGACAAAGCAATTCACTTTTTGTCCTGTATACAATGTCTTGTTTGGGGCAAATCCAATACAACACATTACTAAGTACCACTCTCCATATTTTCAAGCATAGTGATGGCTGCATCATGTTATGGGTATGCTTGTAATTGTTATGGATTGGGGGGGGTTTCAGGATAAAACAATTAATGGAATGTAGCTAAGCACAGGCAAAATCCTAAGCGGCGATACAGCCTGACAGAATGCTCTCGATGGTGCATCTGTAGAAGTTCAAAAGGGTCTAAGGGGCCAAGTCAAATTTCTTTAGCCTCCTGAGTTTGAGGAGGCACTACTTCTTCACCATGCTGTCAGTGTGGAGGGCCCATTTCAGCTCCTCAGTGATGTGCACGCCGAGGATCTTGAGCCTCTCCATTGCAGCCCCTTCTATCTGGAAGAAGTGAGAAGAGTGGAAGGAGTAAATGGTAGAAATGGTAATTGAGCCTGCACTAGTGAATGTTTCTTGGCAATCAAGGGATCCTGATAAACAGTGCCTTGACTTTTTCTACATTTTAAGTTACAGCCTTATTCTAAAAATGATTAAATATTTTTTTTCTTCTCAGCAATCTACACATCAGCAATACCCCATCATGACAAAGCAAAAACTGTTTTCTTTTTTTATTTATATGTTTTCTAAAATAAAAGTAACAGAATTACCTTCTTTACATACATTGGGGCAAAAAAGTATTGTCAGCCACCAATTGTGCAAGTTCTCCCACTTAAAAAGATGAGAGGCCTGTAATTTTCATCATAGGTACACTTCAACTATGACAGACAAAATGAGAAGAAAAAAAATCCAGAAAATCACATTGTAGGATTTTTAATGAATTTATTTGCAAATTATGGTGGAAAATAAGTATTTGGTCACCTACAAACAGGCAAGATTTCTGGCTCTCACAGACCTGTAACTTCTTCTTTAAGAGGCTCCTCTGTCCTCCACTCGTTACCTGTATTAATGGCACCTGTTTGAACTTGTTATCAGTATAAAAGACACCTGTCCACAACCTCAAAAAGTCACACTCCAAACTCCACTATGGCCAAGACCAAAGAGCTGTCAAAGGACACCAGAAACAAAATTGTAGACCTGCACCAGGCTGGGAAGACAATCTGCAATAGGTAAGCAGCTTTGTTTGAAGAAATCAACTGTGGGAGCAATTATTAGGAAATGGAAGACATACAAGATCACTGATAATCTCCCTCGATCTGGGGCTCCACGCAAGATCTCACCCCGTGGGGTCAAAATGATCACAAGAACGGTGAGCAAAAATCCCAGAACCACACGGGGGGACCTAGTGAATGACCTGCAGAGAGCTGGGACCAAAGTAACAAAGCCTACCATCAGTAACACACTACGCCACCAGGGACTCAAATCCTGCAGTGTCAGACGTGTCCCCCTGCTTAAGCCAGTACATGTCCAGGCCCGTCTGAAGTTTGCTAGAGAGCATTTGGATGATCCAGAAGAAGATTGGGAGAATGTCATATGGTCAGACGAAACCAAAATATAACTTTTTGGTAAAAACTCAACTCGTCTTGTTTGGAGGACAAAGAATGCTGAGTTGCATCCAAAGAACACCATACCTACTGTGAAGCATGGGGGTGGAAACATCATGCTTTGGGGCTGTTTTTCTGCAAAGGAACCAGGACGAATGATCCGTGTAAAGGAAAGAATGAATGGGGCCATGTATCGTGACATTTTGAGTGAAAACCTCCTTCCATCAGCAAGGGCATTGAAGATGAAACGTGGCTGGGTCTTTCAGCATGACAATGATCCCAAACACACCGCTCGGGCAACGAAGGAGTGGCTTCGTAAGAAGCATTTCAAGGTTCTGGAGTGGCCTAGCCAGTCTCCAGATCTCAACCCCATAGAAAATCTTTGGAGGGAGTTGAATGTCCGTGTTGCCCAGCATGGAGGAATGGGCCAAAATACCAGCAACAGTGTGTGAAAACCTTGTGAAGACTTACAGAAAACGTTTGACCTCTGTCATTGCCAACAAAGGGTATATAACAAAGTATTGAGATAAACTTTTGTTATTGACCAAATACTTATTTTCCACCATATTTGCAAATAAATTCATTAAAAATCCTACAATGTGATTTTCTGGATTTTTTTCCTCATTTTGTCTGTCATAGTTGAAGTGTACCTATGATGAAAATTACAGGCCTCTCTCATATTTTTAAGTGGGAGAACTTGCACAATTGGTGGCTGACTAAATACTTTTTTGCCCCACTGTAAGTATTCAGACCCTTTGTTATGAGACTTGAAATTGAACTCAGGTGAATCCTGTTTCCATTGATAATCCTTGATGTTTCTACAACTTGGAGTCCACCTGTGGTAAATTCAATTGATCGGACATGATTTGGAAAAGCATACACCTGTCTATTTAAATTCTAACAGTTGACAGTGCATATCAGAGCAAAAACCAAGCCATGAGGTCGAAGGAATTGTCCGTAGACCTCGGAGACTGGATTGTGTTGAAGCCCAGATCTGGGGAAGGGTACCAACAAAAATTATGCTGCATTGAAGGTCCCCAAGAACACAGTGGCCACAGTCATTCTTAAATGGAAGAAGTTTGGAACCACCAAGAGTCTTTCTAGAGCTGGCCACGCGGCCAAACCGAGCAATCGGTGGCGAAGGGCCTTGGTCAGGGAGGTGACCAAGAACCAGATGGTCACTCTGACAGAGCTCCAAAGTTCATCTGTGGAGATGGGAGAATCTCACCGAAGGACAACCATCTCTGCAGCACTCCACCAATCATTCCATTAGAGTGGCCAGACGGAACCCACTCCTCAGTAAAAGGCACATGACAGCCCACTTGGAGTTTGCCAAAAGGCCTCTAAAAGACTCTCAGACCATGAGAAACAAGATTCTCTCATCTGATGAAACCAAGATATTGAACTGGAGGAAGCCTGGCACCATCTCTATGGTGAAGCATGGTGAAGCATGGTGGTGGTGTCGTCATGCTGTGGGGAAGTTTTTCAGTGGCAGGGACTGGGAGACAAGTCATGATCGAGCAAAGATGAACGGAGCAAAGTATAGAGAGATCCTTGATGAAAATCTGCTACAGAGTGCTCAGGACCTCAGACTGGGGCAAAGTTTCACCTTCCAACAGGACAACAACCCTAAGCACACAGCCAAGACAACGTAGGAGTGGCTTCAGGACAAGTCTCTGAATGTCCTTGAGTGTCCAGCCAGAGCCTGGACTTGAATCCAACCTAACATCTCTGGAGAGATCTGAAAATAGCTGTGCAGCAACACTCTCCATCCAACCTGACAGAAATTGAGAGGATCTGCTGAGAGGAATGAGAGAAACTCCCTGAATACAGGTGTGCCATGCTTGTAGCGTCATACCCAAGAAGACTCGAGGCTGTAGTTGCTGCCAAGGTGCTTCAACAAAGTACTGTGTAAAGGGTCTGAATAAACTCAGCAAATGAATAAATGTCCTCTCACTGTAAACTGTGTTTATTTAAAGCAAACTTAACGTGTAAATATTTGTATGAAACTAAGACTCAGCAACAGACAGAAACGGAACAAGTTCCACAGACGTGACTAACAGAAATTGAATAATGTGTCCCTGAACAAAGGGTGGGTCAAAATCAAAAGTAACAGTCAGTATCTGCTGTGGCCACCAGCTGCAGTAAGTATTGCAGTACAGCTCCTCCTCATGGACTGCACCATATTTGCCAGTTCTTACTGTGAGACGTTACCTCGCTCTTCCCATACATTTCTGGGGGGAATGGCCCTAGCCCTCACCCTCCGATCCAACAAGTCCCAGACATTTTCAATGGGATTGAGATCCGGGCTCTTTGCTGGCCATGGCAGAACACTGACATTCCTGTCTTGTAGGAAATCATGCACAGAACGAGCAGTATGGCTGGTGACATTGTCGTGCTGGAGGGTCATGTCAGGATGAGCCTGCAGGAAGGGTACCACATGAGGGAGGAGGATGTCTTCCCTGTAATGCACAGCGTTGAGATTGCCTGCAATGACAACAAGCTCAGTCCGATGATGCTGTGACACACCGCCCCATATCATGACGGACCCTCCACCTCCAAATCGATCCCGCTTCAGAGTACAGGCCTCGGTGTAACGCTCATTCCTTCAATGATAAATGTGAATCCGACCATCACCCCTGGTGAGACAAAACCGCAACTCATCAGTGAAGAGCACTTTTTGCCAGTCCTGTCTGGTCCAGAGACGGTGGGTTTGTGCCCATAGGTGACGTTGTTGCCGGTGATGTCTGGTGAGGACCTGGCTTACAACAGGCCTACAAGTCCTCAGTCCAGCCTCTCTCAGCCTATTGCGTACAGTCTGAGCACTGATGTGCGTTCCTGGTGTAACTCTGGCAGTTGTTGTTGCCATCCTGTACCTGTCCCACAGGTGTGATGTTCGGATGTACCGATCCTGTGCAGGTGGTGTTACACGTAGTGTGCCACTGCGAGGATGATCAGCTGTCCGCCCTGTCTCCCTGTAGCGCTGTCTTAGGCGTCTCACAGTACGGACATTTCAATTTATTGCCCTGGCCACATCTGCCATCCTCATGCCTCCTTGCAGCATGCCCAAGGCATGTTCACGCAGACAAGCAGGGACCCTGGGCATCTTTCTTCTGGTGTTTTCCCGAATCAGTAGAAAGGCCTCTTTAGTGTCCTAAGTTTTCATAACTGTGACCTTAATTGCCAACCGTCTGTAAACTGTTAGTGTCTTAACGACCATTCCACAGGTGCATGTTCATTAATTGTTTATGGTTCATTGAACAAGCATGGTAAACAGTGTTTAAACCCTTTACATTGAAGATATGTGAAGTTATTTGAATTTGAACAAATTATCTTTGAAAGACAGGGTTCTGAAAAAGGGACATTTATTTTTCTGTTGAGTTTACTTGTGTAAATTTGTTATGAGAATTTCGTTATCAATGTTCATAAACTTCAATTAATCTACTCAGTCTGCAACCCAGAGTTTGTAAGGTTCTGGTTTAAATGTTTATTCACGAGAGCGCTCTAAAATCAAAAATGCAAACAGTGTTTATAACACACACAAACAAGTTCAAATCTTAAGGAATGCCTTGCTCAGACAGTCAGTGTTTTTCCACTACACAGATACATTGTTTAATCTGCAACATGTTTCATAATTTTCTGCAAGCCTAACAGTTTCTCCCCTCCACGGGTGGAGACAGAATGTCCTGTAAGGAGCACAGTAGTACAACTTGTCTGTCGATAGCTCCTCTTACCTTTTGTTTCCCACTTGCACCCTGCTTACATACTAAAAAGGAACAAAAGGTCCTTGTTCTAATTCTGACTAAAACTACACACATCATCAGATTATAGTTTTATGATTCTAATATTTTCACACAATTATATGGTTTCAGGATGGAATATTTTTAGTCATTATCTTAACATTATACCTTAAACATATAAATCATTTAGTCATTATCTTACCATTACCGTAAACATATAAATCATATGAATGTCTATTATATCACATTTATTTGCAAAAATGTCTAAACCTGTTTTTGCTTTGTCATTATGAGGTATTGTGTGTAGATTGATTTGGGGGGGGGGGGGGGGGGGGGGGTGCGATTTAATCAATTTTAGAATTAGGCTGTAAGAGGTAACAAAATATGGAAAGAGTCAAGGGGTCTGAAAACTTTCTGAGTGCACTATATTACATGTGAAACGGGTGAACTTTGTAGCATTTTTTGCAATGGTCATAAACTGCACAGCACAAATGAAGAAATCAGAGTGCAGCAGAATGCTTTTTGGGGACTCAGTGAGTTGACAACCGAAGCATTGTAAGTATTCCTGTCAAAGGGATGTGAACCATATGGAGGGGTGCTAGCAAATGCAGCCGTGGCAGAGATCTGTAAACTCGTAGACGACTATGCTGTGTTTTGTTTGGAACTAACTCAAAGCCAGAAAGAACGGGATTACAGAGGAAACTACAGCTACTGGAACTGAAGACCGCACGAGAGCGCGCAGATCGACCCATACAGCGCCGTATGGGGGGGGGGAAGTTAGGACAATTCTAAGGGCCTGTGACTGACAGGATCCCCCAAAAATTATTAGAACATTAAGTTCATAATTTAATATTGAAAAAAAGGACCTATCATCATTAATATAATATTTGTTTTACAATGCACTAATAAAACTACGTTTTTTTCTTTTCTTGTTTTTGTTAAAAAGTAAACATCCAGAGAGCCTCTGTATGGAAAAAAAATAAAATGATTAAATCCTTTTCAATGATAAGAATTCAAACACTAATTATTTTTCCACAATGATCATTTTATGAAACAAAAACAGCCTAAAGTCTGTATTGGATGCTGGATAGTTTGAAGCATTGAATGACAGCCAATGTTAAAATAATACCTTCAGGGCTTCTGGTCATTTGCACACACCGTACATAGCCTTTTCTATGTTATTCTATTTTATTTTGTGTTATTGACTGTACGTTTGATTATGTGTAACTCTGTGTTGTTTTTGTCGCACTGCTTGGCTTGATCTTGGCCAAGTCGCATTTGTTAATGAGAACTTGTTCTCAACTGACCTCACTGGTTAAATAAAGGTTAAATAAAAAATAAATATATACAAATGGTCGAGGTATGTCTCCATGGCTTTGAAGCAGACTGTGGTGGTGATACGCAACTGCAGGTCATTTGGGTCCATATTCTGCAGGATTCAGTGCAGTTTAATTTTTTCCATGGTGCATGCAGTTAATTTAAGTTACTGAAATGTTGGTTGATGTTATTACAAATGGTAGTATATTATAGGATATATCATCATGTGTGTCATGTACACTCTACAGAGCCAGGATCCTCTTCAAGTGATACGGTTTTGTCAGGGAGGAGTGTGGAAGTGAAGGAAGAGGTGAAAGACTGTGCCGGCAGTACCAATGCAGATGATGAGGATGGAGCAAATGAGAGAAGGTGCACAGAAAGAGACGGACAAAGTGAGAATGTTGAAAAACAAGCTGATCAGTGACTTTGCTAGCAAGAAGGCTCGCCGTTCTTGCTAGCACCCGATGCCCAAAGGCTGAGAACAAGATATGAGAGAATACAGTAGACGGCATGTGTCCGAAAGTGATTGATGACCAATTTTATGTGTCATGTGGTTATGCCACAGAGCTATAATTTAATATTGCATGGTACACTTTTTAATAATAGTAATATGTTTAAAGGTCGGTACAGTAGGCATTTCGGGATTAACATTTTGGAAGAAAATATTATATTTAAAAATAAAATTGTATCTTACCTTTAATGAAGGAAAGCTTTATGTCTCTCTCCCTCTCTCGCCGATCTGTTTCTCTCTACACACGAGCACAAGGGTTCCTGGAGGGGGGGTGGGGGGGGGGGGGGGGGTTGTGTGCGTGTGTGTGGAAGGTCTTTGAAACAACTGTCTGAAAACAGTGGGGTCCTGTGGCTTCCGAGGATCTCATGACCTCTGAACCTCCAAAAGACTTCTCGGCATATCCGAATGTTGGGTCAGCAAAAAATAATGTCAGAAAACTGTTTTTATGTGTTCTCAGAATGAGTCCTGGTGTGGTTGTCGCAGTCAATCACGCCATTCTCTTAAACAAACCTATAAAAAGAGAGTCCATACATTTTCTCAGTTAGGACACAGAGGACCATAGGACTGCTGACGGAACAATCTCAAAGAGACTCCGTGAATCCTTTATCACCCATGGAGCATTTTGAAGGCGAGTTGAAATTACAATAATAATGAATGCTTTTGATATCTAACGATGCAGGTTTATAAAGATATATTGTATATTATTTTACCTTTGTTTAACTAGGCAAGTCAGTTAAGAACAAATTCTTATTTTCAATGACGGCCTTGGAACAGTGGGTTAACTGCCTGTTCAGGGGCAGAACGACAGAGTTGTACCTTGTCAGCTCGGGGATTTGAACCCCTCAACTTGGATATACGTACCAAGTCACCCACGATGAATTTAAAATCTATTTTTTTCTTACGGCGAAGGGGAAACAGACCATACAGATTTTTTAAGATTTGAAGAGTTTTCAGAAGAGACCTCAGGCAGTTTCATACATAGACTCTTATGGTAGCTGTAGTTATAACCTTTACTAAACCTTTAACTAAATCCACATATCTATAGGTGTTGTGAGCCGTAAAGTATTTCTACATCCTCTCTTTCAAAGTCCTGTTAAAGTGTTAAACAACTGACGCTTTCAAATACGAACCTGTAGCAAAATGTACGATATTGTCCTTCGTCATGAGTTTCTGAAAAGTATTATTAAAACAATCCTTACCGCCGTCAGTCTGCACTTTCTTGGGTGCTCCTCCTTCCTCCAAGATATAGTCAAAGGCCCGGGTCACCTCTGCCCCACTCTTATTTCTTTAAGACCCTTACAAATGCTATTTTAGATAAAATGTCTATAACTGTTAGCATGTATCGATTTCCATCCTTTTTATCAGCAAGTGCCTGCATGCCACATAGATCCGCCTGAAACCGGGTCATGGCATGAGTAGAAAAAAACTATATTTAGAGGAAATTGTTTTCGCACCGGTTTATACAGAGTGTAAGCATCCTGTTCTGCTAGCCAATCATTCACTTGAGCATCGCCTAACCTGCTACCTGTTTCTTCAACTATAGCTCTCTGGAACCTCTCCTTCCCGCCGAAAGACCCTGGGTTAGAGCGGGTATAATAAATGTATTTCACTCAGCTACCCTTCTTGCCTCTCTGATGTACAATAACATTAATAAGCCCATTAAAAATAATGAGAACATTTCATATACATACATTCAGACAATTCAGGATATGAAGCAAGATATTAGTACCTGTTTTCTCAATGACCCATGCATGCAACACATGGTATACTTGGTTTACATTTACAGGCTTATATCTCTGAATTTTTAAAACACATACATCCGTTATACAAGTATATTAACAACAAAACGTTACAATTAAATGATGGTTCAAACAAATAAACTAAAATCTTAGACAAGGATGTTTCTAGTTCTTCAGAATCATCCACAAGACGTGATACCTGTTGTGACCAGTGTAGTCTTCCGCGACTCATGATTTGTTCCATTTTTAACACACGCTCTGCATTAGTATTGTTGGATGTGTAGAGCGATACATTGTCCACTTCCTCTCAAAATAAAAAAATGCATTTATTATCTTTAACAAATAAACAATGGGTAACAATTTGCATACTATCTATTTAAAAAATAATAATAATGTTACTCGTTTTCTTGGGGTTTATTGAGCCAGAAAGTCACTACATCAGCCACCAAAGCCTCCTTGTATTTGTTATTGTCCACCAGTACTTTCTTGGTTTCTTTGAGTCGCTCATGGATGAAGATCACCTCCTTCAGTTCATGTAGGAAAGTATCTGTCACACCAAAGACCCATACACCATAGACCCATACACCATAGACCCATAGACTCCAGGGCTCTGACCGTCGATGTTATATTTTTTTCAACTAGAAAATGTTTCTATGCAGGACAAGGATTGTCCTGACTTTCAAGAATGCCTGAGTAGCTTCGCCTTGCTTTTCTGGTTGGCTGGAAAGTTTCACCATCCAATTATTTCAGATCTACAAGAGTTCAAGTCTTACCATGGTACGGACGGACGGTGGCGATACATTGGCACATGATAATTATTATAATATGGCAAATATGAGTAAATTCTTGCATTCTATACATGCTGGTTTTCGAGGGCTATACATAACGCATGAAACAGATTAATGGGAGGGTATACAGGCTGTTGCTAATTTATTAATGTGCAATTTGCCGAAATGGCTAATGGAAACACTTCAACCACTACATTTTTTTATTCAACACTGTAGGTGTATTCTAGTGACAAATCAAGAAGCCAAACCAATTCTAGACAGTCAATAGTGTGCAATACCGTTTTGCATTGAAAGTAGCTAGCCTAACCATCTCTTTTCCCCCAATCATTTTTTCAGCTGAAGGCCATCTCACCGGAGGCCACAAGAGCTTTGTGAAATCAGCAGGACACAATACATGGCAAGATGGCCAACCAATCATTAAACCAAACCGTTATCGTGATTGAGGTTAGTGTAATAGTGTTGCATAATTTTTTTTACTTTGTAAATCAAACGTGTCCCGTTTATTTCAGAAAGACACCCCTTGGCTATTCATTTGCTTGCGATAAGGGAGGTTGTGAGACTTCCCTACGACATTGTTATCCAATTCAACTCATGTACCAGTAATAACCTCCCATCTTCTTGTGTCAGTCTGCAGATGTAGAGGCTGCAGGTCCTGGGGTCAAGCAGGAGAAGTCTGAAGGAGTTGCCGCTCCCGCGACAAAGCAGAGACATCCAGACTGGAGTTGCTGGAGTGCCCCCTGTTGTCACGGAGGACCCCACCACCGCCCCAGGACCCGCAGCATCACGGAGGTCAGTAATTAACTGTAACACACAGGATCTGACCACAGATTAGACCCAGAGAGACTGGGCTGGCCTCCTGCTCCCGGCTCAGAGTACTTACCGGTATTTCACCAGAGCCAGAAGACAGTTAATTCCTGTGAAGATGGTGATTGTGACGCGTTAGACACTGACGTTGATGATACGTCTTGTTCTTACGCTACAGAGATGGACCCTGACAACATGCCCTTGGTTTTAGAGACCCCGACTGATCTGTCTAGAGGGGACTGGAACCGGTACAGTAGTAGTGTATACTCTGAAGGGTGCCTAAATAATAAAGGAGATGTTATAGTGGTAGATGATGTGACTACAAGTGGAGGGCAATGCTCGTCCCACATGGAATGCAGACAGTCACCTACAGAGGTTAAAGTTCTCTGTCAATGAGCCAGGTTTCCATCAAATGGATTCTGGTTTGGAGATGACATAGCCTAATACAGACAAGCATGTCTGTTATACGAAATATAGTCTCAAATCAGGCCCAGCGGCAGGATTAAGTTGGCAAGGGGGCACAACTATTTTCACTTGCTGATAATAATCGATAGTACAATTACATACACTGTATTTGCAGCCTCGGACTGCTGTCTTGCCGCAGAAATACAGACTACTGCACCGCTTTACAAACATGGACAATCCATAACTGGGTCGAGAAAATGCAGTTATGACAACGCTACACAGCTACATGCACAATACCAATCAATGCAATGCAAAACAGTTGCCTATTACAGTAATAACACTTCCCCATGCCAATACAATGCATTTCCAATCGCGGAAAGCAAACAATAATGTACAATGCACTACCACGACTTGTCGGTACAATGCAGCTTGGACGCAGCTACTAAGTTGTCTTCCCACAAGAGTGCTGTACTACACTGTGTATGATAAGAGAAATTAGTATTCCATAGCAACAAGTTGTTTCTGGCAACACTATAGCTACATCGTTACTCAACCATTGGTCAAGGTCTGCCCACCCTCATCAATGTAATGCATAGCACCTCTTCTAACATAAACATATAAAACAACATTAAAAACAATCATATTATATTATAAACTAAACATTTCCAATCCAATCACAGAAATCAAGCAGTAGACTTGGCAGCAATGCCAATAAAGACAATCACATCTACACCTATTTCTGACATTTGCCACGCATTTCCAAAAACTAGCAAATAACAAAATAATAAAAGCCCATCCAGGCTGCCTGCTCTTACCAAGATTCAAAAGAGTTGCAGCCACCTTGATGCTGTGTTGAACCTCCTCAGCAGTCTCTCGTTCCACTCCCCACGGAATTTGCTTGTAAGATCCCTCTCAAAGCCAGTTGAAAGCTACCCTTTCCTGCTGTGCAACATGCGCCGTCTGTGCTCACAGAACATTTTCAATGTTGAAAAAGAGTTCTCGCACATTGCCGTGGATGCTCCAAATGTTAATCCCAGATTCAATGCCATCAGCACAGGCATTGCTGTTAGAGGCCGGGAGTATCTATCCAAAATGTAGTCAATTTTCCTTCTCCAGATCAGACGATTTCAGTCTGTAGAAACTGCCATGCAACAGTAAACTCGGCTTCCACAAAAACCAGCAGTCATTTCACCTTTTTGACATCCATAAAGGTTTCATTCTCTGGGTGCAAGGCACACAGGGCCTCAACAAGTTGGCTGTTTCGTTAGTTAAATATTGCTGACATTTCTCCCAGTACAGCATCGAGTGCTGAAAAACAGTATTTTGCACTCCCTCTAATTACCGGTCCATTGTTGTTTTGACCACATATTCTTTCAGATTACAACTCACTACTCTTTGCCGTTTGCTTGGAGAGGGAGTGTCCGTGTGCTTGTATTTCCTTGCAGGAATATTCCAGCCACTCTCTGTCTTTGAACAACGTGCTACAAAATGCCTGTTTTCTCCCACAGAACAGGCAGGTTGGGTATTTCCCCAGACAAAGCTGCACTGGCTCCTCATCACCAAGGTTGTCAGGCACTAATGGAGGCGTCGGTGCTTGTAATAACCTAGCGGTGCTGCTGCTAGGTTCGGTCTTGGAGGCTGCAGTTGTTGGATTGGCTCCCTCCTATGTCACCAGGCTGGAAGACGGTTGCGCAGGTGCCTTTGCTGCTGGGCTCGACGGCCTTGGCGATTCGTGTTGGCTCAGCGGCAGGCTTCTCCCCCTCCCCGCCGCTTTGATTCGATGCTGCCGTTGTGCCCTGGCGAAGCCACTTTCTAATATCCATCATGCTATCAGTTACCAAACTAACTGTTAACTTTAGTTAAATTACATCCATGAAAGTAAACCTAAAACGGTCAAATTGACCCCGCCCTTCTACTGTGAAGGTCAATCAAAGTTTGTTTTTTTCAACTGGTAAAATATGTATAATGTATGCGTGCAAGGGAGTTGCATGAATTAGGCATTCACAACAAATCGGTTTGGCATGATGGAGGGGACAGATTGTGGGACAGAATAGGGACACAAAACTGATGGGGAACAATATTTCGGGCTTGTCTCAAATATGTTATTTTCTCTTTAAGCTGTGTGCACTGAACCAACATGCATAATTGTTGATGACACTCCGATGTTCAGATGAATGGAATTTAATGGTCTATAAAGGGCACCACAGCAGCACTTAACTCAGTGGTGTGTAGCTGCTGGCAAATTCATTCAAAGCCTCTACTTTATCACTCAGGATGCAACTTTCCAGTGCTACTATTTTGCCGTGTAATGTTCTTAAAACTAAATCAGACAAACCCATAGTAGAATAGTTTATCTATTTACCTTGTCGACTTGTTGTTCTGTGGTCCATGCAGATAAGAAAAATATTCCTCTCAAAGCGCATTCAGGTTACGAGAGTGAAACATGTATTGACAGTCAATGCACAACTATTCTTAATGCAATCACGGGAAAACACTTGAAAGCAGTTTTGGCATTGTAAAAAAAAAAAAAAAGCGGGATTCCAGTTTCACATTACTACCACATTTGTTTATCTATTCATTGAATTGCGTGTCTGGCATCGTTTTACAAATGCAGTTTTACAACACGTGTTTCAAGCATGGTTTATATGCGGTGGGCGAAGCCAAAAATATGAGCGTATTTGTTTTGTAGTTGTCATTAAAACATTTTTATGAAGACTATACAATATGAATATATGAAGACTATATTCGTTGGTACTTTCAATTTTTACACATTTTCTCATAAAAAGTATATTTCGACACTGTCTGCTCAGAATAATTTGCCAAACTTGGAATCAATCATAACTCTCGTACATACCACTCTTTATGAAAGCAGCTAATGGCCTGCTTCTAGCTCCGACGTAAACACTGCCTCTTGTGAAAACACGAGCAACAGATATAGCCATCTCCCAAAGACTGAAATAAGATAAACAGATATTTAAGTGCACTTGAAATATGCAGCATGCCACACGAATTGTTTTGATCGTACGAAGAGTTAACTTCGTTGATCGTTTAGCCAATGTATTGAAAGCTAGCCAATGTTTGACTAGCCTAGCCAGCTACTGTAAAATGTGTGTTTCATTAGCTAGGGATCTCTCGGTTAGTGAATTACATGTTTAAATTGGTTTTGGCATGATTGTATGTCTCATTTCAAGTAACTAGCTGCAGGCTTAAAGAAACATTCTATCATATAATTTGCACAGAAACCCAAATAAATGTAGATAGAAAGATGTGTGTGTCATGTACTTTAGAATGGATGTTTAAAAACGTCAGCAGAATATGCATATTCGCCCCATACATATGGCATATCCTTACACACATAGCATACCTTGCAATACAATTTCTCTAAAAACAGTTGTACAGTGTGCTCTTCAATAAGAAAACCAGAGTTTGATTTCTATACCAGATGAGTTCTCAAATAGCAGGTGCCCAATATCATGGTGGACGTGCATAATGTTGGATGCATTGGAATATAAGGTATGGCGAATGATACAGAGGCTGTAGGATTATACAAAAAGCAGTTGGGAAATGAATGTTTGAGTTTTAAACACTAAATGTTCAGTGAATGTGAGTATAATTAAGTGGTTTTCATGATTAACTTTCCTAACCTTCTAAAAGTTGACGGTGACATGCTTTTCATAATGTACACTTTATGCGTATACATTTGAACAAAGAACACCATAAAGTGTTTATTTTTTATTTATCTTGAAGAACAATCTGGCCATAATGGCCATGTACTCTTATCTCCACCCAGCACACACAGAAAAGGACTAGTCACTGGTTCCTACCATTCCAGGGAGTTTTCTTAGCCACCGTGCTTCTACATCTGCATTGTTTACTGTTTGGGGTTTTAGGCTGGGTTTCTGTATAAGCACTTTGTGACATCTGCTGATGTAAAAAGGGCTTTATAAATAAATGTGATTCATTGATTGATTATTGAGTACGGAGACAAATAGCAAAGGTACTTCAGGCACTATTTGGAGTATGTAAATATAGTGTAACCTACCAATCAATGTATATCAAGTGCAGTGGAGGGCACAATCTTACAATGTTGTAGTCCAGACATGAGAGCTTTACCATCTATGCCAAAAGCCTGGGCCTCTGACGGAGACTGTAGAACTGTTATCGCCGCATCCTTCAGTATTACCCCTACTCTCTAGGCGCATGTGTGTCCAGGCCCTATAGGCATATTGAAAGGATCCCACCCTGGTCACCAATGTAGCTGACCGATATAGAGAGAGGCAAGGACCTTAGCAGAATGCAATCTAAAGCTTGTGTGGTCCAGAGACGGGGAACTCTAGCATCTTTGGCAAAAGCCTGGGCTCCTGACAGAGACAATAGAATTGTCCACATTCCATGTTAAAATTGTAAGATAAAACAAATTTGTCACCTGTCAGAAGCGAGCTGCTGTCTGAAGAGGAACAGATATAGCTAGCTCCCAAAGACTGAAATAAGATAAATATCTGTTTGAGTGCACTTGAAATATGCAGCATGCAATACAAATTGTTTTGATTGTATGAAGACTCCATTGACCATTTAGCCAATTTATTGAAAGCTAGCCAATGTTTGACTAGTCAAGCCAGCTACTGTAAATGTCCATTTGTGTTTCATTAGCTAGCAGTCAGTGAATAGCAGTTGTGAAAAAAGTACACAATTATTATATTTGAGTAAAAGTCATAGAAAATGACTAGAGTAGAGGTGTAAGTCACCCAGTGAAGTACTACTTGAGTAAAAGTCTAAAAGTATTTGATTTGAAATATACTTAAGTATCAAAAGTAAATGTAATTGCTCAAATTTACTTTTTTATCAAAAGCAAAAGTATAAATAATTTCAAATTCCTTATATTAAGCAAACCAGACGGCATTATTTCCTTGCTTATTTTAATTTACGGAAAGCCAGGGGCACACTCCAACACTCAGACATTATTTACAAACAAAGCATGTGTTTAGTGAGTCATCAGATCAGAGGCCGTAGGGATGACCAGAGATGTTCTCTTGATAAGTGTGTGAATTTTATAATTTTCCTGTCCTGCTAAGCATTCTAAATGTAAAGAGTACCTTTTGGGTGTCAATTAAAATGTATGGAGTAAATAGTACATAATTGTCTTTAGGAATGTAGGAAAGTAAAAGTTGTCAAAAGTACAAATAGTAAAGTACAGATACCCCCAAAAACTACTTAAGTAAAAATAGTTGAAAGTATTTCTTAAGTACTTTACACCACAGGTGAATAGCACTTGGCTGATCTCTTGGAGCAGGACACAGGAGAGCTGAATAAATCATGTGAGACAAGAATTAAACAAATAAATCGCAGCAAAGCAATGTAGTTTGTGAAATAGAAAATTAACATCCTGACAGACTGAGGCAGGCTGCTCTGCAATCATCCAATTATTGACCGGGATAATGTGGCATTTCTTATTTGTCAGTATGAATGAAATTAGTGGGTCCTGCCTTGATGACTGTATTAGATTTACAGTACTTGTCCTATAGATTTTTGTTGTCTTAAACTATTACCTAGAATAAACTGATAGCTCTATTGCTAGCACGTCATTCCAGGAAAGGGGCGTTTTAGCTATCTGCTCCTGCTAGCTACATCTAATGGTCTGGGAGGACAGAACACTACCACTCAACACCCCCTACAACTGTTCTGCAGTAAAACCTCGCAATCCCAAGTATTTCTCTCCCGCTGCCACCACAACCTCTATTTTCTGCAACTTTAGATCCATTTCTGCAATACAATTGACAACCATAGCTATGAATGCCAAGAAACCTACCTTACTGAAGCACATATTATTTCAATCACTCTCTTAGTTTCTGCCTACTCACAGAAATCCTCTAAGGATCCCTCACCCTGTACCATCTTCCTCAGCCACTCTCTTCACTGCTTCAGTATGTTTTTTTGGGGACGCTGGGATTTGACAGCAGAGGCATTACAAGGAATCCTGTCGATTTAATGCTCCATCCTCACAGGCACCTGAGCCTGTTTAGGGATGGGATTTGAACTGTGACTGAAGGAGTGGAGTGGTATCTTGATGTATTTTGTGTATGATCTCGGTTTACGAATATGTTTGTTTCAATACCCTGTACAGTAGGTTGAGGCAATACACCACAATAGGTGTAGTTTGCTATAAAACCTTGAAGACTTGATGTGTAACATAATAAGCAGTACCGTAATTCAAAGAACAGCGCGCATATCACTCATTTTTAGCCACACCCTTTGAGCTATGACGCCACCCAATAACATCCTTTCTCTCCAGTGTAAACGGAAGTGAACAGTGACCAAGAAGAATTTCCACATTAGCGTTTTTATTGTTCCTATTAAGACGTTTATTGACAACATGGAACTCAAAATATGACTAATTTAACTGCACAGCATCACATACTTACCCCATGTAGTCTTTAATTCGCGTTGGAGGCGGGACTTGGTTAAAATACGTTTTTTTTAGGTAACGCTAGTTAGCTGCTAGCAATGTCTAACTGTATGGTTTTTCACACTCAAATAGCCTCCATCATGGAGGTGCTAGCGAATGCAGCCGTGGCAGATATCTGTAAGCTCGTAGACGACGACTATGCAGTGTTTCGTTTGGAAATAACTCAAAGCCAGAAAGAAAACAGGGCATTGCGGAGGAAACTACAGCTTCTGGAACTGAAGGTGTCACGGGAGCGCGCAGAGAGGACACCGCGAGAGCGCGTCCTCGCCAGTCGTCCCAGTAGTGTCAAGATCCTCGACCAATTCAGAGGAATGGCAAGAGGTATACCTCGCAGAAGGCTGCGCGGCCTGTCGCCATTCATATATTGCTCGGTGCCTGTCGCCATTCATATATTGCTCGGTGCCTGTCGCCATTCATATATTGCTCGGTGCCTGTCGCCATTCATATTTAACTCAGTGCCTGTCGCCATTCATACAGTTGAGGTCGGAATTTTACATACACCTTCACCAAATACATTTTAACTCAGTTTTTCACAATTACTGACATTCATTCCTAGTAAAAAAAACCTGTTTTAGGTCAGTTAGGATCACCACTTTATTTTAAGAATGTGAAGTGTCAGAATAATAGTAGAGTGATTTATTTCAGCTTTTATTTATTTCATCACATTCCCAGTGGGTCAGAAGTTTACATACACTCAATTAGTATTTGGTAGCATTGCCTTTAAATTGTTTAACTTGGTTCAAATGTTTTGGGGAAACTTCCACATGCTTCCCACAATAAGTTGGGTGAATTTTGACCCATTCCTCCTGACAGAGCTGGTGTGACTGAGTCAAGTTTGTAGGCCTCCTTTCTCGCACACACTTTTTCAGTTCTGCCCACAAATTTTCTATGGGATTGAGGTCAAGGCCTTGTGATGGCCACTCCAATACCTTGACTTTGTCCTTAAGCCATTTTGCCACAACTTTGGAAGTATGCTTGGGATCATTGTCCATTTGGAAGATCCATTTGCGACCAAGCTTTAACTTCCTGACTGATGTCTTGAGATGTTCCTTCAATATATCCACATAATTTTCCTCCCTCATGATGCCATCTATTTTGTGAAGTGCACCAGTCCCTTCTGCAGCAAAGCACTCCCACAACATGATACTGCCACCCCTGTGCTTCACAGTTGGGAAGGTGTTCTTCGGGCTTGCAAGCCTCCCCCTCTTTCCTCCAAACATAACAATGCTCATTATGGCCAAACAGTTCTATTTTTGTTTCATCAGACCAGTGGACATTTCTACCAAAAGTACGATCTTTGTCCCCATGTGCAGTTGCAAACCCTAGTCTGTTTTTTTTATGGCAGTTTTGGAGCAGTGGCTTCGTCCTTGCTGAGCGGCCTTTCAGGTGATGTCGATATTGGACTCTTTTTACTGTGGATATAGATACTTTTGTACCTGTTTCCTCCAGCATCTTCACAAGGTCCTTTGCTGTTGTTCTGGGATTGATTTGCACTTTTTGCCCCAAAGTACTTAATCTCTAGGAGACAGAACGTGTCTCCTTCCTGAGCGGTATGACGGCTGCGTGGTCCCATGGTGTTTATACTTGCATACTATTGTTTGTACAGATGAATGTGGTACCTTCAGGCGTTTAGGAATTGCTCCCAAGGATGAACCAGACTTGTGGAGGTCTACCATTTTTTTCTGAGGTCTTGGCTGTTTTCCTTTGATTTTTCCATGATGTCAAGCAAAAAGGCACTGAGTTTGAAGGTAGGCCTTGAAATACATCCACAGGTACACCTCCAATTGACTCAAATTATGTCAATTAGCCTATCAGAAGCTTCTACCCCATGACATAATTTTCTGGAATTTCCCAAGCTGTTTAAAGGCAAAGTCCACTTAGTGTATGTAAACTTCTGACCCACTGGAATTGTGATACAGTAAAATAATCTGTAAACAATTGTTGGAAAAAATACTTGTGTCATGCACAAAGTAGATGTCCTAACCGACTTGCCAAAACTATAGTTTGTTAACAAGTAATTTGTGGAGTGGTTGAAAAACAAGTTTTTAATGACTCCAACCTAAGTGTATGTAAACTTCCGACTTCAACTGTATATAACTCAGTGCCTGTTGCCCCGTACCCTGGAATTGGGTCTTGGTCAGTTTTTGGATAGTATGCAATAATTCCCCAGATTTCTTAGCTATCTTGAACAAAGAAACAATATAAAATCCTAACCAGTTTAATTTACTGCATTTACTATTATTTAATCAATGAAAACAATGTGTTGCATGGAACATAATACATTGATCAATAAAAAGTATATCAAGCAGTTATGCAAAGTGTTAGCTTACATCCTTACCAATTCTAGACCGTGTCAAAACTGTCAAGTGTTCCATATAGCATTGAGCATTGAGCATTGACAGAAGCTAACTTAACAATCTTTCCCCCCCCCCCATTCACTTTCTCAGGTGAAGGACACCTCACTGGAGGTCACAGGAGCTTTGTGAAGCCAGCGGGACACAATACATGGCGAGATGACCCACCAATCACTGTTGATGAGCTGAGTGGAACCTCAACCCAGCATGTTAACGTGATAGAGGTGAGTGTAGTATTACATAAACATCTACAATTAAATTGTAAATGAAATTTGGCCGGTTTATTTCAGAAAAGCTCCCCTCAGCTATTTACTTGTTTACATGTACATCTGCCATATGAGAGCTTGTAAAACTTCCCTACGGCATTGTTATACAATTCAACTCATGTACCAGTAATAACCTCCTCTCTTCTTTTGTCAGTCTGCAGAGGCTGCAGGTCCTGGGGTCAAGCAGGAGAGGTCTGAAGGAGAGGAGGACACACGTCACAGCAGAGACATCCAGGCTGGAGCGCCCCCTGTACCCACGGAGGACCCTACCACCGCCCCAGCACAACCCAGGACCCGACGCAGGATCACGGAGGTCAGTGGAACGCTGAACGCCGTTCTCAAGACAGAGACAGACACAGAGACTTTAACTGAAACACAAAGGCTAGACACAGGATCTGACCACAGATCCGACCAAGGTCGATTGGTCTCTCACACAGGATTTGATCCTGCTCCCGGCTCAGAGTATTTACTTCAAGGTAACCCGAGCCTGAGGACGGTTCAGTCCCATCGGGACTCAGGTGACACGTTAGATGATCCATCTTGTTCTTACACTTCAGAGATGGACCCTGGCAATATGACCTTTGGTTTAGAGATTGATCTATCTAGAGGGGACTGGAACCGATTCAATAGTAGTGTATACTCTGAAGGGTGCCTAGATAAGAAAGGGGAGGGTTTGGTCATAGATGAAGTGAAAGTGGAGTGTGAGGTTCCTTCCACATGGAATGCAGATAATCACCTAGGATACGGACTCTCACAGGGCAGAGGTTTCTTAGATTACAGGAAAAGCTCAGAGACAAATCCAAATGTCGCAACCCACTCCCCTTTACATTCGCTCAGGGATCGTGACACAGTGTCCACGTTGATTGGGCCTTCCGATTCTCACTGCCACATCCTTTTCGATCAGGTATCGAACTCAAATGACAGGACTAGAGCCCAAACTCAGGGAGGGGGAAACACATCAGGCAATAGTAAAGAAAAACGGTTCCTCTGCATGTTCTGTAACAAAGGCTTCAGCTGCCCCCAGAAGGTGGAAATCCACCAGAGGGTCCACACGGGGGAGAAACCCTTCAGTTGTACCCAGTGTCACAAATGCTTCGCCCAGGCTTGTGACCTGAAGAGGCACCAAAGAGTCCACACAGGGGAGAAACCCTACAGCTGCCTCCAGTGTGAGAAGAGGTTCTCCCACCAGCACCATCTGAAGAGGCACCTGAAGGTCCACATGAGATAGATTCAGGTCACCTTAAAGGGAAAAATTAAAGTTTATGGCTCGTATCACTGGTGTTCTGCCTAGCAGTAAAGAACGATGTTTGTACAGATGTGTAGGAGGAGACTCAGCCTATGAGGAACGTTTAAATATCAGTGCTTGTGTGAAAATGTTTTTGTCTAATGCAGCTGTATTGATCCTCTGGGAAGAATAAACTTGGTTAAGCTTTCATAATGTTCGTTGAGTGTTTTACTCTGAGAATTAGAACCTAACAACAGTAAAACATTTTTATGATGACTATTACATTTGTTGGTACTTTAAATTCTCATAAAAAGTATATTCAATCATTTTGTTGGGCAAATTCTCAAAACTGCTAAACTTTGAACTAATCACATACCCGTTGTGATGAAGGCAGCCAATGGCCTGCTTCTATTCTACGACGCAAACACTGCCTCTTGTGAAAACGCAAACTGCTGTCTAATGAAGAGGAACAGCTATAGCTAACTCTCAAAGACTGAAATAAGATAAATATCTGTTTAAGTGCACTTGAAATATGCAGTATGCAATACCAATTGTTTTGATCGTATGAAGAGGTAACTTCGTTGACCGTTTAGCCAATTTATTGAAAGCTAGCAAAATGTTAGTTTGACTAGCCTAGTCAGCTACTGTAAATGTCAATTTGTGTTTCATTAGCTTTCTTTGACAGTGAAACCAATTTTAAAATAATGTTTTGTCTCATTTCAAGTAACTAGCTGCAAGATTAAATGAACATTCAATCGTATAATTTGCATAGAAACCTAAATAAAAGCATGAAGATAGAAAAATGTGTGTGTCATGAATGCTAGAATGGAGGTATAAAAATGACGGCTGCATATGCATATTAGCCAATACATATAGCATACCTTTCATTACATCTCCTCTAAAAACAGTTGTACAATGTGCTTTGCAATAAAATAACCAGAGTTTGATTTCTAAACCAGATGAGTTCTCAAATTGCAGCTGCCCAATCTCATGGTGGGCATGCATAGTGTTTGATCCATTGGTATGGAGAATGATAAAGAGCTTTTAGGATTATAGAAAAAGGAGTTGGGAAATATATGTTTTAGTTATTTATGAGTTTCAGTGAATGTGAGTATATTTAGGTGGTTTAAATGATTAACTTTCCTACTAACCTTCTAAAAGTGGACAGTGCCAAAATCTTGCCAATCCATTCATTATTCTACTAACTATGACTGAATGTGAGGCAAATTTTCCATAATGTACGTTTCGTGCATATACAGTGAGTGCCTTCGGAAAGTATTCAGACCCCTTGAGTTTTTCCTCATTTTGTTACGTTAGCCTTATTTTAAAATATAGTAAATTAATGTTTTTCTTCATCAATCTACACACAATACCCGATAATGAAAAAGCAAAAACAGGTTTTTATGCATATTTGTTAATTAAAAAAAATAAAAAGCTGAAATACCTTATTTACATAAGTATTCAGACCCTTTGCTATGAGACTCGAAATTGAGATCAGGTGCATCCTGTTTCAATTGCTCATCTTTGAGCTATTTCTACAACTTTGGAAAGGCACACACATCTATATAAGGGCCCACAGTTGTTAGTGCATGTCAGAGCAAAAAACAGAAATTTCCAGAAGGACAACCATCTCTGCAGCACTCCACCAATCAGGCTTTTATGGTAGAGTGGCCAGACGGAAGCCGCTCCTCAGTAAAAGACACATGACAGCCTGCTTGGAGTTTGCCTTAAAGGCACCTAAAGACTCTCAGACCAAGAAACAAGATTATCTGGCCTGATGAACCCAAGATTGAACTCTTTGGCCTGAATGCCAAGCGTCACATCTGTAGGAAACCTGGCATGGTGGTGGCAGCATCATGTTGTGGGGATGTTTTTCAGCGGCAGGGACTGGGAGACTAGTCAGGGTCGAGGGAAAGATGAACGGAGCAAAGTACTGAAAGATCCTTGGTGAAAACCTGCTCAGGACCTCAGACTGGGGCGAAGGTTCACCTTCCAACAGTTCAACGACCCTAAGAACACAACCAAGACAACACAGGAGTGGCTTCAGGACAAGTCTCTGAATGTCATTGAGTGGCCCATCCAGAGCCCGGATTTGAACCCGATCGAACATCTATGGAGAGACCTGAAAATAGCTGTGCAGCGACACTCCCCATCCAACCTGACAGGGCTTGAGAGGATCTGCAGAAAATAATGGGAGAAACTTCCCAATACAGGTGTGCCAAGCTTGTAGCGTCATACCCAAGAAGACTCAAGGCTGTAATCGCTGCCAAAGGAGCTTCAACAAAGTACTACTTATGTAAATGTGATATAAAAAATAAAAATAAAATAATAAAAAATGTGTAAATATTCATAAAAACCTGTTTTTGCTTTGTCATTGTGGAGCGTTGTGTGTAGATTGATGAGGGGAAAAAAGAATGATCAATTTTAGAATAAGGCTGTAATGTAAGAAAATGTAGAAAAGGTCAAGAGGTCCAAATACTTTCCGAATGCACTGTACACCCGAACAAAGAACACCGTCACAAATAGTGTTCCGCCATTTATTGATTATGGAGACAAATAGCAAATGTGTCTCAGTATCTAAATATAGTGTAACCTATCAATCACACACATACAATGTTTGTCCGGAGATCTTTTACCATCTATGCCAAAAGCCTGTGGCCTCTCATGGAGACCGTAGAACTGTCACCAACACATGCTTCACTATTACACCTTCTTTAAGAGCATTTGTGTCCAGCAAATTTATTGAAAGCTAGCCAATGTGTGACTAGCCAAAGCGTATCGAAATGATCCCGCCCTGGTCACCAATGTTGCTGAATCCAATCAAATGTTATTTGTCACATGGTTTGTAAACAACAGGTGTGGACTAACGGTGAAATGCTTACTTACAGCCCTTCCCAACAAGGCAGAGAGAGAATATAGAGAGATAATAGAAAAGTAACGGAAATGTGTTAAAAGTAATAAATATACACTCTGAAAACCAGCTCCTCCCTCAACAGAAGATACTGTAGTTTGCTAAAGTCCATCACATGTACGCACTGTGGAAGAGGTTCTGGGTGACGAGCTACCTCAGGATACACCAGCAGAAAAACATTCCACTATATAACATAGAAAGTAGGGCTGGGAATTGCCAGGGGCCTCATGAGATATTATCACAATACTTAGGTGCCTATAAAATATTTATCACGCTTCTCACAATTCAATATGTATTCCGATTTGATGTTCCAAACGTATTGCTCACTATATGTCTGCTGCAGAGAGAGGAGAGAGCAGGAGAAATCGAGCTTTGATGAATCAGGGAAATAAAAGTGCTGAAAACATGTTGGCTCACTATTTAAAAACAAGATGGAGAACAAGCTATAGGATGAAAAATATCGGGAGTTTTTGCGCAGGTGCAGCCGACTAGCGGCAGCTAACGCTACCTACAGTAGCAAAAAAGTTATAATAATAAAAAATTAAAATAACATTTATTTGATTTAAATTGGTAATTGGAGTCAAATATTGATATGATATTGTCCCAAAAGTAACGTGATTGGTAACCATTCCAATCATTAAAGGACACATATGTTAATATCTATTGTTGTCAACAGAAAAGATCCACAGATGCATTTGGAATAATGAGAGTAACAGATTTCAATGTTGAATATTCCTGAGTAAAATATTGCGTCCAGACATTTTGTGATATATAAGCCAGCGGTCTAAGGCACAGCGGTCTATGGCACTGCATCTCAGTGCTAGAGGCGTCACGACAGACCCTGGTTCGATTCCAGGCTGTATCACAACCAGCCGTGATTGGGAGTCCCATAGGGCGGCGCACAATTGGCCCAGCGTTGTCCGGGTTAGGCCATGATTATAAATAAGAATTTGTTCTTAACTGACTTGCCTAGTTAAATAAAAATAAATAAAAATCTATTAACACTAAAAAGTCTGTTACATCAAATAAAAATCAAATGTATTTATAAAGCCCTTTTTACATCAGCAGTTGTCACAAAGTGCTATACAGACACCCAGCCTAAAGCCCCAAACAGTAAACAATGCAGATCTAGATGCACGGTGTCTAGGAAAAACTCCCTAGAAAGGCAGGAACCTAGGAAGAAACATAGAGAAGACTGAGGGGTGGCCAATCCTCTTCTGGCTGTGTTTGGTGGAGAGAGTATATGGTCATTAAGGCCAGATTGTTCTTCAAGAAGTTCATATTGTGTTTGTACTGTGTAGACTATATGACGTTCACAAATGCCTTTATCATTACTTCTATTCAACTACTTTATTTTTTTATGTGTAAATGAGTGCAGTTTCTCAAGTTCATGCAGATTTTTAGTTGAGACGTATGTGTGGTTTATATATTGTGTATTGAAAACCTTTCATTCTAAGACATTCATTGAGACTCTCTTTAGTATACATCACACCCTATTCTGCATACACCCGACAGTGCTTTTTAACCAATATATGCTTACTAAATATACCTACACATACCCACACACTAACAAACACCTACTGTACACGTCAAAATAGTTTAGTCAGGTTTGTCTGATAATGACTTTTGACTTACAAAGTCATATTTATGTCCACCGTGATGGGTTTAACAACAATGAAGTCATTCTGTAACTACAGTACATGTAGTGGGGATGGGTAAACACTCCATGTTGAAAGTGTCTGTGTGTGTATACGTACCTGAGGGAGTGTATGTCTGTGTAATCTGTATCACCTGTCTCTTCTAGGAGGAGGAGGGTCCAGAGGTGCTGCTGGTGAAGGAGGAGGGGTGTGAGGAGGGTCTGGGGAACCCTGAGGGGACCATGGTCATGGAGGACAACCAGACTACACCTCCTCCTGAACCCACAGAGGAACCAACTAAGCAGCACAGGACCACATACAGTCTCACTGAGGTGAGTCCACTGTAAACTACTGTCAGAATGGTATTATGTCAGAGCTCGTATCCACAAAGCCTCTCAGAGTAGGAGTGCTGAACTAGGATCAGTTTTGCCTTTTAGATCATAATGAATAAGACAATATAGACAGATATATAGATAGATATAGATATAGACCTGATAGATATATATATAGACCTGATCCTCGATCAGCGCTTCTACTCTGAGACTTCCCTGGGGCTGTAGCCACAAAGCGTCTCAGAAAAGGTCATAGGAATTAGATTAAAACCTGTTTTAAGACAACAACAAAAAACCTCTAAGCTCAGAATAGTTTTTAGGATGATGTTAAAACACTGCTCAGACCAACTCTGAGCCAGGAGTAAAATCAACTCTTAAAAGTTTCTCAGCTGGTAATCAGGACAATTTGAGGTACCATAATGGAAAGATAGTGATGACGCTCATTAACATTGTTATGGGCCCTTCCCAACAATGCAGTGAGAAATAAAATAGAGAAATAATAGAAAAGTAATAACAGAATAATAATAAATACAGAATGAGTAATGATTACATGGGGTACCAGTACTAGGATAATTGAGGTAGATATGTACATATACAGTGGGGCAAAAAAGTATTTAGTCAGCCACCAATTGTGCAAGTTCTCCCACTTAAAAAGATGAGAGAGGCCTGTAATTTTCATCATAGGAACACTTCAACTATGACAGAGAAACAGAGAAAATGTGAAAAAAAAATCCAGAAAATCACATTGTAGGATTTTAATGAATTTATTTGCAAATTATGGTGGAAAATAAGTATCTGGTCAATAACGAAAGTTGATCTCAATACTTTGTTATATACCCTTTGTTGGCAATGACAGAGGTCAAAAGTTTTTTGTAAGTCTTCACAAGGTTTTCACACAGTTTATTTTGGCCCATTCCTCCATGCAGATCTCCTCTAGAGCAGTGATGTTTTGGGGCTGTTGCTGGGCAACACGGACTTTCAACTCCCTCCAAAGATTTTCTATGGGGTTGAGATCTGGAGACTGGCTAGGCCACTCCAGGACCTTGAAATGCTTCTTACGAAGCCACTCCGTCGTTGCCCGGGCGGTGTGTTTGGGATCATTGTCATGCTGAAAGACCCAGCCACGTTTCATCTTCAATGCCCTTGCTGATGAAGGAGGTTTTCACTCAAAATCTCACGATACATGGCCCCATTCATTCTTTCCTTTACACGGATCAGTCGTCCTGGTTTCTTTGCAGAAAAACAGCCCCAAAGCATGATGTTTCCACCCCCATGCTTCACAGTAGGTATGGTGTTCTTTGGATGCAACTCAGCATTCTTTGTCCTCCAAACACGACGAGTTGAGTTTTTACCAAAAAGTTATATTTTGGTTTCATCTGACCATATGACATTCTCCCAATCTTCTTCTGGATCATCCAAATGCTCTCTAGCAAACTTCAGACGGGCCGGGACATGTACTGGCTTAAGCAAGGGGACACGTCTGGCACTGCAGGATTTCAGTCCCTGGCGGCGTAGTGTGTTACTGATGGTAGGCTTTGTTACTTTGGTCCCAGCTCTCTGCAGGTCATTCACTAGGTCCCCCCGTGTGGTTCTGGGATTTTTGCTCACCGTTCTTGTGATCATTTTAACCCCACGGGGTGAGATCTTGCGTGGAGAACCAGATCGAGGGAGATTATCAGTGGTCTTTTATGTATTCCATTTCCTAATAATTGCTCCCACAGTTGATTTCTTCAAACAAAGCTGCTTACCTATTGCAGATTCAGTCTTCCCAGCCTGGTGCAGGTCTACAATTGTTTCTGGTGTCCTTTGACAGCTCTTTGGTCTTGGCCATAGTGGAGTTTGGAGTGTGACTGTTTGAGGTTGTGGACAGGTGTCTTTTATACTGATAACAAGTTCAAACAGGTGCCATTAATACAGGTAACGAGTGGAGGACAGAGGAGCCTCTTAAAGAAGAAGTTAGGGATTTTCTCATGGGTCTCACCACAGTTTATAACCATCATTTAGTTATTATTCATAAAAAATCCCATAACAATATGCCAAAAGACTGTGGGCTACACTAGTTCATTTAGCAGGCAAGATTTGCTTAGAATTCCATGGCATTATTTTATAGTATGAAGAATACAAGTGAACAAAGCTGAATAAAATAGAAAGGATATTTTCTCCAAATAATTTGAGGAAGTGCGCACATGCGGCTATTCTGTGTTGAGCGGTTAACAAATAAGTAGGTACTATATGCTTAATTTAGAGTTATTAATGTATCTTTAGTTGTTCTACAAACGTTGGGCTGTATTTTTTTATTTGTAATACATTGTAAGGCTGTATGATGCGACTAATGATGATGTGAAAAAAGTAGCTTGAAAGGCATGTGCTCTGCTTTGTTTTTTTGCGCAGGCTGTACACACTTCATCAGTCTCTTATTCACAATTTGAATAAGAGTGCTGCCTGCTCCGAATCACTCACACTGCTCTTCATCACCTGATCTGGTCTTTCTCACAGGCTACAAGTGAGGACAGACACATCGGGGACGCAACTTCGCATGTCCTTATCCAATTCCGAAGTGCATATTGAAGATATTGGAAGAACTGTCCACATTTACTTTTCGCCAGCTAACAAGATGAGTGGGCCTAACGTACAGAAAAAGCTCTAGCCTATGTCAATCTACTATCCCCCATAGTACAAAAGTTGGTCAATTATATTCTCTGTGAGAAATAAATATTCCAAACATAGTCTGGAACAAAACCTTGACCTATAGGGGAGGGTCTGGGTGGGCGTCTGTCCGCGGTGGCGGCTCTGGCGCGGGACGCGGACCCCACTTCACCATTGTCTTAGTCCGCCTTATTGTCCGTCTCCGTGGCTTTCTCACCATGACCACCCTTCTCAATGACCCCACTGGACAGAGGGGCTGTTTGGGACAGAGGGGCAGCTCGGGACAGAGGTGGGGCAGCTGCTCGGGACAGAGGGACAGCTGCTCGGGACAGAGGGGCAGCTGCTCGGGACAGAGGGGCAGCTGCTCGGGACAGAGGGGCAGCTGCTCGGGACAGAGGGGCAGCTGCTCGGGACAGAGGGGCAGTGGCGCCGGACAGGCGGGAGGCTCCGGCAGCGACGCCGGACAGGCGGGAGGCTCCGGCAGCGGCGCCGGACAGGCGGGAGACTCCGGCAGCGGCGCCGGACAGGCGGGAGACTCCGGCAGAGGCGCCGGACAGGCGGGAGACTCCGGCAGAGGCGCCGGACAGGCGGGAGACTCCGGCAGAGGCGCCGGACAGGCGGGAGACTCCGGCAGAGGCGCCGGACAGGCGGGAGACTCCGGCAGAGGCGCCGGACAGGCGGGAGACTCCGGCAGAGGCGCCGGACAGGCGGGAGACTCCAGCAGAGGCGCCGGACAGGCGGGAGACTCCGGCAGCAGGGCCGGACAGGCGGGAGACTCCGGCAGCAGCGCCGGACAGACAGGACCACCTGCAGGGAGGAGACAGAGAGACAGCCTGGTGCGTGGGGCTGCCACAGGAACCACCAGGCTGGGGAGCCCTTCAGGAGGCTTGGGGTTAGGAGGAGGCACCTGAAGGACCGGGCTGTGGGGGAGCACTGGAGCTCTGGTGCGCAACCTTGGCACCACTTCCCCAGGCTGGATAACCACTCTAGCCCGGACCCTCCAGAGTGCAGGCACAGGTTGAACCGGGCTGTGGGTAAGCACGGGAGATCTAGTGCTTACTACACGCACCTCTCCCTTAGGCTCCACTCCCACATTCGCCCGGCACGAGCGGAGCGCAGGCAGAGGACGCACTGCACCCTCCCAGCGCCCCGGAGACACAGCACGCAGAGCCGGCGCACTGCCCTGCTGCTTTCGCCAACCTCATTCTCCTGTAACCTTCCTTGCACTGCTCCATCGAATCCCAGGCGGGCTCCGGCACTCTCCCTGGGTCGATGGCCCATCTGTCTACCTCCTCCCAAGTAGTGTAGTCCTGTGAAGCCGGCCGCTGTTGTTGTTGCTGCTGCTGCTGCTGTCGTCGCTGTTTTCTACCACGCCGCTTGGTCCTTGGTTGGTGGGTGATTCTGTCACGCCCGTCCTCCTCTTCATCTGAAGAGGAGAGGCAAGATGGATCTGAGGACCAATACGCGGCGTGGTAAGTGTCCATGGTCAATCTTTAATAAAGAAAGTAGTGAACACTGAAAACTATACAAAACCAGTAAACAAAATAACAACCGTGAAGCTAATCATATGGACTGTGCTGAAACAAGCCATCAACATAGACAATCACCCACCAACAAACAGTGCAACCCAGGCTACCTAAGTATGATTCTCAATCAGAGACAACTAATGACACCTGCCTCTGATTGAGAACCATACTAGGCCGAAAACATAGAAATGCCCCAAAACATAGAAAAACAAACATAGACTGCCCACCCAACTCACGCCCTGACCATACTAAATAAATACAAAACAACGGAAATAAAGGTCAGAACGTGACACCGTGCTTCAAGGTTGGGATGGTGTTCTTCGGCTTGCAAGCCTCTCCCTTTTTCCTCCAAACATAACAATGGTCATTATGGCAAAACAGTTCTATTTTCGTTTCATCAGACCAGAGGACTATTCTCCAAAAAGTACAATCTTTGTCCCCATGTGCAGTTGCAAACCGTAGTCTGGCTTTTTTTAATGGCGGTTTTGGAGCAGTGGCTTCTTCCTTGCTGAGTGACCTTTCAGGTTATGTCGATATTGGACTCATTTTTACTGTGGATATAGATACTTTTGTACTCGTTTCCTCCAGCATCTTCACAAGGTCCTTTGCTGTTGTTCTGGGATTGATTTGCACCTTTCACACCAAAGTACGTTCATCTCTAGGAGACAGAACGCGTCTCCTTCCTGAGTGGTATGACAGCTGCGTGACCATGGTGTTTATACTTGCATACTGTTGTTTGTACAGATGAACGTGGTACCTTCAGACATTTGGAAATTGTTTCCAAGGATGAACCAGACTTGTGAAGGTCAACAATTATTTTTCTGAGGTCTTGTCTGATTTCTTTTGATTTTCCCATGATGTCAAGCAAAGAGGCACTGAGTTTGAAGGTAGGCCTTGAAATACATCCACAGGTACACCTCCAATTGACTCAAATGATGTCAATTAGCTTATCGGAATCTTCTAAAGCCATGACATCATTTTCTGGAATTTTCCAAGCTGTTTAAAGACACAGTCAACTTACTGTATGTAAACTTCAGACGCACTGGACTTGTGATACAGTGAATTATAAGTGAAATAATCTGTCTGTAAACAATTGTTGGGAAAATGACTTGTGTCATGCACAAAGTAGATGTCCTAACCGACTTGCCTAGACTATAGTTTGTTAACAAGAAATTTGTGGAGTGGTTGAAAAATGAGTTTTAATGACTCCAACCTAAGTGTATGTAAACTTCCGTCTTCAACTGTATATCATTCACAAGTGATAGGCTAATATTGTCACCCATCAGTCTATTCTTGATATAATATTTCTTTACATATACTAAATAAAATGTGTGAAATTTGTTTTGATTTAGAATGGACCATTATCATGCACCTGTATCAAAACAGGGGCAGCGGAAAAAATACATGTCATCTATGCACTTAAATAGCGAATGGAGGACGTTTTCCCCGTGGTTTATTTTCATGCTAGCCAGGTAGGCTATACTCCTGTTGTAAATATAAGCAATGTGCCTAATTTTAGGAAAGTTAAGAAATAAATATAGTAGGCCTAGCCTATAGAAAGCTGATGGGCTCCTCCTCTTTTTAAAAGGCCATCACTCTGTTTTCTCGCAGAATTGCATAGCTTATTGAAATGTTGTGCAACATGAGCTTATGGGTCTCATGAAGTGTTTGATTAGATTTTTGATTACATTTGATGTCAGAGTGATTAAAGGGACAATATAGTGCTGAGTACCAGGCAGTTAGCAAGTTTAGTAGGCTACTAATGACGATCAGCAGCACCAGAGCTTGGAGAAGCCTAATTACTGTAACTAAACGGTCATGTGGAATTTGACTGCCTTCATGACTCGTGACCGCCGGTGTGGCGGTAAGGTCACTGCAACAGCCCTATTCCAGACTTGGTGCATCGGCACTACTTGCCCTGCGGTAGCAGAGAGAACAGTCTATGACTTGGGTGGCTGGGGTCTTTGACAATGTTTAGGGTCTTCCTTTGACACCGCCTGGTATAAAGGTCCTGGATGGCAGGGAGCTCGGCCCCAGTGAGGTACTGGGCTGTATGCATTACCCTCTATAGCGCTTTGCGGTTGGATGTCAAGCAGTTGCCATACCAAGCGGTGATGAAGCCAGTCAAGATGCTGTCAAGGATGCAGCTGTAGAACTTTTGGAGAATCCGAGGGCCATGCCAAATCGTTTCACCCTCCTGAGGGGGAAGAGGCATTGTCGTCCCTCTTCATGACTGTGTTGGTGTGTGTGTGGACCATGATAGGTTCTTAGTGATGTGGACACCAAGGAACTTGTAGCACTCGATCCACTCCACTACAGTCCAGTCGATGTAAATGCAGCCGTGTTCGGCCCTCCATTTCCTGTAGTCCATGATCAGCTCCTTTGCCTTGCTGACGTTGAGGGAGAGGTTGTTGTCCTGGCTTCACACTGCCAGTTCTCTGACCTTCTTACTATAGGCTGTCTCATCGTCGTCAGTGATCAGGCCTACCACCGTCGTGTCGTCAGCAAACTTAATGGTGTTGGAGTCATGCATGTCCATGCAGTCGCGGGTGAACAGGGAGTACAGGAGGGGACTAAGCTTAGTGATGAGTTGAGGGCAATATGGGGTTGAATGCTGAGCTGTAGTCAATGTGTGAATTTATGTATGCTCTCTCTAATTCTCTCTTTCTCTCGGAGGACCTGAGCCCTAGGACCATGCCTCAGGACTACCTGACATGATGACTCCTTGCTGTCCCCAGTCCACCTGGCCGTGCTGCTGCTCCAGTTTCAACTGTTCTGCCTATGATTATTATTTGACCATGCTGGTCATTTATGAACATTTGAACATCTTGGCCATGCTCTGTAATAATCTCCACCCGGCACAGCCAGAAGAGGACTGGCCACCCCACATAGCCTGGTTCCTCTCTAGGTTTCTTCCTAGGTTTTGGCCTTTCTAGAGAGTTTTTCCTAGCCACCGTGCTTCTACACCTGCATTGCTTGCTGTTTGGGGTTTTAGGCTGGGTTTCTGTACAGCACTTTGAGATATCAGCTGATGTATGAAGGGCTATATAAATACATTTGATTTGATTTGAACAGCATTCTCACCTCTTGTCCAGGTGGGAGAGGGCAGTGTGGAGTGAAAGAGATTGCTTCATCTGTGGATCTGTTGGGTCTGTATGCGAATTGGAGTTAGTCCAGGGTGTCTGGTGTGATGTTTTCAAAGCATTTCATTGCTACATATGCGAGTGTTACGAGGCGATAGTCATTTAGACTGGTTACCTCTGTGTTCTTGGGCACAGGGACTATGGTGGTCTGCTTTAAACATGTAGGTATTACAGACTGGGTCAGGGAGAGGTCTGGTAATCCATCTGGCCCTGCGGCCTTGTGAATTTTCTTGTTTGCTTATGGCCCTATACAGCTCGTTAAGTGGGGTCTTAGTCCCATCTGTTTGTTGTGGTAAATAGACAGCTACAAAAAATATAGATGAAAACTCTCTTGGTAAATAGTATGGTCTACAGCTTACCATGAGATATTCTAATTTAAGCAAGCAGAACCTCGAGACCTTAATTTTAGAGACAGCATCAGCTGTTGTTAACAAAGAGACATACACCTCCCCCTTGAGCTTACCGGATGCTGCCGTTCTGTCCTACTGCTGCATGGAAAAACCAGCCAGATGTATATTATCCATGGTCTTGTTCAGCCAAGACTCCGAGAACCATGGGTTATTACAGTTCTTCAAGTGCCGTTGATAGGGTAGTCTCGAACGGAGCTCGCCCAGTTTGTTTTCCAGTGATTGTACGTTCACCAATAGAATGGAGGGTAGAGGTGGTTTATGTACTCGCCGACGTAGTTTGTTAGGGTGCCTGCATGTTGGCCACTCTTGCACAGTCTATTTATTTTCCGAGTCTCTGGGATTAGGGCCTGGTCTGGGGTGAGCAGTATGTCCTGCTCCTCTGACTCGGTGAAGTAGAAATATTCATCCAAATCGAGGTTAGTGATCGCCGTTCTGATATCCAGAAGGTCTTTTTGGTCATAAGAATTAGAATTATGGGGAATAACTCATCGCGATGAGGCATTACCAGTTTTGGACTATAGAATGCTTCAGACACCCATCAAATGTTGCAATGGTAAAATGTTTAATATCATTTTCACCGAATACAATTACTTTGCCTAAACTTAATTCTTGCGTAATATTTTGGCATGCATAACCTTTTTTTAACCAATTCTGATGGTTGTTAAAAGAGGAATTATGTTAATAGGCTATTACCGTTATAACAACACACTCGTCACTACCGTTTAACAACTCTAAATCGCTTTGGCACAGTATCAACTCACTTGCCGATAATGTTGCATAAAACGTTTGAATAGTCTATCATTTTCGTCAAACATAATCAAAGTTAATGTAGGCCTTATCATGTGAAAATTATAGACCTTTCAAACATTTTGTGCAACATTATCTAGATGCTTTCAATTTCCAAACCTAAAGGCATACCCAATTTAAGTCTTATTTTTTTAAAGGTCGACTGAATGTCTATCAAGATGATGTTGCGCCCCAAAGGGACAACGTGAAATAACAATGTAGGTTATTGACATAATCAAAAGAAAATTGGGATTATTTATTAGCCTAGTGGTTAAAACAATTTAGGCATACCATGTGAAATGATTGTCAAAAGCGCAAGAGATACTGTTGCAGGTAGGTCTAGATTAATTATGGATTGATCATATAGAAATATCAACACATTCTTTCAACAACTCCAAAATAATCGCCTATGGTCCAGGAACCACTGACTCGCTGCCCTTTTCTATTATCTAGACACTTGCTGGTAACTCAACTAGTTAGAACAGCTCATGAGTTCTCCTAAATATCTGTAGACTAGGTAAGACTCTTATGACTAAAGATTATTCAAGCATAGCTTTTATTTTTACCCATAAGAGTAGGATAACTTTTACTCTGAGACACTTTGTGGATGCGGGCCGTGGTCTTGATTAATTTTGTCTGAAGTGTGGGACCATGTTTTGATTTATTAAACCATTAAAGACTATCAAGTATTAAAGTCAACTTACATGTTTGCATAGTATCAAATCACCTAACATGTTTGTATAGTGCTCATAGCAAACTCTCATTGCCCAACCAGAAGATGCTCCATAGCAGGGTGCTCATATCAGATTTCTTGATCCAACATCCTCTCACTCTGTATCTCTTACAGTCAGTAGACATGGAGGATGGGAAGCCTGATCTGCTGCTGGTCAAAGAGGAGACCATAGAAGACGTACCAGAGAGCATTGACCTGTTAAGTGGACAAAAGATGGGGGAGCAAGGTAAAAAAGAAATACATATAGCCTACATACAGTAATATATCTTCAATGGGAATAGTAATGTGCCTGGCTATACATTTTTTCAGAAGATTAAATCAATACAACAAAACACACAATGCATGAATTTGACCAGGTAATTGACACAAAAAAAACTCCATATGTAGAGTTCTCTGCCATGTTTTTAAAAAAAAGTATATTTTGTAACCTCTTCCTTCAGGTGGTTGGCTGGAGATTAAAAGAGGAGACTGGGCGGCCATCTTGGATTCCCAGACCGGCGCAGCCAAGGGCCGAGGGGACAACATCACCGAGCTGGCTAGGGCCAGAGGAGACATAGTGGGGGTCAGTGGATGGGACAGAGTCCCTAATGCCGAGCTGGGGAACAACACTGTTAACCACAACCCAAAACAGACTGTCGAACACAAAACAACAGTCAAACTTAATTTCCATGACAACAGACTGTCTGGGACCAAGGCAAGGCGTAGATTTGGTCTGCGAGGACGAGGTGGTGTCTGTATGCGGCAGGAGAAAACAGCCACAGACTCTGCTAGCGATACTCCGTCCTGCTCCTATAGTTGTGATTCAGAGAGACTGATGGTGCCTCAGGTTAACCCCCTAACAGGTGCTGCCTTCAACCTGCCTTCTATAGGATCTATCAACTGGAACATGGACCCTGTGACAACACAGACACTCCCTGGCCTTCATCCTCCTCACACTCCCCTAATGTTAAACCAGACCTCAGACAATGCCAGTGCCTCAACACTAAATGGCTACACAAGCCCATTGACAAATGACAGTAGTAGAGATGGAATCAGTAAAGGTGGTGGCGCCAAAGAGAAGCGATTCCCGTGTTCATTCTGTGGGAAAGTGTTCAGTTTCCCCCAACAGGTGGAGATCCACCAGAGGATGCACACAGGGGAGAAACCGTTCAGCTGCAACCTGTGCAGGGTCAGTTTCTCACACTCATCCAGCCTGAAGAGGCACCAGAGGGTCCACACAGGGGAGAAACCATTTGGCTGCCACCTGTGCCGGGTCAGTTTCTCCCACACGTCCAGCCTGAAAAGGCACCTGAAGGTCCACACGGGAGAGAGGCCGTTCGCCTGTACGCACTGCGAGAAGAGATTCTCAGAGAGGAGCTACCTCAGGTTACACCAGCAGAAAATGCACACAGGCCATGTATAGTGACATATAATGTAGTATTAGTTTGTTTGTAGTTAATTATGTTGGTTTTGGATGTAGTAGGGAGCTGGATGAGGTGACATGAGGGAAGAATGAGTATGATAAGGCAGAGGAGATGATATGGTGATGGTTGGTGTGATAGTGTCTGTAAAAATGCTTCACTGATGAAGAGTGACAACCTTATCATGGTGTTTGATGCTAGTGTTTTATAATGAGGAAATGATAGTGCCTTAATTCATGTTTACTTGGCATAAAGCAATGAAGCTGTGTGTAATGTAATGTTGAACCATTTCCAAAGTATTCTCAACTTCATTTTATCTAAGAGAAGTGTACCAGATTTGGTAACAGGTCAACTGTTACCATAGTGATAAAAGTTATTCTCCATGTCACTAGGGCTGTTGCGGTAATCCAGCATTCATGCGTCATGACCGCAATAAAATTCTAATGTGACCAGTCATGGTAATCTCCTTTTAAGCACTCTGGAGATATGTTCGTAGTACCCAACTCTGTAACGATCATCAGGTCGCTAATGGCCTGGTACTCAGGGCTCTATTGTCCTTCTAGCCACTCTGACATCAATGCAAATGTAATCGAAAATCACATTAAACACATCATCAAAACAGTATGTGCTTTTAAACTCACCTCACTCTGATTGATTGATCAATTTGAATAAATTAGTTCAACAACAGGTTGAATCTGAGTGGAAAAAAGATACCTTTGGTACAAACTTGCCCTAGCCTAAATAAAACAAATTCAGAGTCTACATTATAGTGGATTTTTGGGGGAATTTGTATAGCCTAGTAATAGGGCACATTTTATATTTTTCATAATTAATAGTCTGATATGTTTCCTTTAGCTACAGAATATCTCACCACCATGCCTTTCCATCTCCTCCCAGCTTTCCTTAATGCCATTCTTCAGCGCACAGTCAGAGGGGCTGTCAACAGTTTAATGAAATACAGCAGACAGTTTCGTTGTGAAAACATGTTACTATCGATGTTCCCTTACAGATTTCACTTGTTTTTCCATATTAAGCACTGGGTAGCTGCAGGAACAGGATTGGAGTGCCCATGGCATGCAGAGTTTGGGCAGAATATCTATCACATGAAGTAGTTTCCCCGAAATGGGACCAAGCTGCGGGAAAGTGACCTCCATTCGCTATTCGATACGGATGATATGCATCTTTTTCTCTTGCCTCTGTTTCTGCAAATGTGATAATGGGACATTCTAAATCGAAACTCATTTGACATATTAGTTAGGATTACATTGAGAATAGTCTGGTGAAATAATGATCACTTGATGAGAGCTGGAGTGAACAGCATGTGCAGCCTGAGGCAAGGAACAGAGCACAAGCTTTTTTTTGTGACTTTCTCAAAATTGTCAATAGCCTATCGTCGCATCATGCAGCCCATACCTTTTGATTTCTAAAGCATTCTAAGGTTTGTATCATTCACAACTAAAGTTGCCAAATTACAGAAAATCTGGCATATAGAACCTGTTTCAAATGATGACTTTTATGCTCAACATAGACACTTCATATGCGCACTCCGGAATGGGAAAAATGTAATTTCTATTTTAAGTTCAATTATAATCGTCTTACTATAAAATCATACAATATAAAATAATGGCATGGGATTTAAGCATATCTTGTCTGCTAAATGAACAAGCCTACAGCATGGCGCATAGCCATACAGCATGGCGCATAGCCATAAAATGATATTTATTTTTGACATGTTTCTTTAGACTTGCCTAAAATAAATCATGGCTTTGTTGTGATGGTGTATATTCAACTGATTTACTCTGTGTTTTTAAATGTAGATGTTCCAAAGTTCATCAGCAGCTTGTATGCATGGAGGGCTGGATGGAGGGCTGTATGCATGGAGGGCTGGATGGAGGGCTGTATGCATGGAGGGCTGTATGCATGGAGGGCTGGAGATGCTCAACGTGTTTATGTTAATTACTGGTCAATTACCATGAGACCAGCAGGCTTTTGCATGACAACCAGCTGACAAAGTGTCATGACCACCACAGCACTACTTATTGTTTTGTGCAATAAAAAGTACTGTACTTTACATTGTGAGTATTACCATTTTGTTGAAATAAAATACAAAGTTGACTCTGCTGACTGACTTGGTTATTTTTGTATTATTCCAGGAACTGAGTTTCCTTTATTTCAGTCGAACCAAAACATTATACTTAATTCTCGAATTAACACATATGTAAATGTTTTAAATAATTAACTCCAATGGCTCCATATTGTTAGGTACTTGAATCACAGTGTTAGAGAAAGGCTTGGCTGTGGTTTAACATGTTATAATGTGTCATGTTTCTGTGTCTACAGCAGAGTTTCTTATATGAACCTTTTTATATGCTCTTTTGTATACTTTGTGTTTAGTCTGTAGTCCATGAGGACCTGCTGGTATCTGGTGTTGCTGGCAGGAGAGAGTGGACCTCTGAAACGGCTGGTCACAGACCCGGACAACAGCACCCTGGGTCAGGAGCCATCGATCTTCCTTCCCGAGTCGGAACCAGGACCGACCCACGAGGAACAGAGATTCCACCACTACACAGAACACAACCAGTGGACAGGTGGACTGAACAACCTCAGTCCTGGTGGTCATCAGAGAGACAGAGGCTCCAGTCAGGGATCCAGTCTGCAGCCCAGACCTTTCTCCTCACAGTCTCAGTGCAGGGATGAAGCTTCAGCCTTCATAGAGAGTGGTGGGAGACCCCCCTGGTGGTAGTCTACCAGGAAGTCTTTATTTTCCTTCAGTCTCATCTCATGCCTAGTGACTGGGTTCATAGAAGGTCTGGGCCTGGTCCTGGGTCTAGCCTTCCTCAGTTACCTCAGGATTAGCTCATCAATACAGACAGACAGTCAGGATGGGTGGTCACCACAAGAGGTTCCTAGCCTATAACACAGCACACAATCCCAACAACACCCAAACAATGGCTAGAGGTCAAGGAGGGAGCTCAAAGACTAACCACCTGATGGTGGTGGCTCCTGCTTCTACCACCTCTGGTGTCATAGGGTCAAAAATTAAGAGGCCAAGCAATAGGACAGACGCTGACAAGCTGTATGCCTGCCCCACATGTGGGAAGAGCTTTGCTGAGGCAAGGTATGTGAAGCAGCACCAGACTGCTGACACCAAGGAGAGGCCCTTCAAATGCAAACTATGTTCCAAGAGCTTCTCCTTCCTGAGTAACCTCATTAGACATAGGTGTGCCCACAATGGGAAGAAATCGTAGCAATTCTTTAGATGAAATATTATAGTTATCATGTGAAGTGTCCAGGGCTAAGAGTTTTTATTACTAAGAGTTGAGCATCTGGGTATGCTAACCTTCTTACATAATACAGATGTTGTTTGGTGTGCTGGCATAGCTGAAACACTGTCCTTGAAGTCTAACACTATATGAAAACAGTGCATTCGGAAAAGTATTCAGACCCTATACTCAGTACTTTATTGAACCACCTTTGGCAGCGATTACAGCCTCGAGTCTTTTTGGGTATGAAGCTACAAGCTTGGCACACCTGATTTTGGGGAGTTTCTCGCATTCTTCTCTGCAGATCCTCTCAAGCTCTGTCAGGTTGAATTGGGGGCGTTGTTGCACAGCTATTTTAAGGTCTCCAGCGATGTTCAATGGGGTTGAAGTCCGGGCTCTGGCTGGACCACTCCAAGGACATTCAGAGACTTGTCCCAAAGCCACTCCTGCGTTGTCTTGGCTGTGTGCTTAGAGTCATTGTCCTGTTGGAAGGTGAACCTTCACCCCAGTCTGGGCTTCTGAGCGCTCTGGAGCAGGTTTTCATCAAGAATCTTTCTGTACTTTGCTCATCTTTCCCTCGACGCTGACTAGTCTCCCAGTCCTTGCTGCTGAAAAACTGTAGGGATGGTGCCAGGTTTCCTCAAGATGTGACGCTTGGCATTCAGGCCAAAGTGTTCAATCTTGGTTTTATCAGACCAGAGGATGTTGTTTCTCATGGTCAGAGTCTTTTAGATGCCTTTTGGCAAACTCCAAGTGGGCTGTCATGTGCCTTTTGCTGAGGAGTAATTCCTTCGACCTTGTGGCTTGGTTTTTGCTCTGACATGCACTGTCAACTGTGGGACCTTACATAGGCAGGTGTGTGCCTTTCTAAATCATGTCCAATCAATTGAATTTACCACAGGTGGAGTCCAATCAAATTGTAGAAATGTATCAAGGATGATCAATGGAAATCGGATGCACCGGAGCTCAATTTCGAGTCTCATAGCAAAGGGGCTGAATACTTGTAAATAAATAAGGTAAATATGGTATTTGTTTGTAATAAATTTTAATTTTTTTCTAAAAACCTGTTTTTGCTTTGTCATTGTGTGTTGATCGCTTTGTATTGTGTGTTGATTGAGGAAAATAATGAATTTAATACATTTTAGAATAAGGCTAAAGTAACAAAATGTGGAAAAAGTGAAGGGGTCTGAATACTTTCCAAATACACTGTATATTCCCCCTTTGAATTAGTTGTTTTACCTTTGTTCTAGTCAACAAATATAATGTCCCTCCCAACATTATTTTGCATAATCAGGTGGTACCTGTTCCTTTATGTACTATAATTAGGTGATCAAATCTGTTAATGAGAAATCATGTCCTTCTGATATGTTTACTTTTTATGTACTTGTTTATCCTTTAGAATAAAACGTGGCCTCATTTTCCTTCGAACCTATGAAAGGGATTCCACGGCCATTGTCAAAATTGGCTATATCATACAATTGAATGAAAACAAATTAGCTTTTTAATTTAAGGTTCGTTTTAAAATCAAATGTTAAGCAGATACATTGTAGAAATAGGCAGGCTTTAGACATAATTATGACTTTGGCTGTGGATACTAGTGACAACTGCTTGAAAGATACTGATCATGATTCGGTTTTACGTGTAAATCAAGAACATCTCACATACCCTTTATTTAGCCACACCCTTCTATGACGCCTACCAATAATATAATTTATCTTCTGTGTAAACGGAAGTAAATTACGAAGAACATTTTCCACGTTAGCGTGTTTATTGTTGCTATTAAGACGTTTATTAACACCATGGCACTTAAAATGATTCATTTAACAGTACAGAATCACATACTTACCCTATGTAGTCTTTAATACACGTTGGAGACTGGAATTGGTGATAACTAGTTAATGCTAGCTGCTAACGTTAGCTAACAATGGCTGACGGTATGGTTTTTCACACTCAAATAGCCTCCATAATGGAGGTGCTAGCGAATGCAGCCGTGTCAGAGATCTGTAAACTCGTAGACGACGACTATGCAGTGTTTCGTTTGGAAATAACTCAAACACAGAAAGAAAACAGGGCATTGCGGAGGAAACTACAGCTATTTGAACTGAAGATGGCACGGGAGCGCGTCCTAGCCAGTCGTCCCAATAGTGTCAAGATTCTCGACCGGTACAGAGCAATGGCTAGAGGTATATTCTGCCGAGGCTACGCGGCCTGTCGCGGTTCATATATAGCTCAGTGCCCGTCTCTTCGTTCTGCACGTGTTCAGATGTTACCCAGAATTGGGTCTTGGTCAGTTGTTGGATAGTATGCAATAATGCCCCTGATTATTTAGCTATCTTGCGCAAAGACACTATCATATTCTAATCAGATTCTTGATGTGCTGCATTTCCTATTATTTACTCAATGAAAACAATGTGATACATTGAACATAATACATCAATAAATAAATAGTATATCAAGAAGTTATGAGAAGTGTTACCTTAAAATCGTTGCCAATTCTAGACAGTGTCAATAGGGTACAATATAGCATTGACAGTACTGAACTTAACCCCATCTTTCCCCCAATCACTCTCGCAGGTGAAGGACATTTCACTAAAGGCCACAGGAGCTTTGTGAAGCCAGGGGGACACAATGCATGGGGAGATGACCAACCAATCACTGTTGATGAGGGGAGTGGAACCACAACCCAGCACATTATCGAGATAGAGGTTAGTGTAATAGTGTTACATAAAAAATGCTAATTTGTAAATCAATAGCCCATTAATTTCAGCAAGGCTTTCTTCAGCTATTGACTTGCGTACATGCACATCTACCATAAGGGAGCTTGTTTGACTTCCCTACGACATTGTTATCCAATTTAAGTAATAACCTCATCTCTTATTGTGTCAGTCTGCAGATGCAGGTCCTGGGGTCAAGCAGGAGAGGTCTGAAGGAGAGGAGGACCCACGTCACAGCAGAGTCATCCAGACTAGAGCGGCTGAAGTGCACTCTGTAGCCACGGAGGACCCCGCCACAGTGCAGCCCAGGGCCCAACGCAGCGTCACGGAGGTCAGAGACAGACACAAGTCAGAGACAGACACAGAGACTTTAACTGTAACACAAAGGCTTTTACACACAGGATCTGACCACAGATCAGACCCAGAGCGACTGGGGCTGGGGCCACTGGGCTGTCCTCCTGCTCCCGGTTCAGAGTATTTACTTTACGGTAACCCAAGCATGAGGGCTGTTAATTCCCATCCGGACTCAGGTGACGCATCAGAGATTGGCAATGATCCATCTTGTTCTTACGCTACAGAGATGGACCCTGGCAACATGCGTTTGGGTTTAGAGACACACACTGATCTGTCTAGAGGGAACTGGAACCGGTACAGTAGTAGTGTATACTCTGAAGGGTGCCTAGATGAGAAAGGGGAGAGTCTGGTCGTAGATGAGGTGACTGTGAAAGTGGAGGATGACGTTCCTCCCACATGGAATGCAAATAGTCACCTAGGAGACGGACACTCACAGGGCGGAGATTTCTTAGATTACAGGGGAAGCTTAGAGACAAATCAAAATGTTGCGACCCACTCCCCTTTACACACACTCAGGGATCACGACCCAGTGTCCACGTCGATGGGTCCATCCGATTCACACGGCCGCGTTCTTTTCGATCAGGTATTGAAATCAAACGACAGGGCTAGAGCCCAGGCTCTGGGAGAGGGAGAAACATTAGGCGGTAGTAAAGATAAACGGTTCCTCTGCAGGTTCTGTAACAAAGGCTTCAGCTGCCCCCAGAAGGTGGAGATCCACCAGAGGGTCCACACAGGGGTGAAACCCTTCAGCTGTACCCAGTGTCACATGTGCTTCGCCCAGGCTGGCAACCTGAAGAGGCACCAGAGGGTCCACACAGGAGTGAAACCCTTCAGCTGTACCCAGTGTCCCATGTGCTTTGCCCAGGCTGGTGACCTGAAGAGGCACCAGAGGGTTCACACAGGGGAAAAACCCTACAGCTGTACCCAGTGTCCCATGCGCTTCGCCCAGGCTGGTCACCTGAAGATGCACCTGAAGGTCCACACGGGAGAAAGGCCATTTGCCTGTACGCACTGCGGGAAGAGGTTTTCAGAGAGGAGCTACCTCAGGATACACCAGCAGAAAAAACATTCCACTCTATAAAATATAAAGTTACCATTCCAATCGATAGCTTCTGATGTTTAGATCCTACCCTTCATTAAAGACAAAGATTAATTGTCACTGTTGTCAACCGAAAAGACCCACAGGTGCATTTGGAATAATGAGAGTAACAGATTTCAGTGTTTAATATACCTGAGTAGAATATTGCATCCAGACATTGTGATACATTGTATAATACTGTATGATATACTGTATAACCCTAAAAAAGTCTGTTACATAGTGTTTGTACTGTGTAGGATATGATGTTCACAAATGCCTGTTTCATTACTTCCATTCAACTACTATTTTTTTCCCCCAAGACACTTTTAATGAGAAAACGAATGCAGTTTATTCACTTCATGCAGAGGTTTAGTTGAGACGTGTATGTGTGGTTTTCATATGGTGTATTTAACGACTTCCTCCCGGGATTGAACTTTTTCTGTTGTAAAGTGATATCCCAAGTATAAATACAAGTCTAAATAAATAAAAAATGTTTTGAGCAAAAGTTTTTGGGAACACAACTGCAAACTTCAAGGAGTAGGGCATTCAAGGAGTTGGTTTGATAGGAAGTTGCGATACCATCTGCCTAGTGAACAAAAGAGGAAAGCCCACCCACTTGTGCTATGTCCTGGACCACCTATTGAGATGTGCCTTTTAAGTAAATCCGCTGTTAAATGAGGTGAAAAGGAGACTGGATTGCCACCTTAACACTTGTTCATGTTTAATAAACACAAAATTAGACTTTTCATTCTAAGACTCATTGAGACTCTCTTTAGAATACATCACATCCCATCTTACCCTATTCTGCATACACCCGACAGCGCTTTATAACCATTATAGACTTACTTAATATAGGCAGACTTACCCACACACTAACAAACAACTACTGTATATGTCAAAATAGTTTTCAGGTTTGTCTGATGACTTTTGATTTATCATAGCCAACTTATTTTTACCCACAACATCATATTTATGTCCACCATGATGGGTTTTACAACAATGAAATCATTCTGTAACTACAGTATAGGACTCAAACGTAGTGGGGGTGGGTAAACACAATCTGTGTGTACGTACCTGAGGGAGTGTATGTTTGTGTAATCTGTATCACCTCTCTTCCAGGAGGAGGAGGGTGTGAGGTCTAGACTACACCTCCTCCTGAATCCACAGAGGAAACACACACAGTCACACTGAGGTGAGCCATTGTAAACAATTGTCTGCATGGTATTAAGTCAGGTCCAATATCCACAAAGCAACTCAGAGTAGAAATGCTGATCTAGGATCAGATTAGCCTTTTAGATAATTATGAATAAGACTATGTAGACAGGTGGGGACCTGATCCTTGATCAGCACTTCTACTCTGAGACTCTTTGCGGATATGGGACCATGCTTTTGAAATATCAAACCATTAAAGAGTGTCAAGTAATCAAATCATCTATCACTTTTCCAAATCAATTACCATGTTTGCATAATACTCATTGCAACCCCTCATTTCCCAAACAGAATATGCTCCATAGCAGGGTGCTCATATCAGATTTCTTGATCCCACATCCTCTCACTCTGTATCTCTTACAGTCAGTAGACATGGAGGATGGGAAGCCTGATCTGCTGATAGTCAAAGAGGAGACAATAGAAGACGTACCAGAGAACATTGACCTGCTGAGTGGACTAAAGATGGGGGAGCAAGGTAAGTGAGAAATACATATAACCTACATACAGTAATAGAGCTTCAATGCGATGTCATCTTCGATTCCCAGACCGGTGCAGCCAAGGGCCCAAAGCACATCAGCAAGCAGGCCAGGACCAGAGGCGACATAGTGGAGGGGGGATGCGGTGGGATTATTTAAGATACTCTTTGTAGAGGTAGAGTTTCAGATGTTTTCGGGAAGATGGGCAAGGATTCTGCTGGCCTACCTTCAGGACGAAGCTGGTTCAGGGCATAAAATTAACACCTGCTACACCGGTAGATTTAGGTATTGGCGGGTAAGAATTTCTATTTCACCAGCCACGTTGGCGGGTGGTCAATTTCCAGTGCCAGCATTACATTTACAAATAAAAATAGTCAAACATCAAGTATGAGCAAATCTGTTTTGTTTCATAGCTGCTAATCGCACAAAGAAATAGGAATCCTATATCCCACCTCACGCAGAAACACTGCCTGGCTGGGGAGCTGTGTGCACTGACTGAAGTGCTGAGAGATTCATTTTTAGAGGCGCTGCACACAGGCATAAAAGTGTCTAATTTACTCAAAAGTCTACAAAGTGAGACTTTGTCCTCGTGTTTCTTGGCTATTTACACTGTTTTGTTCACAAGCTCGGTTGTATTTCAACATTACTTTGATTCTGCTACTTCAATTGATAGTGAAGAGACACCCTAGTCAGATCCCAAATCTCACACGCACACAAACACACCTGGCACAACTCGAGTGGCCCCGATACCACGGTTAACCTCCCCCTTTAAGGGGCAGGTGAACATTTTGTCTCTGATATTTTGGTTAAAAGACTCAGGTCACAAAATGTTGTATGAAGTTGAGCAAAATACCACATTACTTCATACTAATACATTTCTTGTTTTAAAACATCACAAATCATGGTCATCTGTTTTGTTGTTGTTGATGTATTTGTATCCTGTAGCACAAACTCAAAAAGGTTCTGGGACACTGTAAAGTCCATGGAGAATAAGAGCACCTCCTCCCAGCTGCCCACTGCACTGAGGGTAGGAAACACTGTCGCCACCGATAAATCCACTATAATTGAGAATTTCAATAAGCATTTTTCTACGGCTGGCCATGCTTTCCACCTGGCTACTCCTGCCCCGATCAACAGCCCTCCACCCCCCACAGCAACTCGCCCAAGCCTCCACCACTTCTCCTTCACCCAAATCCAGATAGCTGATGTTCTGAAAGAGCTGCAAAATCTGGACCCCTACAAATCAGCCGGGCTAGACAATCTGGACCCTCTCTTTCTAAAATGATCTGCCGAAATTGTTGCAACCCCTATTACTAGCATGTTCAACCTCTCTTTCGTATCGTCTGAGATTCCCACAGATTGGAAAGCTGCCGCGCTCATCCCCCTCTTTAAAGGGGGGAAAACTCTAGACCCAAACTGCTACAGACGTATATCTATTCTACCATACCTTTCTAATGTCTCCGAAAGCCAAGTTAACAAACAGATTACCGACCATTTCGAATCCCACCGTACCTTCTCCGCTATGCAATCTGGTTTCAGAGCTGGTCATGGGTGCACCTCAGCCACGCTCAAGGTCCTTAACGATATCATAACCACCATCGATAAGAGACATTACTGTGCAGCCGTATTTCATCGACCTGGCTAAGGCTTTCGACTCTGTCAATCACAACATTCTTATTGGCACACTCAACTGACTTGGTTTCTCAAACGATTGCCTCGCCTGGTTCACCAATTACTTCTCAGAGTTCAGTGTGTCAAATCGGAGGGCCTGTTGTCCGGACCGCTGGCAGTTTCTATGGGGGTGCCACAGGGTTCAATTCTCGGGCCGACTCTCTTCTCTGTATATATCAATGATGTCGCTCTTGCTGCTGGTGATTATTTGATCCACCTCTACGCAGACGACACCATTCTGTATACCTCTGGCCCTTCTTTGGACACTGTATTAACTCACCTCCAGACGAGCTTCAATGCCATACAACTCTCTTTCCGTGGCCTCCAACTGCTATTAAATGCAAGTAAAACTAAATGCATGCTCTTCACCCGATCACTGCCCGCCCTTCCAGCATCACTACTCTGGACGGTTCTGACTTAGAATATGTGGACAACTACAAATACCTAGGTGTCTGGTTAGACTGGAAACTCTCCTTCCAGACTCATATTAAACATCTCCAATCCAAAATTAAATCTAGAATTGGCTTCCTATTTCGCAAAAAAACATCCTTCACTCATGCTGCCAAACATACCCTTGTAAAACTGACCATCCTACCGATCCTCGACTTCGGCGATGTCATTTATAAAATAGCCTCCAACACTCTACTCAACAAATTGGATGCAGTCTATCACAGTGCCATCCGTTTTGTCACCAAAGCCCCATATACTACCCACCACTGCGACCTGTATGCTCTCGTTGCCTGGCCCTCGCTTCATATTCGTCGCCAAACCCACTGGCTCCAGGTCATTTACAAGTCTCTGCTAGGTAAAGCCCCACCTTATCTCAGCTCACTGGTCACCATAGCAGCACCCACCCATAGCACGCGCTCCAGCAGGTATATATCTCACTGGTCACCCCCAAAGCTAATTCTTACTTTGGCCGCCTTTCCTGCCAGTTGACTGCTGCCAATGACTGGAACGAACTGCAAAAATCACTAAAGCTGGAGACTCTTACCTCCCTCACTAGCTTTAAGCACCAGCTGTCAGAGCAGCTCACAGATCACTGCACCTGTACATAGCCCATCTGTAAATAGCCCATCCAATCTACCTCATCCCCATACTGTATTTATTTATTGCGCTCCTTTGCTTCCCAGTATCTCTTCTTGTACATTCATCTTCTGCACATTCTACCATTTCAGTGTTTAATTGCTATATTGTAATTACATTGCCACCATGGCTTATTTATTGCCTTACCTCCCTTATCCTACCTCATTAGCACATGCTGTATATAGACTTTTCTACTGTATTATTTATTGTATGCTTGTTAATTCCATGTGTAACTCTGTTGTTGTATGTGTCGAACTGCTTTGCTTTATCTTGGCCAGGTCGCATTTGCAAATGAGAACTTGTTCTCAACTAGCCTACCTGGTTAAATAAAGGTGAAAAAAAAAAAAATATATATATATATATATATATATATATATATATATATATATATATATATATATATATATATATATATATATATATATATATATATATATATATATATATATATATATATATATATATATATATATATATATGTAATGATAAAAAATCTGAGTGCCTGGTACATTTTTTTTAATCTACCTGTCACTGTGGCTTGTGGTCCAAAAACTACATTTTAAGCCCTGTACTGGTTCCACCATTTGGGTTTCAGGACAAAGAAGAGCTTGGAATGGGCTGATCGGTTGCTGCCCTCCCGTAGGGGTGGGAGGGCCAAGAGACCAGAGGTGGCAGTACAGAGTACTCGGGTTGAGGTTGTAGGGTTTGAGCATAGCCTGAAGGTAGAGAGGGGCAGTTCACCTTGCTGCTCCATAGGCAAGTACCATGGTGTTGTAGTGGATGCGATATTGGACTGGAAGCCAGTGGAGTATGCAGAGGAGTGGTGTGACATGGGAGAATTTGTGAAGGTTGAACACCAGGCCTGCTGCAGCGTTCTTTATAAGGATTTGATGGCACAAGCGGCGAGACCCGCTGTCAGAGAGTTGTAGTCCAGACGGTGTCGTCCAGACGGTGTCGAAGACAGTGCATAGATCAAGGATGATGAGAACGGAGGAGAGAGAGTCAGCTTTCGCAGTGCAGAGAGCCTCCGTGACACAGAGAAGAGCAGTCTCGGTTGAGTGACAGCGAGAGAGTTCGTCAGAGACAGCACACTAGTGTTTTGGAAAGAAAATAAGGAATATCGGTCTGTAGTTTTACGTCTGATGGGTCAGGTGTCAGTTTCTTGAGGATGTGACGACTCTGGCCATTTTGAAGTGAAGAGGGGACACAGCCAGTGGTCATGGATGAGGGAAGTGAGGTCTCCAGAGATGGTCTGGAGAAGGGAGTTGAGCAGGCAGGTTGTTGGGCGGCCGGACCTCACTAGTCGCAGAATTTCATCTGGAGAGAGAGGGGAGAAGGAGTAGGAGTAGGGTAGTTCTGTGTGAGTGGGACCAGTGGACTCAATAGACTGAGTGAATGAGGAGCGGATGTCATCAACCTTTATTTCAAAGTGGTTGACAAAGTTATCCGCAGCAAAGGGGGGTGGACAATTAAGGAGGGAGGAGACGGTGGAAAATAGTTTCCTAGGGTTAGAAATTTAGAGTGATAGGGTTTGAAATTTAGAGTGATAAAGTGGCTTTTGCAGTGGATACAGAGTAAGAGGAGGAAGTGAAAGGATGATAGGTCCTCCGGAAGTTGAGTTTCTCTATTTTCGCTCAGCTGCCCACAGATCTGTTCTCTAAGCACGCAATGAGTCACTCAGATACGGAGCAGAAGGAAAGGACCGAGTCTTCCAGGAGGAAAAGGGACAGTGCGAGTCATAGAATGTGGAAAGGGAGGATAGTAAGGGTCAACGAGGCAGAATCAAGAGTCAGGAGGGAGAAGGATTTAGCAGAAGGGAGAGATGATAGGAGAGGAGTGAGTTGTGGGAGAGAGAGAAGATTGTGACAGCGCATGACCATCTAGGTAGGGGCTAAGTGACTAGGGTTGGAGAAGAGGGAGATAGAAAAGGAAACAAAGTAGTCAGAGACCTGGAAGGGGGTTGCCGTGAGATTTGTAGGTGAACAGCCTCTAGTAAATATGAGGTCAAGTGTATTGCATGCCTTGTTGAGTGGGAGGGGACTGGGAAAGGGTGATGTCAAAGGGAGGGGAAAGAAAGAGAAAGAAAGAAATTAATCGAAGGCAGACGTCGGGAGGTTGAAGTCACCCAGTACAAAGAGCGGTGAGCCATTGTCAGAAAATTAGTTTATCAAGGGGTCAAGTTCATTGAGGAACTCAAAGGGCACTTGGTGAGCGATTGATGACAACAATTGTATTGTTGCACACAGGGGAGAAATCCAACACCTGTCCCCAGTGTGAGAAGAGGGTCTCCCTCCAGCACTACCTTAAGAGGCACCAGAGGGTTTATACAGAGGAGAAACCCTACAACTGCTGAGTGTGAGAAGAGATTCTCCCACCAGCAACAGCTGCAAATGCACCTGTATGTTCACACAGGAGAAAGGCTGTTCACCTGTATGCATTGCGGGAAGAGGTTCTCAGAGAGGGCTACCTTGTGATATTCCAGCAGAAAATGCACACAGCCCATGAATAGTGTAATATGTAGTACTCGTTTTTTTTGTTTAATTCTTTTGGATGTATAGAGAACTGGATGAGGTGAACTGAGGAAAGAATGAATGTGATGAGGCAGAGTCAATTATATGGTGATGGTTGGTGAGATGGTGTCTGTGAAAATGCTTCACCGATGAAGTGACAACCTTGTCCTGTTGTTTGATGCTAGTGTTTTATAATGAGATGAATGTGCCTTAATTCATGTTTACTTGGGATAAAGTAGTGAAGCTGTGTGTAACATAATGTTGAACCTTTTTTAAAGTATTCTAAAATGTATTTTATTAAAGCGAGGGTACCATAATTTACAGAAAATGTCAAGTGCTACCAGTGAGAGAAGTATAATAACTTGTGACAAATAGATTGAGGTCCCTCAATTTGTAAGGTCCCTCAACCGAGCAACCATTTTGTTGAAATTAAATACAAAATTGACTCTGTGCTGACTGACTTGGTTATTTTTGTATAATTGCAGGAACTGAGGAACCCTTATCAGTCAAACCAGAACATGATACTTACTTCTTGAATCTGTCACACCCTGATCTGTTTCACCTGTCTTTGTGATTGTCTCCACCCACCTCCAGGTGTCACCTGTTTTCCCATTAGTCCCTTGGTACTTATTCCTGTGTTCCCTGCTTTTCTGTTGACAAACAAGAAGACCTGGCAAGTCAACCAGTGTGGTCTTTTCACCTGTTCTCCTGCTTTTTCCTTCCTTCACTCTGTTTTTGCTAGTTCTCCCGGTTTTGACCCTTGCCTGCATTGACTCTGAACCCACCTACCTGACCATTCTGCCTGCCGTTCTGTACCTTCTGGACTCTGACCTGGTTTTTGATCTTTTGCCTGTCCATGACCATTCTCATGCCTACACCTTGGATTATAATAAATATCAGAGACTCAAACCATTTGCCTCCTGTGTCTGCATCGTGCCCTTATAGAATAAACACATATGGCCATTTTAATAAACTCAATTTTCTCCATATCATTAGGTACTTGAATCACAGTGTTAGAGTTTGGCTTGCCTGTGATTAACATTTTATTATATGTTTCTGTGTGTACAGTAAAGAGTTTCTTACATTGCTTTCAGAAAGTATACACAACCCTTGACTTTTTCCACATTTTGTTGTGTTACAGCCTGAATTTAAAATGGATTTTTTTGTCACTAGCCTTACACACAATGTCAAAGTGGAACTATGTTTACACATTTTTATAAATTAATTAAATTAAAAGATGAAATGTCTTTCGTCAATAAGTATTCAACCCTTTTTGTTATGGCTAAATAAGTTCAGGAGTAAACAAACATGTGCTTAACATGTTGCATGTTGCAAGTCACATGTTGCATGGACTCACTCTGTGTGCAGTAATAATGTTAAACATGATTTTTGACTGACACCCTCATCTCTGTACCCCACACAATTATTTGTTTAGGTCTCTCAATCGAGCAATGAATTTCAGACACAGATTCAACCACAAAGACCAGACCAAGGAGGTTTTCCAATACCTTGCAAATAAAGGCAACTATTGGTTTTCTTTCTCCTCCTGGCGGCAGACTGATTCATTCTCAATAAGTGTGACGTTCGCGTGCTTCAATGATGTCAGACAGTGGTATGCAAGTGCTTGGAAATACCTTAGAAGGCATAGCTTACATGTCTCGTATGTTTTTTTATACAATCCAAGCAAAAGCTAGTTATTACTATGGTCCAAGTGTTTTGAAATTCAAAATGTCCCATGTACTGTAAATCTCCCATATTTGTTGTGTGTATTATTGCTATGAATCCCCCATGGCTGTAGCAAACATTGCCACTAAGCAATTGACTTACTCAGCCACACACTGTTGGCTGTTTTTATACTGATGTACTTCAGTCACCATGTCACCGGTTTTAGAGTCAGTAAACCTAGGCTAGAACAAGGACAGGGTTGTAATCATTAGTCCAAACAGTTGTGCAAATAAAACGAGAGTTTCTAATGGACAAATGCAGGTCTGTCCCCATTCTTTTTACAGTCCATGTAGGTCCCTCCGTTTCGTTCCATTTGAGAAACGTTTTGCAACAGAATCGGCGTAGTGAATATAATAAAAAACAAATTAATACGGCCCAGCTGAATATTTACCTTACTGATGTGATGTAGATGGAATCAAGTAATTCATTGTATTCTACAATATTCTCTAACACACTGTTCTTTATAAACAAGTCTGCTCTGCGTTTGAAAGATACTGATCATATGAAATGTGATGTGTAATAAGCAGTACCGTAAATCAAAGAACAGCGCGCATTCTTTTTTCATTTAACCGCACCCTTTAACTATGAAGCCAACCAATAAGATCCTTAAACGGAAGTGAACAGTGACCAATAATAATTTAGCCACTTAACGTTTTAGTTATTTAGGCGTTTGTTAACACCGGGGAACTCAAAATATGACTTATTTAACTTCCCAGCATCACATACTTACCCCCAAGTGGTGTTTAATTCGTGTTTGAGAAAGCACTTGTTGATATATGTTATCTAGGTAATGGTATTTAGCTAGCAGCTAAGAATGGCTAACTGTAACGATATGGTTTTTCACACTCAAATAGCCTCCATCATGGAGGTTCTAGCGAATACAGCCGTGGCAGAGATCTGTAAACTCGTAGATGACGACTATGCAGTGTTTCGTTTGGAAATAACTCAAAGCCAGAAAGAAAACAGGGCATTGCGGAGGAAGCTACAGCTACTGGAACTGAAGGTGGCACGGGAACGCCGTCCCAGTAGTGCCAAGATCCTCGAGCGATACAGAGGAATGGCAAGAGGTACATTTTGCAGAAGGCCGAGGCTGCTGTCGCCCGGTTTCCCATGTGTTCAGATGTCTTACCAATAATTGGGTCTTGGTCAGTTTTGGATAGTACCGAAAAATTCCCATTATTACTTAGCTACCCATCTTGCGCAAAGACACTATCGTATTCTAACCAGATGCGCGAGACTTTTGGATAAAGAATTAAAGCAGTTAGCGCCGCTGCCACGAATAAACGTTCATAGTTGTTGTAACCAAAATATATTTGGGGGATGCTTACAATGTTTATATTATAGTTTGACCAGACACTAATAATATATTTGGTAGATATCTTTGTAAAATATATATTTTGGATGCATCACTTGTTAGCTAGAATGCTAACGCTCATTGACATCTGCTGTAGTAAAGTTAGCCAAAGAGCCATTTTACTGTTTGAAGTGTTTTGAAAAAGTGTAATGCAGTTGATTTGTGATGAGACAACCATTACATTAAAAAGGTCCAATGCCGCCGTTATCTTAATATCAAATCATTTCTGGGTAACAATTAAGTACCTTGCTGTGATTGTTTTAATTTGAAATGATAAAAAATAATAGATTCTTAGCAAAGAGCAATTTCTCAAGCAAGGATTTTGCCAGGACTGTCGGAGTGGGGAGAGAAACAGAAAATGTGTTATTGGCAAAGCGGTTTGGAACTCCACTTCAGATTGGTCTAAAGGAAAAATCCACCCAAAACCACTCATTCCTATAATTTAATATGTGAGAACAATATTTGTGAACAAATGTTTCATTTTTCCATTATAATAAGATTGGTAGCAACATGTGAAAATCCTTGTGGAAATCTGTTACAGCTCAAGTGGACTACAAAACTCAAAATGCAATGCTCTCTCTATGGGCTGGCTAGCTAGGTAGCTAGCTAGTAAATGTAGCTACACACAATAATACCAAAGTCAATATCATGTGAAGTAGTTGGTAAACTGTAAAATCGCCTAAACAAACTGCACTATCATTTTAGGAGTCTACAGTCTCACTTTGTTAAACCTGCAGATCGTTGTGCCTCAGAGTGGAGTCTGACATAAACATCGGCACCATGCAATGCACACAGAACTGAAGAGGCAGACAAATAGGATACATTTGGTAGACCCTCTGTTAAATTACAAATTTGAGCGAAGACAACCTCCCGCGTTTACATCTGACAGTATTGAAATCTGACATGCATGATATAAGATTTCGCAATCTAAAAGTCGTAGTCCTATTAACTTCCAGTGGAGTAACAGCGGCTTTATTGCAACGCAAAATCATACTGGTCGAATTCCTCCTGCCTGCTTGAATGGCAATAGCTCAGATACACATGAAAATATGCAGGGAATGGATAGAATATCGCCAAGAGATGCACAAAAACAATATTACTTTCAAAATGGGTTAATCTTTACTTTGACTAATGTTACCAGGCAGGCCACCAAAACAGGCTGAACATTTCAGACGGTCTTTTCAAACAGCTCTTACACTAAAAGGGATTATCATAATTTTCACAAATTTACAGTACCATTCTAACCTCAGTGTGGATATACAGTACCAGTCAAAAGTTTGGACACCTACTCATTCAAGGGTTTTTCTTTATTTTGACTATTTTCTACATTGGGGAATAATAGTGAAGACAAACTATGGAATCATGTAGTAAACAAAAAAGTGTTAAATCCAAAAATATATTTTAGATTCTTCAAACAGCCTTGCACCCTATTGGCATTCTCCCAACCAGCTTCATTAATAATTATTTTCAAACAGTCTTGGGAGTTCCCACATATGCTGAGCACTTGTTGGCTGCTTTTCCGTCACACTGCAGTACAACTCATCCCAAACCATCTCAATTGGGTTGAGGTCGGGGGATTGTGGAGGCCAGGTCATCTGATGCAGCACTCCATCACTCTCCTTCTTGGTCAAATAGCCCTTACACAGCCTGGAGGTGTGTTTTGGGTCATGATCCTGTTGAAAAACAAATGATAGTGGGACTAAGCGCAAACCAGATGGGATGGTGTATTGCTGCAGAATGCTGTGGTAGCCATGCTGGTTAAGTGTGCCTTATTCTAAATAAATCACAGACCGTGTCACCAGCAAAGCACCATCACACCACCTCCTCCATGCTTCACGGTGGGAACTACACATGCGGAGATCATCCATTCAACTACTCTGCGTCTCACAAAGACATGGCGTTTGGAACCAAAAATCTCACATTTTGAATCGTCAGATCAAAGGACAGATTTCCACTGGTCTAATGTCCATTGCTCGTGTTTATTGGCCCAAGCAAGTCTCTTATTATTGGTGTCCTTTAGTAGTGGTTTCTTTGCAGCAATTTGACCATGAAGGCCTGATTCACACGCTCTCCTCTGAACAGTTGATGTGGAGATGTCTGTTGAACGCTGTGAAGAATTTATTTCGGCTGGTAACTGTAATGAACTTATCCTCTGCGGGACTTATCCTCTGAGGTGACTCTGCGTCTTCCTTTCCTGTGGCAGTCCTCATGAGAGCCAGTTTCATCATAGCACTTGAGGATTCTTGCGACTGCACCTGAAGAAACGTTCAAAGTTCTTAATTTTCCAGGTTGACTGACCTTCATGTCTTAAAGACTGTTGTTTCTCTTTGCGTATTTGAGCTGTTCTTTACCAAAAATAGGACTATCTTCTGTATACCCACCCCTACCTTGTCACAACACAACTCATTGGCTCAAACACATTAAGAAGGAAATAAATTCCAGAAATTAACTTAACGGCACAATTTAAATGCATTCCAGGTGACTACCTCATGAAGCTGGTTGAGAGAATGCGAAGAGTGTGCAAAGCTATCAAGGCAAAGGGTGGGTACTTTGAAAAATCCCAAATAAAACATTTTGATTTGTTGAACCCTTTTTTTGGTTACTACGTGTTTCCATATGTGTTATTTCATAGTCTTCACTATTAAATAGTAAAAATAAAGAAAAAACCCTTGAATGAGTAGGTGTCCAAACTTTTGACTGGTACTGTGTGTGTGTGTGTTTGTGTGTGTGTGTATATATATATATATATATATATATATATATAACAAAGAAAAATATTATTTTTGACTTCACTGGGCCTTTAAACAGGACATTCATACAAGGCTTAAAATCCAATTATGATACAAAAGTAGTGTGAAATAAAACATATTTACATATTTCATAATTGTATGTTTGTGTATTCTGAAAACTCCCACGTGTTCAGTAATTGCACGCATCGCCTTTGTGGCATTGTTTGCAAACACAGAAAGAGGTCTATACCACAGTAGTTAACCTAACCCCCTCTTTTCCTCAATCTTGCTCTCAGGTGAAGGACATCTCACTGGAGGTCACAGGGGCTTTGTGAAGCCAGTGGGACACAATACATGGAGAGATGACCAACCAATTACAGTTGATGAGGGGAGTGGAACCTCAACCCAGCATGTTATCGTGATAGAGGTCAGTGCAGGGCTCTCCAACATTGTTCCTGGATGGCTGCAGTCCTGTAGGTTTTCACTCCAACCCTAATCTAGCGCACCGGATTCTAATAATTAGCTGGTCAATAAGCTGAATCGGGTTACTTAGATCTGGGGTTGGCGTGAACCTACAGAAGGGTATCTCTCAAAGGACAAGGTTGGAGAGCCCTGGCTTCATTTAGTGTTGCATTACAGTTACTTTGTAAATCAAATGTGGCCCATTCATTTCGGAAAGGCACCCTTCAGCCATTCACATGTACATCTACCATAGGGGAGCTTGTGAGACTTCCCTAAGAGATGTTATCCAATTCTACTCATGTACCGGTAATAACCTTCTCTCTTCTTGTTAGTCTGCAGAGGCTGCAGGTCCTGGGGTGAAGCTAGAGGGGTCTGAAGGAGAGGAGGACCCACGGCACAGGAGAGACATCCAGACTGGAGTCGAGGACCCTACCACCGCCGCAGCGCAGCCCAGGACTCGACGCAGTATCACGGAGGTCAGTGGAACGCTGACCGCCGTCCTCAAGTCAAAGACGGACACCAAGACTTTAACTGTAACTCACAGTCTCTTACATACAGGACATGACCACATGTCAGACCCCGGTCTGGGGAGCCTGGTCTGTCCTCCTGCTTCCAGCTCAGACTATTTACCGGTATTTCACCAGAGCCAGAGGCCTGTTCATTCCCGTGGGGATGGAGACACGTTAGATACTGGTGGTGATGATCCTACTTGTTCTTACATTACAGAGGACCCAGAGGACCTCAACATGCCCTTGGGTTTAGAGACACAGGCAGATCTGTCTATAGGGGACTGGAACCAGTACAGTAGTAGCGTATACTCTGAAGGGTACTTAGATAAGAAAGGGGAGGGGCTGGTCATAGATGAAGTGACTGTGAAATTGGAGGGTGATGTCCCTCCCACATGGAATGCAGATCACCTAAGAGAAGGCCACTCGCAGGGCAGAGATTTCTTAGACTACAGGGAAAGCTTAGAGACAAATCCAAATGTTGCGACCCACTCCCCTTTACACACGCTCAGAGAGCGCAACCCTGTGTCCACGTCGATGGGGTCTTCTGATTCACACGGCCACATCCTTTTCGATCAGGTATTGAACTCAAACAGGGATAAAACCCAGGCTTGGGGAGGGGGAGCAACATCAGGCAATAGTAAAGAGAAACGGTTCCTCTGCATATTCTGTAACAAAGGCTTCAGCTGCCCCCAGAAGGTGGAGATCCACCAGAGGGTCCACACAGGAGAGAAACCATTCAGCTGCACCCAGTGCCACATGCGCTTCACCGAGGCTGGCACCCTGAAGCGGCACCAGAGGGTCCACACAGGGGAGAAACTTTACAGCTGCCCCCAGTGTGAGAAGAGGTTCTCCCGCCAGGACAAACTGAAGAGGCACCTGAAGGTCCACACGGGAGAGAGGCCGTTCGCCTGTACGCACTGCGGGAAGAGGTTCTCAGAGAGGAGCTACCTCAGAATACATCAGGAAAAAACCCATTCCACTCTAACATAGAAAGTAACCATTCCATTTGATAGCTTCTAGATCAAAGCCACATTGAAGATAGACTTTCAATTTCCGCAACAACTAAGAGCGTTGGAAGTGCAAGGCCCAAACACTGGAATATACACAGTGCACAAAACATTAGGAACACATGACATGGACTGACCAGGTAAAAGCTATGGTCCCTTATTGATGTCACCTGTTATATCCACTTCAATTAGTGTAGATGAAGGGGAGGAGACGGGTTAAAGAAGGATTGTTAAGCCTTGAGACAATTGAGACATGGATTGTGTAGGTGTGCCATTCATAGGGTGAATTAGCAACACAAAATATTGAAGTGCCTTTGAACACTGGATGCAAATGACATCCAGCCAACTTGACACGACAGTGGGAAGCCTTCGAGTCAGCATGGGCCAGCATCCTTGTGGAATGCTTTCGACACCTTGTGGAGTCCATGCCCCAACGAATTGAGGCTGTTCTGAGGGTAAAATGGGGTGCAACTCAATATTAGGAAGGTCAAATCAAATTGTGTTTGTCACATGCGCCAAATACAACAGGTGTAGTGTAGACCTTAACACTTATTTTTCTTAACTGCATTGTTGGTTAAGTAAACACTTTTAAATAACAAATAATAATTAAAGAGCAGCAGTAAAATAACAGTAGCGAGGCTGTTACTAACCAGTGCGGGGGCACAGGTTAGTCAAGGTAATATGTACATGTAGGTAGAGATAAAGTGACTATGCATAGATATATAAACAGAGTAAAAGAGTGGGTGCAAATAGACTGGGTAGCCATTTGATCAGCTGTTCAGGAGTCATATGGCTTGGGGGTAGAAACTGTTAAGCCTTTTGGACCTAGACTTGGTGCTCTGCTACCGCTTGCTGTGCGGTAGCAGAGAACAGGTGTACCTAATGTTTTGTACACTCACTGTATAAGACATGTATAAGCCTAATGCATCTTTCATGACTTCCATTGAACTACTTAATTTTTCCCCCCAATATTATTTTGTGAAAATGAATGCAATTCATCAGGTTCATGCAGCTCTGTAGTTGAGACAACGTGTGTGTGGTTTTCATAATGGTGTATTTAACTTGTTTGTTTAATAAACACAAAATGGGACTTAAGTCTGACGTTTGTTGAGATTCTCTTTTGTATACATCACACATACTTAAGTCACCCTATTCTGTGTAAACCTGACAGAGCTTTATAACCAATATATACTTACTAAATATACCTACACATTACCACACACTAACAAACGCCTACTGTACACGTCAACATAGTTTAGTTAGGTTTGACTTAACCACATATTTATGGCCACCATGATGGGTTTAACTAGAATGAAGTCATTCTGTAACTACAGTATAGGACTCATATAGTGGGGATAGGTAAACACGCATACTTGCGAACATAAGCAACCATTTAAGTTTCTCTGGCTCAAAATGCGTATCAGCCAATTAAAACTTGATTTACTTGCACGTGACAGAGCTCTGAATTGTAGCTGAGGTGCATTCAGTTCGCTTGAACGTTGAACGCTTTGTACTGAACGACACGTTTCCCAAAAACGTTATTGTACATTGTTTAACAGACTGTTTGGTGGGTGTGGCTTGAAGCAATGAGTGACTTATTTAAAAGGGCAGTGGCCATGCTGACTGCGTTCCACAACCCAACCCTTCCTCGTTTTTTAACTGGTCCTTCAGTACAGCATCGCTCCGTTCAACTGTACGTTCCAGAATGTAAAAAAGTAGTGAATGGAGCACTGGTCCCATCAGATAACATGGCACACGTTAGCCCTATGCTTATCTCACCAGGTGGCAGATTATATCCTGTAACAAATTCTTCATAAGATCTATAAAGATCATACTTTAAATCCCCCAACCAATATTATTTCTTAAAATAGGTCAACCTTGGCCACTTAAGGGATATTATAAACCTACAAATTCAAGGTTTGCTTTTATTCCGCTGGTCTGTAACAAAATGTTCTGTGCCAATATTGCATTGATGCATCCTTGACTAGGCTACTAGCTACTACTAACGTTAGACATTTTCACATATGTCAAAATCCTGCGTTTTTGTTTCAGTTTCACACACATCCATGTGCTTTTATGGAAAAATTGAAATAAGGTTCTTACAACATGCGCATTTATCATACATCATAAGAAAAAAACAAGAGCCTCATGGATTTGTCTAGTAAGCAGTCATGTAGGCAACCATTATCACCATCACTTCTAGGCAGCACACACTGCTAAAGCGATTGACTCTAAATCAATAGTGCACTTTCACCATGAGCCCCCCGCATCAAGATTTTTTGTTCACCGCTGGTCCTTCATGCTCGATTCAAAACGTTTGTGACGAAGTGGATGACTATAATAATGTATAGCCTATAAAAACGTTATATGCCTTCATAGGAATATAGCCTACACTAATGTGTCCTAATCAGCTAAGCTCCACTAGGCATTAACCTCACCGGCCTGGAATCCGAGGCTACATATGGAATAGGACCTAGGTAGATAATGGGGTTCATCATAAATTGAGGTGTACCATGCAAAGTCCCATATGCATTAATAGGTTATAGCATAAGCAGGACACTATCTGATGGGAATTAATGTAGGTTATAGCTCTACTGTTGATTGGACGGTGTCTGGGTGAGCCTTTTTTTGCGTGGTGGTTAATTTCTGTATTACCAAATGAGGAGAAACAAACTTCACACACCAGTCAGAGTTACACTTAAACTACATATTTAATAATAAGAGCTTTGCATTAGCAATAACTTTCAATGATGCACCATTTCTAATGAACCATTTAACGTGACAACACAAAAGTACAACTTTTTATAGCCAAGATACACCCCTCTCAACCTACATGACGGACAACAGATACATAAAATGGTCACCTTTATGAAAGGTGTCTATAATACATAACTGACACAGCAGTTGCTGTCTGCTTTCATTGTATAGACCAGTGTCTGGTCCTCCTACTCCAAACTGGAACCATCTCACACTGGTACGTTATAGCACAAAAACATTACCTTGTGTTATCTGGAATGCTCTTTAGGTTTTATCACCCAAAGACATCGTAAATCTCCTCTGTCAGTGCTATCTCAGAGGCCCTCAGTAGAACACACACAATAGTTAACAGAATACTCTATTCTGCAGAATAAAGCAACCATTATAATGCAATACAAGCATTATAACATAATCTTGCAATTTCCACAACAGATGGTACATAAATGGCTATGAAAATAATGGATAAGGTAAATCTACCGGACAAACAAATGCAACAATTTCGAACATTTTACTGTGTTACAGTTCATATAACTGACTCCGTCAATTTAAATAAATTCATCAGGCCCTAATCTATGGATTTCACATGACTGGGAATACAGATATGCATATGTCGGTCACAGATACCTTTAAAAAAATGTGCCTCACACTGGGCCTCAAGATCTCATCACTGTATCTCTGTGCATTCAAATTACCATCCATAAAATGCAATTGTGTTTGTTGTCCTTACGCCTGCCCATACCATAACCCCAACTCCACTATGGGGCACTCTGTTCACAACGTTGACATCAGCAAACAGCTCGTGCACACACACAACGCCATACACATGGGTAGAGAAATTAACATAAAATTCTCTGGCAACTGCTCTGGTGGAAATTCCTGTAGTCAGCAAACCAATTGCACGCTCCTTCAAAATTTGAGACATCTGTGACATTGTGTTGTGTGACAAACCTACACATTTTAGAGTGGCCTTTTATTGCCCCCCAGCACAAGGTGCACCTGTATAAAGATCATGCTGTTTAATCATCTTGATATGCCACACCTGTCAGATGGATGGATTATCTTGGCATAGAAGAAATGCTCACTAACAGGGATGTAAATAAAACATGAGAGAAATAAGCTTCTTTTAAATGGAACATTTCTGGGATCTTTTATTTCAGCTCATGAAACATCGGACCAACACTACATGTTGTGTTTATATTTTTGTTCAGTGTAGTATGGTCTACAGCAGGGCTGCCAAGCCTCTTCCTGGAGATCTACCATCCTGTGGGTTTTCAGTCCACACCTGATTCTACTTATTAGCTGCTCAACAAGACCTTAACTAGCTGAATCAGATGCACTAAATTAGGGTTGGACTGAAAAACCTACAGGACAGTAGATCTCCAGGAAGAGGGTTGGGCAGCCCTGGTCTACAGCATGTCTCCAACGCTGTTCCTGGAGAGAGACCCTCCTGTAGGTTTTCGCTCCAACCTCAGCTGCAACTAACACCGGTTGAGCTTACCAACCAACTAATTATTAGAATCGGGTGCGCTAGATTAGTGTTGGAGCGAAAAACCTACAGGACTGTAGCTCTCCAGGAACAGGGTTGGAGAGCCCTGGTCTACAGCTTATCGTGAGGTATTCTAACTCAGGCGAGACTTCCTTAATATTAGAGATTGCGTACCAGCTGTTGTTAACAAAGAGTCACACCACCCCCTTTGTGCTTACCCGATGCTGCTGTTCTGTCCTGCCGATGCATAGAAAAACCCACTAGAATATTATCCATGTCCTTGTTCAGCCAAGTTTCAGAGAAACATAGGATATTACAGTTGTTCAGGTCCTATTTATTGGATAGTCTCGAACGAAGCTCATCCAGTTTGTTCTCCAGTGATCATACATTAGCCAATAGAACAGAGGGCAGAGGTGGATTATTTACTCGTGTCCGTAGTTTCATCTGGGTAGCCGCGTGTCGGCCTCTACATTGCTTTCTCTTTCGAGTGTTGTGGATTAGGGCCTAGTCTGGGGTGAGCAGTATTTCCTGTGCCACCGACTCATTGAAGTAGAAATCTTCATCCAATTTGAGGTTAGTGATCACTGTTCTGATAACCATGAGCTCTTTTTCAGTCATAGGAATTGATGGCGGAAACATTATGTACAAAAAAAACTTAAGATCAGTACAAACAAAAAAATTAAGATCAGCGCAAAAACCTCCACAAAATAACAGAATTGGTCAGGAGCCTGTAAAACGTCCGCTATACATTCCACCGCCATTTTCATGACAGAGCCATGACCATGTCTGTGACAATTATGTGGACTAGGCACTTTACACAGAGAGCAATTTAACCAGTCAGTCAAATACACGCGATAGTTGCTTTGATGATGTTGGACTGAGGTACGTTAAGGATGCTTCCATGAACAAGGAAAACCAACAACTATGTCAACGACTTGAACTGGTGAGGTCTAACGTGTGTACAATTTAGCGCTCTGTCAACTGCAAATAAATCTACGTTCTGAATTGACTGATACACATTTTGAGCCAGAGAAACTGTTCACATTTATATGGTTGCAAGTATGGCCAAGCAATGTTTAAAGTGTTTATTATTGGCATGTATGTCTGTGTAATATGTATCTCCTCTCTCTCTTCCAGGAGGATGAGGGTCCAAAAGGTGCTGCTGGAGGACAACCAGACTACACCTCCTCCTGAACCCACAGAGGAATCAGCTGAGCAGCACAGGACCACACAGTCTCACGGAGGTGTGCCCACTGTTAACTTAATGTTATGACTATAACTACTGTTTTTTGAAGGAGGCGATATGATGTACAACATACTATGGAGAGTCGCACTCTTGCGACTTCGGTTGAAGGATCTCCAATCACGCCAGACAAGGCCAATGAAATCCGTTCCTCACTGGAACCCCCGCCTTCCACAGGTGATAAGTGTGAGGCTAGGATTCATACTCTATAATGAGCCCAGGAATGGGCAGCGCAGGTCCAAACAGGTGTTGTATCTCATTTGCCTCCTTCAGGGAGCAGTAGTTAGTCATAATGTTACATTCCCTTTCAGTCTGTCAACTTTGGTACAACATACTATGGGGAAATATAATCATGCCCCAAGACGACCCCAATGGATACTAAATGAAATGGCCCATGGCAGACCACCCAGATGCGTCAGTCTGGGTATTGCGCACATGCCACACTGCCTAGTGACTTTCCCTTGTAAGCACACTGGGAGCAGTGACATCCAAGTGATAAAAGCGTACAAAAGTGTGTGGTGATGCCCAACTCGCCACGGCACAAATATCTCCTATAGTCAACCCTTTAAACAACGCCCAAGACGCTGCCAGACCCCTGGTGGAGTGGGTGTGTACACATGTAAGTAACCCTTAACCTTTGCTCCTATATGCCAGGGAGATAGCAGCATCTCTCCCACTGGATTGTGGAGGCTGAGACAGTGCCCTCCTGTGAGCTGGATTAGCAAAAGAGACCAAAAGCTGGTCACACAACCGGATATCCCAGGTCCGTTCAATGTACAAGCGTAAAGCTTGCACCGGACACAGGACATGTAACCTCTGTTGCTCTTTAGAAGCAAAAGGAGGAGGCAAAAAGGGAAATAGCTCTAAAGCTAAGGACCTGTAGGACATAGCCATAGAACTGAATACAGGAAGCATGTAAGGATAACACGGTCCCCAACACGTTTAGTCAAAGCCAGGAGCAGGGAGGTTTCGTAGGAGAGGATCGTCAGATCCACCGACTCCAGAGGCCCAAAGAGTGCCTCCAAAACCAGCGCCAAGTCCCATGTGGGCGGAATAGGTTTAGAGACCCGTCAGACGGCATTCAACTTAGAGGAACCCCACTACCAGGGGGTGGGTCCCTGGTGAGGCTCCGTCAATTCCCACATGACATGCTGGGATAGCGGCCATGTCCACTTTTAACGTGGAGAATGCCCGCCCCTGCTAAAAAAGCTCCTGTAGGAACATAAGGATGTCCCTCACAGAGCACTGAAAAGGAATAAGTCCATTATCTTAGCACCAGAGCTCAAACGCTTGCCACTTGTACTCATACAACCCTTTAGTGGAGGGCGCCCTTGCAAACTGAGTGGTAGCAATAACATTGAGGTAAACCTCTAGTCATCAGATTGGCCCGCTCAGGGGCTCGGCCCATAGGAACCGAATATCCGACCTCCTGTGCCAAACCTGCCCGTGTGCCTGGGACAACAGGTCCCCGCCTAAAAGGCGATTGATCTCTGCAAACAAAGGCTGCCTGGACCAACGGGGAGCCACAAGAATCAATGATCAACCCTCCCGGCGCACCCTCCAACGTCGGCTGAATCAGAACCACTGGCGGAAACGCGGAAAGGAGGGTACGAGGCCACTGGTGCGCCAGAGAGTCTGTTCCCAACAGGGCACTAGGGTCCCTCTTCAAGAAAAATATAACAATGACACTGCGCATTTTCACGATGCGTAAAGATCTACATCGGCTCTGCTGAAAATTCCCCATACCTGGGAGACCATCCAGGGGTCTAACCTCCACTCTTGAAAGAGAGGGTCCAACTTGGATAAAATATCTGCACCGGAGTCCTTGTGGTGTGCCGGGCGCCTGCAGGCTGACTTCGGTCGTCAGTTGAACAGCGTTTCCTCCGAAGACATTAGTGCAGCTGGCTTCCGGGTTAAGCGGGCGAGTGTTTGGTTTGGTGGGTCATGTTTCGGAGGACGCATGACTCAACCTTTGCCTCCTGAGCCCATTGGGGAGTTGCTGCGATGAGACAAGATCGAAAAAGGTGTGTAAAAAAAATATAAATAACACCTGCACTGGAGAAGCAAACAAGAATGCGCTGCCCAGTGCCGCTCCCCAATGCCGGTCTCATTACTCCCATTCAACTACAAAAACAAATTCCCAAGACCCTTTTAATGACAAAATGAATACAGTTTATTAAGTTCATGCAGATTTCTTGTTGAGACGTGTACAGTTGAAGTCTGAAGTTTACATACACTTAGGTTGGAGTCATTAAAACTAGTTTTTCAACCACTCCACAAATTTCTTGTTAACAAATTATAGTTTTGGCAAGTCGGTTAGGACATCTACTTTGTGCATGACAAGTAATTTTTCCAACAATTGTTTAGACAGATTATTTCACTTATAATTCACTGTATCACAATTCCAGAGGGTCAGAAGTTTACATACACTAAGTTGACTGTGCCTTTAAACAGCTTAGACAATTCCCGAAAATTATGTCATGCTTTAGAAGATTCTGATAGGATAATTTACATAATTTGAGTCAATTGGTGGTGTACCTGTGGATGTATTTCAAGGCCTACCTTCAAACTCAGTGCCTCTTTGCTTGACATCATGGGAAAATCAAAAGAAATCAGCCAAGACCTCAGAAAAAAAATTGTAGACCTCCACAAGTCTGGTTCATTCTTGGGAGCAATTTCCAAATGCCTGAAGGTACCACGTTCATCTGTACAAACAATAGTACGCAAGTATAACCACCATGGGACCACGCAGTCTTCATACCGCTCAGGAAGGAGACGCGTTCTGTCTCCTAGAGATTAATGTACTTTGGTGCAAAAAGTGTAACTCAATCCCAGAACTACAGCAAAGGACCTTGTGAAGATGCTGGAGGAAACAGGTGCAAAATAATCTATATCCACAGTAAAACGAGTCCAATATAGACATAACCTCAAAGGCCGCTCAGCAAGGAAGAAGCCACTGCTCCAAAACTGTCATGAAAAAGCCAGACTACGGTTTGCAACTGCACATGGGGACAAAGATCGTACTTTTTGGAGAATTGTCCTCTGGTCTGATGAAACAAAAATAGAACTGTTTGGCCATAATGACCATCGTTATCTTTGCAAGCCGAAGAATACCATCCCAACCGTGAAGCACGGGGGTGGCAGCATTATGTTGTGGGGGTGTTTTGCTGCAGGAGGGTCTGGTGCACTTCACAAAATAGATGGCATCATGAGGAATGATGTGGATATATACAGTGGGGAGAACAAGTATTTGATACACTGCCGATTTTGCAGGTTTTCCTACTTACAAAGCATGTAGAGGTCTGTCATTTTTATCATAGGTACACTTCAACTGTGAGAGACGGAATCTAAAACAAAAATCCAGAAAATCACATTGTATGATTTTAAAGTAAATAATTTGCATTTTATTGCATGACATAAGTATTTGATCACCTACCAACCAGTAAGAATTCTGGCTCTCACAGACCTGTTAGTTTTTCTTTAAGAAGCCCTCCTCTTCTCCACTCATTACCTGTATTAACTGCACCTGTTTGAACTCGTTACCTGTATAAAAGACACCTGTCCACACACTCAATCAAACAGACTCCAACCTCTCCACAATGGCCAAGACCAGAGAGCTGTGTAAGGACATCAGCAATACAATTGTAGACCTGCACAAGGCTGGGGTGGGCTACAGGACAATAGGCAAGCAGGTCGGTGAGAAGGCAACAACTGTTGGCGCAATTATTAGAAAATGGAAGAAGTTCAAGATGACGGTCAATCACCCTCGGTCTGGGTGCAAGATCTCACCTCGTGGGGCATCAATGATCATGAGGAAGGTGAGAGATCAGCCCAGAACTACATGGCAGGACCTGGTCAATGACCTGAAGAGAGCTGGGACCACAGTCTCAAAGAAAACCATTAGTAACACACTACGCCGTTATGGATTAAAATCCTGCAGCGCACGCAAGGTCCCCCTGCTCAAGCCAGCGCATGTCCAGGCCCGTCTGAAGTTTGCCAATGACCATCTGGATGATCCAGAGGAGGAATGGGAGAAGGTCATGTGGTCTGATGAGACAAATGAGCTTTTTGGTCTAAACTCCACTCGCCGCGTTTGGAGGAAGAAGAAGGATGAGTACAACCAAGAACACCATCCCAACCGTGAAGCATGGAGGTGGAAACATCATTCTTTGTGGATGCTTTTCTGCAAAGGGGACAGGACGACTGCACCGTATTGAGGGGAGGATGGATGGGGCCATGTATCGCGAGGTCTTGGCCAACAACCTCCTTCCCTCAGTAAGAGCATTGAAGATGGGTCTTGGCTGGGTCTTCCAGCATGACAACGACCCAAAACACACAGCCAGGGCAACTAAGTAGTGGCTCCGTAAGAAGCATCTCAAGGTCCTGGAGTGGCCTAGCCAGTGTCCAGACCTGAACCCAAAAGAAAATCTTTGAAGGGAGCTGAAAGTCCGTATTGCCCAGCGACAGCCCCGAAACTTGAAGAATCTGGAGATGGTCTGTATGGAGGAGTGGGCCAAAATCCCTGCTGCAGTGTGTGCAAACCTGGTCAAGAACTACAGAAAACGTATGATCTCTGTAATTGCAAACAAAAGTTTCTGTACCAAATATTAAGTTCTGATTTTCTGATGTATCAAATACTTATGTCATGCAATAAAATGCAAATGAATTACTTAAAAATCATACAATGTGATTTTCTGGATTTTTGTTTTAGATTCCGTCTCTCATAGTTGAAGTGTATTTATGATAAAAAATTAGACCTATACATGCTCTGTAAGAAGGAAAACCTGCAAAATCGGCTGTGTAACAAATACTTGTTCTCCCCACATAAATTTGATTTCCATTGATCATTTTTGTGTGATTTTGTTGTCAGCACATTCAACTATGTAAAGAAAAAATAATATTTCATTCATTCAGATCTAGGATGTGTTATTTTAGTGTTCCCTTTATTTTTTTTTAGCAGTGTATATATATATATATATTTTTTTTTTTGTTCCTAGCCCATGACTCCTCCGACCTGTGAATGGCAGCAAGCAATACGCAACATAGCGTCAAGTCTGCCGGAAACTCACACTAAGAAAAACACGTAAACGGAAGTGAACTGTGACCACATTAGCGTTTTTGTTATTAAACATTTATTTAACAACCTGCAACTCAAAATATGAGTCTTTAACTGCACATTATCACATACTTACCCCCACATAGTGTTTAATTCGCGTTGCAGACAGGACTTAGTTGATAGATGTTATCTCTTTAACGCCAGCTTGCTAAACATATAACTGTATGGTTTATCACGCTCAAATAGCCTCCATCATGGAGGTGCTAGCGAATGCAGCCGTGGCAGAAATATGTAAAGTCGTAGACGACGATTATGCAGTGTTTCGTTTGCAAATAACTCAAAGCCAGAAAGAAAACAGAGGATTGCGGAGGAAACTACTGGAAATGAAGGTGGCACGGGAGCGCGTCCCTGTCAGTCGTCCCAATAGTTTCAAGATCTTCGACCGATACAGAGGAATGGCAAGAGGTACATTATGCTGAGGTTGCGCGGCCTGTCGCCCCGTTCCTCTATACATGTGATGTGTTACCAATAATTAGGTTTTGCTCAGTTTTTGGATTGTATGCATTATTATTTATTTAGCTATCTTGCGCAAATACACTATCATATTCTAACCAGATTTGAGATTTTCTGCATTTTCTATGTTTTTATTGACAAAATAAATGTGATTCATGTAACATAATACATTGATCAATAAATAGTGTATCAATAAGTTATGAGAAGTGTCACCTTACATCCTTGCCAATTGTAGACAGTGACAAAAGTGTGCAATATACCACTGAGCACTGGCAGTACCTAACCTAACCACCTCTTTTTCCCCCAATCACTCTCTCAGGTGAAGGACGTCTAACTGGAAGCCACAGGAGCTTTGTGAAGCCAGCGGCACACAATACATGGAGAGATGGTCAACAAATCACTGTTGATGAGGGGAATGGAACCTCAACCCAGCACATTATCATGATAGAGGTTAGTGTAATAGTGCTGCATAAAAAATAGTTAGCTCCCCTCATCTATTCACTTGCTTAAATGTACATCCTCATTTATCTGCCTTAGGGGACCTAGTGAGACTTCCCTACAGCATTGTTGTCCTTGTTATCTTCTTGTATCAGTCTGCAGAGGCTGCAGGTCCTGGGGTCAAGCAGGAGAGGTCTGAAGGAGAGGAGGACCTACGGCACAGCAGAGACATCCAGACTGGAGAGTCTGGAGCGCCCCCTGTAGCCACGGAGGACCCCACTACCACCCCAGCGCAGCCAAGAGCCCGACCCAGCATCACGGAGGTCAGTCGCCAATACTCCAGCCGCCAAGCCATAGACTGTTCTCTCTGCTTCAGCATGGCAAGTGGTACCGGTGCATCAAGTCTGACACCAATAGGCTCCTGAACAGCTTCATTCCCCAAGGCATAAGTCTGCTAAATGGCTTACAAAATTGCTACATGGACTGAGTTCACCCTTGTATTTTATTTTTGCACTGTCTCTATGCACACTCACAGGGCCTTACACACTCATGCACACTCCAACACACACACAAACACTCAATTCATAATTTCCTCACACGCACACCCACTTACATACAATCATCATATATGCTGCTGCTACTCTGTTTATCATATATCCTGATTCCTTGTCACCTTACCCCTATACATGTCGCTCCAGTATCACTGCAAATTGTAGTATGGTACTAGAACTGACTATGTATATAATATGCATATTTACTTTTTTAGATTTTTATTTTTTATATTACATTGTTATTGATTACTGCATTGCTGGGTTTAGAGCTCGCAAGAGAGGCATTTCACTATACTTGTGCAGTTGACATTACAACTTGAAACAAGAAGAGGCACAAGTGGGTCCACACAGGAGAGAGGTCGTTCACACTGCAGGAAGAGGTTCTAATAGAGGAGCTACCTCAGGATACACCAGCAGAAAAAAACATTCCACTCTATAAAATATAAAGTTACCATTCCACAGGAATAGCTTCTGACGTTTAGATCAAACATGACAAAGATTAATTTTCATTGTTGACAGCAGAGAAGATCCCACAGATAGTGTGGTATGAGCCTAAAATGCCTGTTTCATATTGTTTGTGCTGTGTAGGCTTTTTAATGTTCACAAATTTTCACAAAATACTTTTAATGAGGAAATGAATGCTGATTTATACATATGGTGCATTTAACACTTGTTTATGTTTACTAAACACAAAATAGGACTTTTCATTCTAAGATTTTCTTTGACTCTAGACCCACACACTAACAAACATCTACTGTACACGTCAAAATAGTTTGTCTTTTGTTGACTTTTGTCTTATCATAGCTGACACATATTTACCCACAACATCATATGTATGTCCACCATGATGGGTTGAACAACAATGAAGTCATTCTGTAACTACAGTATAGAACTCAAACATAGTGGGGATGGGTAAACACTCCATGTTGAAAGTGTGTTTTATCTGTGTGTACATACCTGAGGGAGTGTATTCTGTGTAATCTGTATCACCTGTCTCTTCCAGGAGGAGGAGGGTCCAGAGGTGCTGTTGATGTGTGAGGAGGGTCTGGGGACCATGGTCATGGAGGACAGCCGGACTACACCTCCTGAACCCACAGAGGAACCAGCTGAGCAGCACAGGACCACACACAGTCTCACTGAGGTGAGCCCACTGTAAACTACTGTTTACTACTATAGAAATCCCTCATTGCCCAATCAGAAGATGCTCTATAGCAGGGTGCTCATATCAGATTTGTTTATCCAACATCCTCTCACTCTCTCTTACAGTCAGTAGACATGGAGGATGGGAAGCCTGATCTGCTGCTAGTCAAAGAGGAGACAGTAGAGGATGGACCAGAGAGCATTGATCTGCTGAGTGGACTAAAGATGGGGGAGCAAGGTCAGAGAGAAATGAATATATATATATACATACAGTAATAGATATTCAATGGGAATAGTGATGCACCTGGCTATTATTTTCTCTTAATTTATCAAATTAAATCAATACAATGTATGTGCACGTACAAAAACACACATTAGAATGTATGAACTTGACCAGGTAACTAACTCATACCATATTTGTAAAGTCTATTTTGTAACCTTTTCCTGCAGGTGGTTGGCTGGAGGCTAACAAATACTGGGTGGCTGTCTTGGATTCTCTGACCCTGACTGGTGCGGCTAAGGGCTCGCAGGACGATATCACTGAGCAGGCCAGGACCAGAGGCGACATAGTGGAGGTCAGTGGATGGGACAGTGTCCTCAACTCTGGGCTGGGGAACAACACTCTTAACCACAACCAGAAACAAACAGTCGAACACAAAACAACCAAACTTAGTCTTCATCACAACAGACTGACTGAGACCAGGATGAAGCGTAGATTTAGTCTGTGGAGACTGGGAGGTGTCGGTTTGTGGCGGGAGAGAACAGACACTCTGCTAGCGATGCTCCGTCCTGCTCCTATAGTTGAGATTCAGAGAGACAGATGGCGCCTCAGGTTAATCCCCTACCAGGTGCTGCCATCAGTCTGCCTTCTATAGGATCTATCAACTGGAACATGGATCCTGCGACAACACAGACACTCTCCATGTCCGAATACCCATAATAACATCCGACATACTGTACTTAAACTGCGTAGTATGTACTCATTTTCATACTATTTATGATGTAATGCCTTTTAAAATGTATGCAGTATTCCATGGCTGTTGCGCACTACTCTGCTACGCAAATATAACTGGCTAGCTAGGCTAAATATGAAATTTGTATTTATTATTTGCCAGCAGCATACCACCCTGCATACCACTGCTGGCTTGCTTCTGAAGCTAAACAGGGTTGGTCCTGGACAGTCCATGGATGGGAGACCAGATGCTGCTGGAAGTGGTGTTGGAGGGCCAGTAGGAGGCACTCTTTCCTCTGGTCTAAAAATATCCCAATACCCCAGGGCAGTGATCTTTCGGATGGGACATTAAACGGGTGTCCTGACTCTGAAGTCATTAAAGATCCCATGGCACTTATCATAAGTGTAGGGGTGTTAACCCCGGTGTCCTGGCCAAATTCCTAATCTGGCCCTCAAACCATCACGGTCACCTAATAATCCCCAGTTTACAATTGGCTCATTCATCCCCCTCCTCTCCCCTGTAACTATTCCCCAGGCCGTTGCTGTAAATGAGAACGTGTTCTCAGTCAACTTACCTGGTAAAATAACGGCTAAAAAATACAAATTAAAAAAATTAGGGATGCCCATTAGCTGCTGCCAAGGCAGCAGCTACCCTTCCTGGGGTCCAAACACACCAAAGCACCCACATTACTTCTAAAACAACAGATAAAACAGTGAACTATGTTTGTACTGAATGAGCTAAAGATAAAACAGTACATCGTATAACATCCCTACACCACCACATATCCACAACACAATGTTCAATAACACCATATAACAATATCACAATGTATGTGTCTGTACCTTTTGTGTGTGTCTCTTCACAGTCCCTGTTGTTCCATGAGATGTATTTCTACCTGCTTTTTACATCTGATTATTCTGCTTGCATCAGTTACCTGATGTGGAATAGAGTTCCATGTAGTCATGGCTCTATTTAGTACTGTGCGTCTCCCATAGTCTGCTCTGGACTTGGGGACTGTGAAGAGACCTCTGGTGGCATGTCTTGTGTGGGGTATGCATGGATGTCTGAGCTGTGTGCTAGTAGTTTAAACAGACAGCTCCGGACATTCAGCTTGTCAACACCTCTTACAAAAACAAGTAATAAGGAAGTCGATCTCTCTCCCACTTTGAGCCATGAGAGATTAACGTGCATGTCATTGTTCGCTCTCTGTGTACTTTTAAGCGCCAGCCGTGCTGCCCTGTTCTGAGCCACCTACAAGTCCCTCTGTGACCACACTACTGAACAGTAGTCTAGGTGCGACAAAACTAGGGCCTGTAGTACCTGCCTTGTTGATAGTGTTGTTAAAAGAAGGTAGAGCAGCGCTTTATTATGGAGAGACATCTACCCATCTTATCTACTGTTGCATCAATATGTTTAGGCCATGACAGTTTACAATCCAGGGTTACTCCAAGCAGCTTAGTCACCACAATTTGCTCAATTTCCACATTCATTACGAGACGTAGTTAAGGTTTAGGGTTTAGTGAGGGATTTTTTTTATTGTTTTTGAACTTACCTCTGTCAGCCATTGTTCACCTTTCGGGCCGAACTCGGTTGAGTGAAGGCATGATCGGCTGAGAGTCAGCTTCGGGTGTCAACTGGACCAACACCATGTCGACTGATGGTGTCGCAAGGGTTTGTGTTACGGCGATAAGAGCTCGGGCTGATCAAGGCAAATTCATGGCAGATGGAAACATTTTATACTTTAGATTTATATTGTGAAGGGGAAAGGGGTGTTTGTCATCCCTGCGGTCAAGCTGCTGTTGGACATGGCCCTTTAGGTTGATGCTGATGTTTTATAGTGAAATAATGATAGTGCCGTAATTCATGTTTACTTGACCTGAAGTAGTGAAGCTGTGTGTAATGTTATGTTGAACCTTTTCCAAAGTATTCTAAAATAAATTTTATCAAAGCTAGGGTACCAGATTTACAGAAAAGTGTTACCATAGTGAAAGTTAGTCCTGTCGCGTATCGTTTCGTGCAATAAATGTGAGTGTAATGCCATTTTGTTTCAATTAAATACTAAATTGACTCTGTGCTGACTGACTAATGTTTGGTACTTGAATCAGTGTTAGAGATGAGCTTGACTGTGGTTAACATTTTAGAGTTTCTTTATATAAAAACATTTATGCTTTTCTGTACCATCTTTGTTTGCAGTCTGCAGTCCATGAAGACCTGCTGATATCCGGTGTTACTGGCGGGAGAGACTGGACTTCTGAAGAGGCTGGCCACAAACCCTGGCCCCGGATCAGGACCCTGGATCAGGAGCCGTCACTCTTCCTTCCCCAGTCAGAACCCGGAACCAACCACGGGGGACAGAGACTCCACCACAACAACTACATAGAACACAACCAGTGCACAGGTGGACTGAACCACCTCGGTCCTGGTGGTCATCTGAGAGACAGAGGCTCCAGTCCGCAGACCAGACCCTTCTCTTCACAGTCTCAGAGCAGGGATGAAGCAGGGCCTGGGGCTGATAGAGATAGACCCTCGTGTTCCTATGATACAAACACCACGGTATCCATGATGAACAGAGCAGGTAACCCTGGGCTTCAGCCTTCACAGAGAGTGGTGGGAGACCCCCCTGATGGTAGTCTATCAGCAAGTCTGTCTTCTCCTTCAGGGTCTCATCTAATGCCTGGTGACTGGGTTCATAGAAAGCCTGGACCTGGGTTTAGCCTTCCTCAGTTACCTCATGGTTACCCCATGAATACAGACAGGGTCAGGATGGGCGTTCACCTAGCCTATAACACCGCACACAATCCCAACAACACCCAAACAATGGCTAGAGGTCAAGGAGGGAGCTCAAAGACTAATCAACTGAGGGTGGCTCCTGCTTTTACCTCCTCTGATGTCATTGGGTCACAACATGGGAGGCCGAGCGTTAGGACGGACACAGACATGCCGTATGCCTGCCCCACGTGTGGGAAGCGCTTTGCTGAGGCAAATTATGTGAAGACGCACCAGACCGTTCACACCCTTCAAGTGCAAACTAAACTACAAGAGCTTATCAGACATAGGAGTGTCCACAACGAGGAGAAATCGTAGCAGTGCGTCTTCAGCTGTACGCAGGGGATGTCAGGGAATCATTCTTTAGCTGACAGATTGTTGTTATCGTGTGAAGTGTCTTGGGGTAAGAGGGTAATTAACCATACCCCTCATTAATCCTCTATTTAACTTGTTTTTAAGAGACAGTAAACCTAGGCTAGAACAAGGACAGTTGAATATTTACCTTATTGAGGTGATGTAGATGGAATAAAGTCATTCTGTTCTTTCTAAACAAGTCTGCTCTCAGCTTGAAAGATACTGATCGTATGAGATTTGAAGTGTAAGGTAATAACCAGTAGCGTATTTCAAAGAACAGTGCACATACTATTTTCATTTAACCACACCCTTTGAACTATTACGCCAACCAATACGATCCTTCCTCTTCAGTGTAGACCGGTGTCTTGATTTGTCGAGATCTCTGAGTGGGAAGAAAGGTGCAAGGCTCAAACGTCTTCTGAATATATACCTAGTAATGGTGCAGAATGCTCAATGAGGTTAAGAAGAATCCTAGAGTGTCAGCTAAAGACATACAGAAATCTCTGGAACATGCTAACTGTCTGTTGACGAGTCTATGATACGTAAAACACTAAACAATAATGGTGTTTATGGGAGGACACCACGGAAGAATCCACTGCTGTCCAAAAAAACCCATTGCTGCACGTCTGAAGTTTGCAAAAGTGCACCTGGATGCGCTACTGGCAAAATATTCTTTGGACAGATGAAACTACATTTGAGTTGTTTGGAAACAACACAACACTGTGTGGAGAAAGAAAAGGCACAGCACACCAACATCAAAACCTCAACTAAAGTATGATGGAGGGAGCATCGTGGTTATGGGCTGCTTTTCTGCCTCATGGCCTGGACAGCTTTCTATCATCGACGTAAAAATTAATTAAAGTTTATCGTGACATTTTGCAGGAGAATGTCAGGCTATCTGTCCGCCAATTGAAGCGCAACAGAAGTTGGGTGACAAGACAACAAGACAACAACCCAAAACACAGAAGTAAATCAACAGAATGCCTTCCAGAGTGGCCCAGTCAGAGTACTGACCTCAACCCGATTGAGATGCTGTGGCATGACTTCGAGCAGTTCACACCAGACATCCCAAGAATATTGCTGAACTGAAACAGTTTTGTAAAGAGGAATGGTCCAAAATTCCTCCTGACCGTTGTGCAGGTCTGGTCCGCAACTACAGGAAACATTTGGTTGAGGTTATTGCTGCCAAAGGAGGTTCAACCAGTTACTAAATGCAAGGGTTCACATACTTTTTCCACCCTGCACTGTGAATGTTTACACAATGTGTTCAATAAAAACATGAAAACGCATAATTGTTTGTGTTATTAGTTTAACTTCTCTGGGATAGGTGGGACGGTAGCATCCCACCTGGCCAACATCCAGTGATAATGCAGAGAGCCAGATTCAAATAAATTACAAGCTGGAGGAGTTGCAAGCAAATGTGAGCTAACTGAATGAATATACAGTTGAAGTCGGAAGTTTACATACGTTTAGGTTGGAGTCATTAAAACAACTTGTTTTTTTTTTTCTCCCCAATTTCGTGGTATCCAATTGTTGTAGTAGCTACCATCTTGTCTCATTGCTACAACTCCCGTACGGGCTCGGGAGAGACGAAGGCTGAATGTCATGCGTCCTCCGATACACAACCCAACCAGCCGTACTGCTTCTTAACACAGCGCGCATCCAACCCGGAAGCCAGCCGCACCAATGTGTCGGAGGCTACACCGTGCACCTGGCAACCTTGGTTAGCGCACACTGCGCCCGGCCCGCCACAGGAGTCGCTGGTGTACGATGAGACAAGGAGATCCCTACCGACCAATCCCTCCCTAACCCGGACGACGCTAGGCCAATTGTGCGTCGCCCCACGGACCTCCCGGTCGCGGCCGGTTACGACAGAGCCTGGGCGCGAACCCAGGGACTCTGATGGCACAGCTGGCGCTGCGGCACAGCGCCCTTAACCACCCCTTGTTTTTCAACCACTCCACAAATGTATTGTTAACGAACTAGAGTTTTGGCAAGTCGGTTAGAACATCTACTTTGTGCATGACACAAGTCATTTTTCCAACAATTGTTTACAGACAGATTATTTAATTTATAATTCACTGTATCACAAGTCCAGTGGGTCAGAAGTTTATATCCACTAAATTGACTGTGCCTTTAAACAGCTTAGAAAATTCCAGAAAATGATGTCATGGCTTTAGAAGCTTCTGATAGGCTAATTGACATAATTTGAGTCAATTGGAGGTGTACCTGTGGATGTATTTCAAGGCCTACCTTCAAACTGGGTGAGGCAGTGGTAGCCTAGTGGTTAGAGCGTTGGACTAGTAACCGAAAGGTTGTAAGATTGAATCCCTGAGCTGACAAGGTAAAAATCTGTTGTTCTGCCCCTGAACACAAGGCAGATTACCCACTGTTCCTAGACTGTCATTGAAAATAAGAATTTGTTCTTAACTGACTTGCCTAGTTAAATAAAAGTAAAAAAAATAAATAACTCTGTGCCTCTTTGCTTGACATCATGGGAAAATCAAAAGGAATCTGCCAAGACCGGTTCATCCTTGGGAGCAATTTCCAAAAGCCTGAAGGTATGATGTTCATCTGTACAAACGATAGTACGCAATATAATATAAACACCATGGGACCACGCAGCCGTCATACTGCTCAGGAAGGAGTCAGGAAGTTAAAGCTTGAACACAAATGGACAATGACCACTTTGGAAGCATACTTCCAAAGTTGGGTCAAAATGGCTTAAGGACAACAAAGTCAATGTATTGGAGTTGCCATCACAAAGCCCTGACCTCAATCCCATAGACAATTTGTGGGCAGAACTGAAAAAGCATGTGTGAGCAAGGAGGCCTACAAACCTTTTATTTTATTTTTTATTTAACCAGGTAGGCTAGTTGAGAACAAGTTCTCATTTGCAACTGCGACCTGGCCAAGATAAAGCATAGCAATTCGACACATACAACAACACAGAGTTACACATGGAATGAACAAAACATAGTCAATAATACAGTAGAACATAATAAGGCAAAAAGTCTATATACAGAGTGCAAATGAGGAAAGTTAAGGGAGTTAAAGCAATAAATAGGCCATGGTGGCGAAGTAATGACAATATAGCAATTAACTACTGGATTGGTAGATGTGCAGAAGATGAATATGCAAGTAGAGATACTGGGGAACAAGATAAATAAATAAATACTGTATGGGGATGAGGTAAGTAGATAGATGGGCTATGTACAGGTGCAGTGATCTGTGAGCTGGTCTGACAACTGGTGCTTAAAGCTAGTGAGGGAGATTTGAGTCTCTACAAACTACAAACCTCTTCCTGGTTGGATTTTTCTCAGGTTTTTGCCTGCCACATTAGTTATGTTATACTCACAGACATCATTCAAACTGTTTTAGAAACGTCAGAGTGTTTTCTATCCAAATCTTCCAATAATATGCATATCCTAGCTTCTGGGCCTGAGTAGCAGGTAGTTTACTCTGGGCACGCTTTTCATCCGAACGTGAAAATACTGCCCCCTAGCCCAAAGAGGTTTTAACTTGTGAATTATGTAGAGTCTATGCTAATGGTGCCACGTCCAAAAAAAACTACTCACTTGAACAGGTTCACCACAAGGGTGTCACCCCTCCCTTTATTATCTACACCAATGACTGATTGTTCTGCTCCTGAACAAGGCAGTTAACCCACTGTTCCCCTGTAGGCCATCATTGTAAATAAGAATTTGTTCTTAACTGACTTGCCTAGTTAAAGGTAAAAAAATAAATAATTAAGTATGCTGGTTTACATCCCTCTCTGTCAAGAACAGATACTGCCTTCAAGCCATTGTGAACACCTGCTCAAAGATCACCAGGCTGCCTCAGAAGTCTGGCCTCATTCTTTGAGCAGCAGGCCAGGAGGAAAGCCTACGACATCATGGGGAACAGCACCATATCCTCAACCCGCAGTTCCATCTGCTCCCCTTTGGGATGTCGCCTGTGCTTTCTCAAGTGTTCCACCAATAGACGCAGGGCCTTGTTCGTAGCTGAGGCAAATCGCCTGGTTAACAGGACCATTCATGAAGACTATTCTAGAGATAATTAATGGCAGGGCTAAACTAAGAACTGTGGCTACCACGGACTTAAATGCACCATGCACTTTTAACTGATGCCTTAATGCGTTTTTTTTTGTCTCTTACATTTTTTTTTTATATACTGTGTTTGTCCTGTCTGAAGCACCCTGTCAGGCCTGAACGAATTGCCTCTCTGGGATTATTAAAGTTGAATTGTAAGTTTCGAGAATTCAATTTAAGATTTTTTTTTGTGCATCCTCTGCCCAGAGGCAGCGGGCGCTCCGTGTCACGCGACTCGGGATCGACCTGTGTCGTGCTTTGCTCTCTGGAGCAGGCCGTCGCTCAACAGAGTGATGAATGGGGTAGCGTTGAGGTGGATCAAATGAAAATGAATATTTCTGGTGTTTGTGAGACGTAGATCCGGTGGCAATGGCAAGACTGAGAATACCCTATCTGTTTTGTTGAACTATGACAGAGTTTCTACCTGATATGGTTAGCTTATATTTGCTATTCTGTGAGGGCCCATGTTCCGAACCCTGCTATGGTGCTTTAGGTGTAAAGGATTGACATGTTGCAGCAGTGTCTAGAAGGGAGAGTGTTGGGAGTTGGGATAGAGAAAGCACTGTGTCAACTGTGTGCCCTGTGAGAGAGAGACAGGTTGAGATTGACAGAATTTGAGTTGTGCAGAAAGTGTTCTATGCCGAGGCAGTGAAGAGAGTAGAGGACAGCCCAAGGGTGAGTGAGTAGGCCTGAAGAGAGAGATCCAGAGAGGATGAGTTTTAGTAAAGTATGGTTTCTTGTGTTTATTGCTATGGTTATTAACTGTCCTGCACTGATAGAGTGTAAATCTCAGAAAATACAGCTAACTACCAAAATAATGCAAAGAATTGAGTAAATGAGGGATGAAAAGTATATTAAAAGCAGATGCTTCCACACAGGATGGTTCAAAATGGTTCAACCTTGAGCGCCTGTTTTGGCATTAAGTTCCAAAAAGTAACTTCCTGACCACTTCTACCATGGGCAAATATGTATGGAAAATTTCCTTCAAATCAAAAAAGGGTTGTGGTTGAAATCAAATGGAACGACCCTTCTGTTTTGTAGGTTATTTGAACACATACCCCTCATTAACTTGTCATTTGAAACAGGCTTGTTTTTAGAGAGACAGTAAACCTAGGCTAGATCAAAGGAAAGTTAAATATTTACAGTACTGAGGTGATGTAGATGGAAAAGTAATTATATTGTATTTTATTCTACTCATCTTGCTAACACTGTTCTAAGTGATCTAAGCTTTTAAGACTGATCTTGAATAGGAGATAAGCAGTACCGTATTTCAAAGAACAGTGCGCATACGCTTTTCATTTAGCCACACCCTTTGAGCGACAACATCCTTTCTCATCGGTATAAACGGAAGTAAACAGTAACTAAGAATAATTTTCATGTTAGCGTTTTTTAAAATTTATTTAGACGTTTATTAACACCCTGGAACTCAAACTATGTATAATTTAACTGCACAGCACCACATACTTACCCCATGTAGTCTTTAATCCTCGTTGGAGACAGGACTTGGATGGTCAATAGAGGTTAGCTATCTAGGTAACGCTACCTAGCTACTAAGTTAGTTAATAATGGCTGCTAACTGTATGGTTTTTCACACTCAAATAGCCTCCATAATGGAGGTGCTAGCGAATGCCGCAGTGGCAGAGGTCTGTAAACTCGTAGACGACGACTATGCAGTCTTTCGTTTGGAAATAACTCAAAGCCAAAAAGAAACCAGTGCATTGCGGAGGAAACTACAGCTACTTGAACTGAAATTGTCACGGGAACGCGTCCTCGCCAGTCGTCCCAGAAGTGTCAAGATCCTCGACCGATACAGAGGAATGGCAAGAGGTACATTTTGAAGAAGCCCAAGGATGCGGGGCATGTCGCCGGTTCCCCTCTGCGCATGTGTGATTTTAGATGTGTTAAACACATATATGGTTAACCAGAATTGGGTCTTGGTCCGTTTTTGGGTAGTTAGTATGCAATAATTCAGCTGATTACTTAGTTATCTTGCGCAAAGAAGCAATATAATTTAACCAGATTCTTGATTTACTGCATTTCCTATTATTTACTCAATAAAAACAATGTGATATATGGAACACAATACATTGATCAATCAATAAATAGTATGTCAAGAAGTTATGAGAAGTGTTACCTTACATTCTTGCCAATTCTAGACAGTGTCAATCATGTACAATATCTTTTGAGCATTTACAGTAGCTAACCTAACCACCTCTTTTCCCCCAATCACTCTCTCAGCTGAAGGAGATCTCACTGGAGGCCACAAGAGCTTTGTGAAGCCAGCGGGACACAATACATGGAGAGATGACCAACCAATCACTGTTGATGAGGGGAGTCGAACCTCAACCCAGCACGTTATCGTGATAGAGGTTAGTGTAAACGTGTTACATTAAAATTACAGTATATCAACTGTGATCAGTTTATTTCAGAAAGGCCCCCCTCAGCTATTCACTTGCTTACATTTACATCCTTATTTATCTGCCATAAGGGAGCTTGTGAGACATCCCTTTGACATTGTTATCCAATTGAACTGGATACTAGTAACAACCTCCTTCTTGTGTCAGGATGCAGAGGTTGCAGGTCCTGGGGTCAAGCAAGAGAGGTCTGAAGGAGAGGAGGACCCACAGCACAGCAGAGACATCCAGATTGCAGTGCCTGGAGCTTCCCCTGAAGCCACGGAGGACCTCGCCGCCACGCCACAGCCCAGGACCCGACGCAGCATCATGGAGGTCAGTGGAACGCCGAACGCCGTCCTCAAGTCAGAGACAGACACTGAGACTTTAGCTGTAACACACAGCCTCTTACACACAGGATCTGACCACAGATCAGACCCAGAGAGACTGGAGAAACTGGGGTGTCCTCCTTCTCCTGGCTCAGAGTATTTACCGGTATTTCACCAGAGCCCGTGGATGGTTTATTCCCGTGGTGATGGTGACACATTACACTCTGGCGGTAATGATCCGTCTTGTTCTTACGCTACAGAGATGGACCCTGGCAACATGCCTTTGGGTTTAGAGACACAGACTGATCTGTCTAGAGGGGACTGGAACCGGTACAGTAGTAGTGTTTACTCTGAAGGGTCCATAGAAAGAAATAAGAAAGGGGAGGGTCTGGTCGTAGATGAGGTCACTGTGAAAGTGGAGGGTGACTCTCCTCTGACATGGAATGCAGACGAGACTCACTTAGGAAAAGGACACTTGCAGGGCAACACCAGTGACTTCTTAGACTACAGGGAAAGCTTAGAGACAAATCTAAATGTCCCGACCCACTCCTCTTTACACACGTTCAAGGATCGCGACCCAGTGTCTACGTCGATGGGGCCTTCCGATTCACACGGCTATGTTGTTTTCGATCAGGTATTGAACTCAAATGACAGGGCTAGAGCCCAGACTCAGGGAGGGGGAGCAACATCAGGCAATAGTAAAGAGAAACGGTTCCTCTGCATGTTCTGTAACAAAGGCTTTAGCTGCCTCCAGAAGGTGGAGATCCACCAGAGGATCCACACAGGGGTGAAACCCTACAGCTGTACCCAGTGTAACATGCGCTTCGCCCAGGCTAGCACCCTGAAGAGGCACCAGAGGGTCCACACAGGGGTGAAACCCTTCAGCTGTACCCAGTGTCAAATGCGCTTTGCTCAGGCTGGTGACCTGAAGAGGCACCAGAGGGTCCACACAGGAGAAAGGCCATTCGCCTGTAATCACTGCGGGAAGAGGTTCTCAGAGAGGAGATACCTCAAGATACACCAGCAGAAAAAACATTTCACTCTATAACATAGAAAGTCACCATTCCACTCGATAGCTTCTGACGTTTATAATAAAGTCAGATTCATTTTTGTCAGCTGAAAAAATCCACAGATTCATTTGGAATAACGAGAGTAACATATTTCAGTGTTGAATATTCCTGGGTAGAATATTGCATCCAGACATTGTGTGATATACAATGCCTTCAGAAAGTTTTCACATCCCTTGACTTTCTCCAAATGTTGTTGTGTTACAGCCTGAATTTAAAATGGATTAAATTGAGATTCTTTTTATAAATTAAACCCTGCGTTAAAGGTAGACTCAGCGAATGCACAAAGTAAGTGGGCCAATTTCTACAACAACTAAGAGCGCTGTAGTGCAAAGCCCAGACATTGTGGGATACAGTGCATTCAGTATTCACACCCTTTGACTTTTTCCACGTTTTGTTGTGTTACAGTCTTTAATTTAAAATGGATTAAATTGAGATTTTGTGGCACTGGCCTACACATAATACACCATAATGTCAAAGTGGAATTATGTTTTTAGAATTTTTTACAAATTAATAAATGAAAAGCTGGAAGTTCTTGAGTTAATAAGTATTCCACCCCTTTGTTATGACAAGCCTAATAAGTTCAGGAGTAAACATCTGCTTAACAAATCACATAAATTGCATGGAGTCACTCCGTGTGCAATAATAGTGTTTAACACTATTTTTTTTTACGACAATCTCATCTCTGTACCCCACACATACACAACTGTCTGCAAGGTCCCTCATATGAGCAGTGAATTTAAAGAACCGATTTGAGTGTTGTTGGAATAAGTATATACACAAATTTACAGTGTAAATGTTTGAGGTCCTGCAGTCAGGGATGGGGATGGGATTACTGTATGTTTTGCCTTGCCAGCATCTCGGGCCGGTGAGTGCGAAACCACCCTCTGGGAGCGGCAATTTGTGTTGTCTGTATTCTATTGTTTTAAATACAAAAAGGAAAACGTGTATATATACACTGCTCAAAAAAATAAAGGGAACACTTAAACAACACAATGTAACTCCAAGTCAATCACACTTCTGTGAAATCAAACTGTCCACTTAGGAAGCAACACTGATTGACAATAAATTTCAATGCGAGCTGTGGCAAGGTTTGCTGTGTCTGTCAGCGTAGTGTCCAGAGCATGGAGGCGCTACCAGGAGACAGGCCAGTACATCAGGAGACGTGGAGGATGCCGTAGGAGGGCAACAACCCAGCAGCAGGACCGCTACCTCCGCCTTTGTGCAAGGAGGAGCAGGAGGAGCACTGCCAGAGCCCTGCAAAATGACCTCCAGCAGGCCACAAATGTGCATGTGTCTGCTCAAACGATCAGAAACAGACTCCATGAGGGTGGTATGAGGGCCCGACGTCCACAGGTGGGGGTTGTGCTACAGCCCAACACCATGCAGGACGTTTGGCATTTGCCAGAGAACACCAAGATTGGCAAATTCGCCACTGGCGCCCTGTGCTCTTCACAGATGAAAGCAGGTTCACACTGAGCACATGTGACAGACGTGACAGAGTCTGGAGACGCCGTGGAGAACGTTCTGCTGCCTGCAACATCCTCCAGCATGACCGGTTTGGCGGTGGGTCAGTCATGGTGTGGGGTGGCATTTCTTTGGGGGGCTGCACAGCCCTCCATGTGCTCGCCAGAGGTAGCCTGACTGCCATTAGGTATCGAGATGAGATCCTCAGACCCCCTGTGAGACCATATGCTGGTCCCTTTGGCCCTGGGTTCCTCCTGGGTTCCTCCTAATGCAAGACAATGCTAGACCTCATGTGGCTTGAGTGTGTCAGCAGTTCCTGCAAGAGGAGCCTCATTTTGACTTCTTTTAAGGACATTACATCAAAGTTGGATCAGCCTGTAATGTGGTTTTCCACTTTAATTTTGAGTGTGACTCCAAATCCAGACCTCCATGGGTTGATACATTTGATTTCCATTGATCATTTTTGTGTGATTTTGTTGTCAGCACATTCAACTATGTAAAGAAAAAAGTATTTAATAAGAATATTTCATTCATTCAGATTTAGGATGTGCTATTTTAGTGTTCCCTTTATTTTTTAGAGCAGTGTACTATAAAAATTCAATCCTTCAGAAAGTGGAGAGCAAGACTTATGCAGCTCCACTACACATTTTTATAAAAGCCGCGTTCGACAGGATTACCAACACAGACTGACCAGCTCAAATAGACAGAAGCCCTCTATATGGCAGACTAATCCGAACTCCTCTCTCGGCATGTCCAGCCCACTCATTATCTCAGCCAATCATGGCTTGTGAGAAGGTTGCTGTCTTTCTGTGGCTTAACCAACAAGGCTTGTAATTTAACAATTTTATTCGTATTTACAGATGCCATACAAGTTTGTTATTAAGGCAAATGAAAGTTCACATGTTCCAGAAGGCATTTCTGCAAAAAAAAACTTATTTCGAAAAAAAAAAACCTTAATGGATCTCCTTTGAAGTCGTGACTTGGGACATACGCCTAGTTTCCTGAAACAGGTCACATATATACATTCACACACAGTGCATTCGGGAAAGTATTCAGACCCCAAAGCGAAAACAGGTTTTTAGAAATTGTTGTAAATTTATTCAAAATAAAAAACAAATACCTTATTTACATTGGTATTCCAACCCTTTGCTACGAGACTTGAAATTGAGCCCAGGTCCATCCTGTTTCCATTGATCATCCTTGAGATGCAGTGCATGTCAGAGCAAAAACCAAGCCATGAGGTCCAAGGAATTGTCCGTAGAGATCCGAGACAGGATTGTGTTCAGGTACAGATCTGGGGAAGGTGGGTACCAAAACATTTCTGCAGCATTGAAGGTCCCCAAGAACACAGTGTTCCGATCAATCTTAAATGGGAGAAGCTTGGAACCACCAAGACTCTTCCAAGAGCTGGCCGCCCAGCCAATCTGAGCAATCAGGGGAGAAGGGCCTTCGTTAGGGAGGTGACCAAGGACCCGATGGTCACTGACAGAGCTCCAGAGTTCTTCTGTGGAGATGGGAGAACCTTCCAGAAGGACAAACATCTCTGCAGCACTCCACCAATAACACCTTTATGGTAGAGTGACCAGACGGAAGCCACTCCTCAGTAAAAGGCACATGACAGCCTGCTTGGAGTTTGCTGAAAGGCAGCTAAAGGACTCTCACACCATGAGAAACAAAATTTTCTGGTCTGATGAAACCAAGATTGAACTCTTTGGCCTGAATGTCAAGCATCGTGTCTGGAGGAAACCTGGCACCATCCCTACGGTTATGCATGGTGGTGGCATCATCATGCTGTGGGGATGGTTTTCAGCGGCAGGGACTGGGAGACTAGTCAGGATTGAGGGAAAGATGAACAGAGCAAGGTACAGAGAGATCCTTGGTGAAAACCTGCTCCAGAGTGCTCAGGACGACAGAGTGGGGCAAAAGTTTACCTTCCAACAGGACAATGACTCTAAGTACACAGCCAAGACAACGCAGGAGTGGCTTCGGGACAAGTCTCAATGTCATTGTGTGGCCCAGCCAGAGCCCGGACTTGAACCCAATCTGACATCTCTGGAGAGACCTGAAAATAGCTGTACAGCAATGCTCCCCATCCAATCTGACAGAGCTTGAGAGGATCTGCAGAGAAGAATGGGAGAAACTCCCCAAATACAGGTGTGCCAGGCTTGTAGCATCATACCCAAGAAAACTCGCTGTAATCGCTGCCAAAGGTGCTTCAACATAGTACTGAGTAAATGGTCTGAATACTTATGCAAATGTGATATTTCAGATTTTTATTTGTAATACTTTGGCAAAAAATGTTACCCTGCGTATGCTTTGTCAGATTGATGAGCGAAAAAAAACTATTTAATCCATTTTAGAATAAGTCTAATGTAACAAAATGAGGAAAAAGTGAAGGTCTGAATACTTTCCAAATGCACTGTATATATAAGACCAGGGAGGTTTTCCAATGCCTCACAAAGAAGGGCACCTATAAGTAGATGGGTAAAAAAAAAAAGCAGATATTGAATATCCCTTTGAGCATGGTGACTATTAATTACACTTTGGATGGTGTATCAATATACCCAGTCACTACAAAGATACAGACGTCTTTCCTAACTCTGTTGCCGGAGAGGAAGGAAACCTGCTCAGGGATTTCACCATGCCAATGGTGACTTTAAAACAGTTAGAGTTTAATAGCTGTGATAGGAGAAAACCGAGGATGGATCAGCACCATTGTAGTTACTCCACAATACTAACCTAAATGACAGAGTGAAAAGAAGGAAGCCTGTACAGAATAAAAAAATATTCCAAAACATGCATCCTGTTTGCAATAAGGCACTAAAGTAAAACTGAAAAAAATATGCCAAAGAAATGAACTCTATGTCCTGAATACAAAGCATTATGTTTGGGGCAAACACCTGATCAGTCTGTCATAGAAAGAGCAGGTGTTCTTAATGTTTTGTATACTTAGTGTACAGTATAAGCCTGAAGTCTGTTTCAAATTGTGTTTGTACTGCGTAGCCTATATGATGATCACAAATGCCTGTTTCATTACTTCCATTCAACTACTTAATTGTTTTCCCATGACACCTTTTAATGAGAAAATGAATGTAGTTCGTCAAGTTCATTCTGCTTTTTAGTTGAGACGTGTATGTGTGGTTTTCATATGTCGTATTTAAAACTTGTTTAATAAACACAAAATGGGACTTTTCATTCCAAGACTTTCATTGAGTCTCTCTTTAGTATACATCACATCTGATCTCACTCTATTCTGCATACACCAGACAGCGCTTTATAACCATTATACACTTACTAAATATACCTACACATACACACACACTAACACCTACTGTACACATCAACATAGTTTAGTCAGGTTTGTCTGATTTTTACTTATCATTGCGGACTTATTTTCACCCCCAACATCATATTTATGTCTATTTTTCTGTATATCTAATAGGGCCGGGGCGATACCAGTATCGCGATATTCGTTTGTGTCGTGGCAAGGAAACAAAACACGAAGCAGATTTAACTTTGAGGAAAACAGTCCTAATATTGAAAACAAACATCATTGTGTTTTCATCCAGACTCACATTGATTTATTTTCCATAACACACACTGTTTTACATACAGCAGGTTTTTAAAGGGCCAAAGAGTTTTGTCCGCTTCGTGTTTTCATATTTGCCATGAAAAACAATGTTGCGATACTGTTATCATCCCGGCCCTAATATCTAAGCTTAACTCTTGAGTCTTCTGAATCCTCCTGACTGTGCCCCCTATAGACCACAATATGAGTCATAATACCCATAAAACCTGGAGGTCCAACAAGGAAATGGTTCCAATCGTTTTTTCCACCATTCATTTTTCCCAAAGGGGATTTTTGAAACTTAAAATAAGGGATGTATTCGTGTAGGCTTACCCTGGTGTGACGCTTTGATAACCGTGTAAATCTCTCTAGGACAAGGTAACTTTATCAATTTATATTCGCCTGTATTTACCCCCCCAAAAAATGAAATGCTAATTAGCTGCTAATGTGGCTATCATAAATAACTACAAATGCCATGATGATCTGGACCAGACTACCAAATCGAGGCAAAGGTAAGATTCTCTGGATTAATGTTAGCTATATTTAGTCATGAATAAATTGGCTACATTTCTTTAAATGGACAATTGTGATCCGTCTTGCGCAAGTAAATTGACACAATACCGGTTAGCAAAGGTGTCAGCTAGTGATGACGTGCAGGAGTTTGCAGGGATTTGTAGTCTTGCATAATGTCTACTTTGATGCTAATTAGCATTTTCGATATTGAGAGTAAATAGTGAGGAATATATTGTCCGAGAGACATTTACATGGTTATCAAAACACAGCCCTTATTTTAAGTGTTTCTAAAAACCCCTATGGTGGAAAAATGATTAGAACCATTTCGCAGTTTGACCGCTAGGTTTTATGGGTTTTATGACACCTCCACCTTGGGGCTCTATGGACATGATGCCTCTGCCCCAACCAATGGCATTTCTTAAAATCGGTCAAATTCAATAGTTCAAAATGTGCTTTTCTTCCGTTGTTCTGTAGCAAAACGTTGTATGCCAATATTGCATTGATGCATCCTTGACAAGGCTACTAGCTATTACCGTTAGATAACATTTTCACATTTTTGTGAAAAAAAATCCCACGTTTTTGTGAGAAAAAAAATCCCACGTTTTTGTTTATCTGTTTCACACACATCCATGTGCTTTTATGGATCAAATAGAAATAAGGTCAGTTTATCTTACATCGTAAGAAGAAAACAGATCCTTATGGATTTGTCTAGTAGCAGTCATGTAGGCAACCATTATCACCATCACTTCTAGGCAGCACACACTGCTAAAGCGATAGCAGACTAACTTTAAGTGAACTTGTTCCTGGATATAATCACTGCCACCTTGTGATGTTAGCATAGGGCCAACGTGTACGACAATTTAGCGTTCTGTCACGTGCAAATAAATCAGTTTTTAATTGGCTGGTACGCAATTTGAGCCGGATAAACTGTTTTAAATGTAAATAGTCGCTTATGTTTGCAAGTATGGCCAATTAATGTTCAAAGTGTGTTTTATCTCTGTGTGTATGTGTGTACGTACACTCCCTCAGGTATGTCTGTGTAATCTGTTTCACCTGTCTCTTCCAGGAGGAGGAGGGTCCAGAGGTGCTGCTGATGAAGGAGGAGGGGTGTGAGGAGGGTCTGGGGAATCCTGAGGGAACCATGGTCATGGAGGACAATCAGACTACACCTCCACCTGAGGTCTGAATGGTATTAGAAAGCAAAGCCTGTCAGAGTAGGACTACTGATCTGATCTGCTGATCAGTTTAGCCTTTAAGATCATAATGAATAAGACTACAATATGTAGGCAAGTGGGGACCTGATCCTCAATCAGCACTTCTACTCTGAGACGCTAGGTGGATATGGTCCAGGTTACAATTAAAATGTAGGAAAATGCCTTTACATTATCAAACCATTATAGAGTGTCTAGTAACACAATGTAATAACGTTTGCATAGTATCAAATCAACTAAAATGTTTGCATAATACTCATAGCAATCCTTCATTGCCCAACCTGCTCTGTATCTCTTTCAGTCAGTAGACATGGAGGATTGGAAGCCTGATCTGCTGCTCATCAAAGAGGAGACCATAGAGGACCGACCAGAGAGCATTGACCTGCTAAGTGGACTAAAGATGGGGGAGCAAGGTAAGGGAGAAATACATATAACCTACATACAGTAATAGATCTTCAATGGGAATAGTGATGCACCTGGCTATTATTTTTTCTTCATTTATAAAATTTAATCAATACAACTTATGTTTAAATACAAAAACACAATGTATAAACTTGACCAGATAATTGAGAAGAAAAAAAACTATATATGTAGAGTTTTCTGTGTCATGTTTGTAACCTCTTCCTGCAGGTGGTTGGCTGGAGGATGACAGGGAAGACTGGGCGGCCATCTTGGATTCCCAGACGGGTGCAGCCAACATCACTGACCAGGCCAGGACCAGAGGCGACATAGTGGAGGACAGTGGATGGGACAGTGTCCTCAACTCTAGGCTGCGGGACAACACTGTTAACCACAACCAGAAAAAGACAATCGAACACAAAACAACAACCAAACGTATTCTCCATGACAACAGATTGTCTGAAACCAGGATGAGACATAGATTTGGTCTGGGGGGGCGGGGAGGTGTCCATATGCAGCTGGAGAGAACAGACATAGACTTGGTTAGCGATGCTCCATCCTGCTCCTATAGTTGTGATCCAGAGAGAATGATGACGCCTCAGGTTAACCCCCTAACAGGTGCTGCCTTCAGCCTGCCTTCTTTAGGATCTATCAACTGGAACATGGACCCTGCGACAACACAGACACTCCCTGGTCTTTGTCCTCCTCACACTCCCCTAATGTTAAACCAGACCTCAGACAATGCCAGTGCCTCAACACTAAATGGCTACACAAGACCATTGACAAATGACATTAGTAGTGACGGAATCAGTAAAGGTTTCAGCGCCAAAGAGAAGCGCTTCTCGTGTTCGTTCTGTGGGAAAGTATTCAGTTTCCCCAAACAGGTGGCGATCCACCAGAGGATGCATACGGGGGAGAAACCGTTCGGCTGCCACCTGTGCCGGGCCAGTTTCTCAGACTCGTCCAACCTGAAGAGGCACCAGAGGGTCCACACAGGGGAGAAACCCTACAGCTGCCCCCAGTGTGAGAAGAAGTTCTCCCACCAGCCCCATCTGAAGAGGCACCTGAAGATCCACACTGGAGAGAAGCCGTTCGCCTGTATTCAGTGCGGGAAGAGGTTCTCAGAGAGGGGCTACCTCAGGATACACCAGCAGAAAATGCACACCGCCCATGTATAGAGTATGAGTGACAAAGTAGTGAAGATGTGTGTATTGTCATGTTGAATATTTTCCAAAGTATTCTAAAATGAATTTGATAAATGCGAGGGTACCAGATTTACAGAAAAGTTTGTTACCATAGTGAGAAAAGTTATTGTACTAAATTTAATGTGAGTGTATGGCCATTTTGTTTAAATTAAATACAAAATTGACTCTGTGCTGACTGACTAGGTTATGTTTGTATCATTGCAGGGACTGAGCTTCCCCTATCTCAGTGGAACCAAAACATTGAACTTAATTCTTGAATCATGACATTTAAATAATAAACTCCAATGGCTCCATATTCGTAGGTACTTGAATCAAGACATTTTTTTATAAAGCCCTTTTTACATCAGCAGATGTCATAAAGTGCTCTACAGAAACGCAGCCTAAAACCCAAACAGCAAGCAATGCAGATGTAGAAGCACGGTGGCTAGGACAAACTCACTGTGTTAGAGATGGGCTTGACTGTGGTTAACATTTTATAATATCATATTTCTGTGTGTTAGAATGCTATTTTATGATGAGTATTCCCTATTGGAATTTGGCCTCCAGGTACCCTCTAAGGCCAGATGTCACCGTAAAGCAGGTCTCAGTAACTGGTATCTGGGCCCCTGAGCCTTAAAACCGGCCATGGGTGTCGTTATTAAGCGATTTAAGATGTTTCAAATGTATAGTATATTCAACCCCAAGGTCTCTGCCTTGATTTAATGCTTTGGCACCAGGCACAGAAGGGTGGAACAGCAAACGGCAAGAATATTTAGGTCCTTCCTCCCCACTGGAGGGGGAGGAGATTTTCTGCTAACCTCTTAGAACACATATGTCAGAGTCAAGGCCCGCGGGCCACATCCGGCCCGCAAGAAGGTTTTTTACGGCCCCTGGGATGATCTTGATTTATTATTAGAACCGGCCCGCAGCAAGCCGGCAGCCCGCAGATCTTTTACACGCACCAATACTACATTTCCCACAATGCAAAGGTGACGCACCGAGCAGTAGGCTGCTTCATTTCAATATTTATTGGCACAGCAGTCGTCAGCATCACAGTAAAATTAACTTTCAGATACCCATCAAAAATGGCAAAACGGAAGGTGGATACTGAGAACCGGGGGTTTCAAACAAGGTGGGAGTCGGAGTATATGTTCACGAAGGTAGCTGGAAAACCTGTGTGTCTTCTGTGTGGAGAAAGTGTGGCGGTACTGAAAGAGTATAATCTGAGACGACATTATGAAACGAAACACGCGGACACACACGCGGACGCAACTGTCAAGGCCAGTTTTATTTTGGCAGAAGAGATCGCTAAATCAGCCCGGCCATTTACGGAGGGGGATTTCATCAAAAACTGCATGATTAAAGTTTGTGACGAAGTTTGCCCAGAAAAAAGGCAACTCTTTTTAAATGTGAGTCTGAGCAGAAACACCATTGCCGAGAGAGTAGACCAGTTGTCCATCAATCTAAAAGAGCAGCTTGTGAAAAAGGGAAAAGATTTTATTGCATATTCCTTGGCTGTGGATGAGAGCACCGACATTTCTGACATTGCCCAGTTGTCAATTTTCATCCGCGGAGTGGACTCCAACCTAAGCGTGACAGAGGAGTTTTTGGCTTTACGTCCTATGCATGGCACAACTACGGGGCATGATTTGTATGAAGAGGTGTCAAGATGTGTAAATGAGATGGAGCTGCCTTGGGAAAAACTCGTGGGTTTGACAACCGACGGAGCACCTGCGATGTGTGGACACAGGAGCGGACTGGTGGCGAAGATACGGGAAAAGATGCAAGAGGAAAACGCGACAGGTGAGCTGACAGCTTATCATTGTATCATACACCAGGAAGCGTTGTGCGGTAAAGCCTTGAAAATGGAGCATGTAATGAGCATCATCACGCGCACAGTTAACTTTATCAGAGCCAAAGGTTTGAATCACCGCCAGTTCAAGGCATTTCTGACGGAGTTAGAAACGGAGCATGGTGATTTGCCTTATCACACAGAGGTGCGATGGCTAAGCCAGGGAAAGGTGCTTCAAAGATGTTTCGAGCTTCGTGAGGAGATTTGTCTGTTCTTGGACAGCAAAGGGAAAGACACAACACAACTCCGAGACGAAATGTTTCTGTGTGAAATGGCTTTTCTGTGTGACATTACGAGTCATCTGAATGCAATAAACTTGCAGCTGCAGGGTCGGGATCGTGTCATCTCTGATATGTACAGTACAGTGAAGGCATTTAAAACCAAACTGACTCTGTGGGAGACGCAGATGCGGAAAGAAAATTTGAGCCACTTTCCCAGCTGCCAGACCATGAAAGAGAAGCTCTCTACCAGTGCGTTCCCGAGCACACAGTTGGCTGATAAAATAGGTATGCTTGCCGCTGACTTTCGACGCCGATTTGCTGACTTTGAAGCACAAAAAAAGCAGGTTGGAACTGCTCGGTAACCCATTTGCTGTTGACGTGGAAAGCTCACCACCAAACCTCCAAATGGAGTTGATTGACCTCCAATGCAATGATGCACTGAGGGCAAAATATGCGGCAGTGGGTGCTGCGGAGTTCGCCCGTTTCCTCCCCGGCACAATGCCCCAGCTGCGCATCCAGGCTGCTCAAACGTTGTCTATGTTTGGCAGCACATACCTGTGTGAACAACTGTTTTCTTTGATGAACCTGAACAAAACATCACACAGAAGTCGACTTACTGCTGAACACCTCCACTCAATTCTGAGGATTTCTTCAGCTCAGAGCCTTACCCCGAACATTGATGAACTTGTGGAAAAGATGGGACACCACCAAGTATCACCCTCAACCTCAAACAAGTGAACATTACTGTGCAATCACATATTTAGAGTTTTTACTCAGTTCAAGTTTAAAAGTTAAAATTTAATATTTGTTTTCACTGCATGTTACTTCTCCTTAAACAAAGTGTTGTTTTTGATTAATAGATTTTTGCACTTTATTTTTTTGTATTTCAATCCAATTATATTTTAAAAATATTTCAGTTGAGTGGATGATAGAAAATTGCTATTATTGTTTTTTCTTTGAAGTAAATTTAGCCCACTTTTGCTAAAATAGAAAATATAGTCTACTGATGGTGCCTTGAATACCGGTTTCTTTCATTTAATGTTCATGTTATGGGGATATTTATATAAAGGAAATTTGTCTTTTGTGTCTGTTGAAAATTAAAGATTACTGACAGAGCCATAAGAAAATATTGCTTTATTTATCTGATCATATTGTAATATATTTGTTAGGTTTTCAGTAGGTTCAATTAGGTTCACTAGACTATATGCGTCATTTAAAATTTTTTCAATGAACATTCGAACAGTCCGGCCCTCGTCTTGTAGCTGATTTTTTTATTTGGCCCTCCGTCCATTTGACTTTGACACCCCTGTCTTAGAAGAAAGTGTCTGTCTTCCCCATATGTCTGTTTTTGTTTATTAGACCTTTAAAATGTAGAAGTTGTTCACCTTATATTTTACATCTAGCATTTCTCCAAACTGACCAGTTTTCAATTCATAACATTGGCGCTGCGAGCAGGGTGGGCTTCTCATCACCGGAGGACACGTGACAAAAGAGGTGAGTGCTCTATCCTTTTAATTTAGAATTAGATGGATTTGATATTGTCACACCTCACCTGTAAAGTTAATGTTAAAAGTAGTGACCACACTTGTCTCTGTGTGACCCCACCAATTTGGCAAAGAACTGAAGTGAATCGGATAACTGTTTGGTGTGGAAAGCATTGATAAGTGTGTTTCCTTCATATATTCCTGGGTTGTGAGTGCTGCATGACTATCTATGTTTATGTCATAAGAGAGCTCTTTTCACAACTTTTGGGGTGTTGTGTATTGCTGTACAATCATGGTAGCTAGAGTGAAGGATTAGATTTAAGCTCCGTCTGACATATAGCTGAGGTGAAGGATTAAATTGTCTAGCAGGATGAAACTCCAAATGACAGACATGGCACTTTTCCTTTTTATGAACAGGAGGGAAGGACCTTTTGGTGACACTGCATATGATGATGCACTGTCCTGATTATTTCATATAAGCAGGATAAACATGGGTATGCATGTGCAGACAATGTGTGATTGACTGTGTGCATATGATTTATGGTGAAGGCAACAGTGCATGTTGCGAGAGATGGGTGCTGCAGCCTAATGTTAAAGTGATTCCTCAGCAGTGTTGGGTATAGAGTACTCAACTTACTTTTTTGTTGTAAAGAGTAACTTAACGCAGTAGTTTATCAACTGAAGACATCCGTTAATTAGTTACTTTTTTCAATTAGTTACTTTTTATTTTTTGGGCCCCAAAATGTTTAAATCCTTTCCCTAAGTTCACACACTTCCTGTTTCTTCAAGAACGTTGTGGTGGGAAGCTAGCAAGGTGCAGAGACAATTGCTGTGGAACATCGTGGAAGTGTTCACATTTATTTTGAATTGGTAGAATAAAAGGTTTTTTCACATAATAAAAACTGCCAACTTAAAATATCAAAAAGCACCTTCAGACCAAGCACAGCTCCACAAGAGTGTTGGAGAAAGACCCACACCAGCCAATTGTCGTTGATGCTGAGGATGACCGTGCTTGCTTCAAAACAGCAAAATCTAGATTTCTGTTAGGCTAAACCTGTCACCCCGAAAGAACTAAATACAAATGTATGCTTCTTTGATGATTGTAAGTAATTCCTTTGATTGCATGCCATATATTTCAATGCATTATGTTTAGGATTGATCTGACAGTTTGCATTTGTGGTCAACAGTTTAATGCGCAGGGTATTTACATTTTCATATTTCAAGTTGAGCTTGTTGTGATTTAAAAACCTGTATTTAGTGGCTTTAATATGTATATTTTGTTTCATAAAACTCCCTAAAATGTTGGTTTTGATTTATGGACAATGTTCCTTTGATGCTTTGGATTTATCAAGATATAAATTCGCAACACTTCTTTGCATTCATCAGACTGATTTATGTCGAATATAACAATGTTACCGGTATTAGACCTTATAATTATTTACATGAGAAGGAGGTTAATATCTCTTTATAGGATTATGATTATATTGATATAAAGAGAAAGAACTGTTACAAACGGTTAGACCTATATCCATCCTGCCCTGCCTTTCTAAAGTCTTCGAAAGCCAAGTCAAACAGATCACTGACCATTTCGAATCAAATCCCGTTAGCAGGATCAATTTGACAACATCCGGTGAAATGGCAGAGTGCCAAATTCAAATTAAATTATTAGAAATATTTAACTTTCATACAATCACAAGAGCAATACACCAAAATAAAGCTTAACTTCTTGTTAATCCAGCCACCGTGTCAGATTTCAAAAAGGCTTTACGGCGAAAGCAAACCATGCCATTATCTGAGGACAGCACCCCATCATACAAACACATGACAATCATATTTCAACCCGCCAGGCGTAACACAAAACTAAGAAATAACAATATAATTCATGCCTGAACCTTTGAAGATCTTCTATGTGCACTCCAATATGTCCCATAAACATCACAAATGGTCCTTTTGTTTCGATTAATTCCGTCGTTATATCCCCAAAATGTCAATTTATTTGGTGCGTTTGATTCAGAAAAACACAGATTCCAACTCGCGCAACATGACTACAAATGATCTAATAAGTTACCTGTAATCTTGGTCCAAACATTTCAAACAACTTTCCTAATCCAACTTTAGGTATTTTAAAAAGTAAAAATATGCTAAAATTTAAGACGGGATAAACTGTTTTCAATAGCGGATAAAATCAAAGTGGAGCGAGCTTCAGGTCGCGCTCCCCAAACAAAAGAGTCCACTTCGCTCGACTCCCAGAAAGGAAAGGGCTACTTCTTCATTACTCAAAGGAAAAACATCAACCAATTTCTAAAGACTGTTGACATCTAGTGGAAGCCATAAGAACTGCAAGCATATTTCTATTGAAACGGGCTTGCCATAGAAACCTAATGGAAAACAGATTGACCTCAAAACAAAAATTCCCTGGATGGATTATGCTCGGGGTTTTGCCTGCCAAATCAGTTATGTTATACTCACAGACATTATTCAAACAGTTTTAGAAACGTCAGAGTGTTTTCTATCTAGATCCACTAATTATATGCATATCCTAGCTTCTGGGCCTGAGTAGCAGGGAGTTACTTTGGGCACGCTTTTCATCCGGACGTGAAAATACTGCCCCCTATCCCAGAGGTTATCAAACAGATCACTGACCATTTCGAATCCCACCATACCTTCTCCGCTGTGCAATCCGGTTTCTGAGAAGGACACGGGTGCACCTCAGCCACGCTCAAGGTACTAAATGATATCATAACCGCCATCGATAAAAGACCAGTACTGTGCAGACGTCTTCATCAACCTGGCCAAGGCTTTTGTCAATCACCGTATTCTTATCGGCAGACTCAATAGCCTTGGTTTCTCAAATGACTTCTTCACCTGGTTCACCAACTACTTCTCAGAATTCAGTGTGTCAAATTGGAGGGGCTGTTGTCCGGACCTCTGGCAGTCTCTATGGGGGTACCACAGGGTTCAATTCTCGGGCCGACTCTTTTCTCTGTATATATCAACGATGTCGCTCTTGCTGCGGGTGCTTCCTTGATCCACCTCTACGCAGATGACACCATTCTGTATACATCTGGCCCTTCTTTGGACACAGTGTTAACAAACCTCCAAACGAGCTTCAATGCCATACAACACTCCTTCCGTGGCCTCCAACTGCTCCTAAGTGCTAGTAAAACCAAATGCATGCTCTTCAACCGATCGCTGCCCACAACCGTCCGCCCGAACTAGCATCAATACACTGGACGGTTCTGACTTAGAATTTGTGGACAACTACAAATACTTAGGTGTCTGGCTAGACTGTAAACTCTCCTTCCAGACTGACATTAAGCATCTCCAATCCAAAATTAAATCTAGAATTGGCTTCCTATTTCGCAACAAAGCCTCATTCACCCACTCTGCCAAACCCCCATACCCTCGTAAAACTGACTATCCTACCGATCTTCGGCGATGTCATCTACAAAATAGCCTCCAGCACTCTACTCAGCAAACTGGATGCAGTCTATCACAGTGCCATCCGTTTTGTCACCAAAGCCCCATGTACCACCCACCACTGCGACCTGTATGCTCTCGTCAGATGGCCCTCGCTACATATTCGTCGCCAAACCCACTGGCTCCAGGTCATCTATAAGTCTTTGCTAGGTGAAGCCTTATCTCAGCTCACCGGTCACCATAGCAACACCCACCTGTAGCATGCACTCCAGCAGGTATATTTCACAGGTCATCCCCAAAGCCAACACCTCCTTTGGCCACCTTTCCTTCCAGTTCTCGGTTGCCAATGACTGGAACGAATTGCAAAAATCGCTGAAGTTGGACACTTATATCTCCCTCACTAACTTTAAACATCAGCTATCAGAGCAGCTTACCGATCGCTGCAGCTGTACACAGCCCATCTGTAAATAGCCCATCCAACCTTCTACCTCATCCCCATATTGTTTTTATTTACTTTTTTTGCTATTCTATCACTCCAGTGTTAATTTGCTCAATTGTAATAACTTTGCTACTATGGCCTATTTATTGCCTTACCTCCTTACTCCATTTGCACACAATGTATATAGATTTCTCCATTGGATGTTATTGACTATACTTTTGTTTTCTCCCATGTGTAACTCTGTGTAGTTGTTTTTTGCAGCACTGCTTTACTTTATCTTGGCCAGGTCGCAGATGTAAATGAGAACTTGTTCTCAACTGGCCTACCTGGTTATATAATGGTGAAATAAAATAAAATAAACTGTACCTCCCTACGTTTCTATGGCATTAAGCCTATGAAGATTTATGCTGATTTATACAAAGTAAAGTCGTTATACATATAGAAAATAATAGTAACAAATAATTAAACAGCAGCAGTAAAATAACAATAGCGAGGCTATATACAGGGGTACCGGGAGTTAAAGTGTATGATAATAAACAGAGTAGCAACAGCATAAGAGGGGGTGGAGGGACAATACAAATAGTCTGGGTAGCCATTTGATTAGCTGTTCAGGAGTCTTATTGCTTGGTAGAAGCTGTGAAGCTGTTAAGAAGCCTTTTGGACCTAGACTTGGTGCTCCGGTTCCCAGCTGCCGTGCAATAGCAGAGAGAACATGTTGCTGCTGCACAGATCAAATGGACAAAGCATGGACAGTAAAGGATGGCTGTGGCGGCTCAGGTGAGAGATTGTCTGATTGGGCAAATCAGATAATCCCCATGACATTGACATTGGGGACATAATCAAGGGCCACCAACTTGCATGAGTTTCATTCATTTGTGCCATTGGGAGTATGAACTATAGGCTATCACATATTGATGTAATCAGTCAATGGCGCCACCTGCCAACTTTTGATTGTCTACACCGGTCTTACAAATGTGGGCACAATCAGAATGTGGACAAGATCAGGACAAAGGACGCAAGTTAGAACCAGGTATAAACGGAGCTGATGTTACAAGAGCTTCTCCTTCCCGAGTAACCTCATCAGACCTAGGAGTGTCCACAATGGGGAGAAATCGTAGCAGTGTAGATTGAGATGTACACAGGGGATATCTGTGAACCATTCTTTAGCTGAAATACTATAGTTATGTGAAGTGTCCTTGGGTAAGAATGTGTGTTTTTGGGATTATTAAATCCATCAGTTGAGTATCTGGATACACTCACATGATACAGACATGTTGTTTGGTGTGCTGGCATATCCAAAACACTTATGAAAGTGTAACACTATTTCCCATCTGAATTAGGTTTTATTTTGTTCTATTCATAACAAATATAATGTCCCTCTTTTTTATAACACCCCCTACCCCCCAACATTATTTTGCATAATCAGGTGGCACCTGGTCCTTTATGTACTAAAAACAGGTGATCAAATTTGTTAATTAATGAGAAATCATGTTGTCCTTTCGATGTGTTGACTTTTTATTTGCTTGCTTATTGCTTGGAATTCAAATTCGCCTTTGTTTCCTTGGCTTCCTTTGAACCTAGGTAGTGGGCCGAAGCATCATATCTGCTTGAATTTTCGAGACGATCGGTCCTTGGTGAGGGAGGTGCTGGTTTTTCCATATTGTGTATATTTATTTATTCTGAACACATTTCCATTTATTGGCCATGTCAACTCGTGCACATTTTTTCAAAATACTTACTTTTATGTTCTGTTGCTGGACAGGCAAATGCTGCCAAGTACTAAACAGCAAACCAGTCAAAACTGGTGTACTATCCATTTACCATCTCTCCTGATCACGTCTGCCAATCACGTTCTCCATATGGAAAGGTAGTAAACACAGCTGGTGACAGCTCGAGAGATCCCTGTCCAACAAACTGCTATGGGTAAAGTCAGAGAGGAAGAGGGGAAGCCAGAGGATTTACTCCGTCCAAAGTCTGTCCGTATGAGACAAGCCCTTTTTTGTATGGAGGTCTATGAGGGAGTGTCGAATTACGCTATTCTTATTTGATTGAATATAAGATTCCTAATGTGTAGGCTGCAACAAATGTAATGATGTAAGTGGCATTCCGGCAACTTTGAGAAAAACAACTTAGTTGTGCCTGTTGATCACACATGTATTTACCCTCTCATTGGCTATAATGGTCCCACCTGACTTCACTTGACTTCACTCATCGAGGACATGCATTTCCACTCTTTCCACTTTACTTAGAGAACAGCAACCTTAGAAATGTAGCTAGCTAGTTCCAACAAGTATACCGGAGCAGATAGGTTTATTACTAGCATGTTGTTCCATATGACAAGTATTGTTAAGCTAATAGTCATCAAGGCAGTACTCACTAATTGCATTCATACTGACAAACAGTGGCATGTATTCATGTATGCCAAGGGAAGCCAGGCTTCCCCAAAAAAAATTACGGAGGTTTTTTTCTTTTACCAATTTTTTTTCTTTTTTCGTCTCTCTGTTTCATAAATGTTCCTTCAATTTGCAAGAGGCTGAATGTACCTGACAGGAGAAAGCATCCACAAGGCAAGGTTGTGCGCTGTCACCTCTGCTTTTCTCTAGTCATTGAACCTCTCGCTCAGGCGATCAGATCTCATGCAGCAATACACGTCTATAATACTAAAGATACTCCAAATAAGATTACCCTATACGCAGATGACATTCTCCTCTATGTAACAGAACCCCAATCTAGTATCCCAGCTATTCTTGATTTGATTAATTTGTTTGGTACCTTCTCAGGATACAGAATAAATTGGAACAAGAGTGAATATTTAACCTTGATTTAGCTAGGCAAGTCAGTTATTTACAATGACGGCCTTCCAAAATGCCCGTACGTTTGCAAAACACCTCTTTGCTAGAACTTCTTCCATTTAAGTTATCTAGGAATTGTAGATACCAAACAATACTCACTATTTAAATAGAATTTCCCCTCTCTGATGCAAAAACTCAAGGCAAATATAACATTTTGGAGAACTCTCCTTTGCTCGGAAGAATTAATGCCATTAAAATTGGCTTTTTTTTTACAACTTTTTCAAATGAGTCACACACCTCATGTAGTCTAGCCCATATATGTTGCGACGTTTTTTTAAAATCACAACTAGTGGTTAAATACCTTCTTAAAGGCCTCCCGGGTGGCGCAGTGCTCTAGGGCACTGTTGTGCGTTGTGTTAAGAAGCAGTGCGGCTAGGTTGGGTTGTGTTTCGGAGCACGCACGGCTCTCGACCTTCGTCTCTCCCGAGTCCGTACGGGAGTTGCAGCGACGAGACAAGACAGGAACTACTACCAATTGGATACCACGAAATTGGGGAGAAAAAAAAAATATATATATTTTTTTAAGTTCTTCCTCCAACAACTGCTTTACCTATTCCAGAACATCCCAGTATTCATACCTAAGTCCTTTCATAAACAACTGGACTCAATTATCAATCCATTCATCTGGGATTCTAAAACACACAGGATAGGTAAAAAAAAAACATTATGGTAAATCTAAGCTGGAAGGAGGATTGTCTCTCCCAAATGTTATATTTTACTATTGGGCCGCTAACCTCCATGCTGTTACGTTTTGGCTGGATGACGCACTCCCAGTTCACTTAGTATGGAGTGTGAGGACTGCCACCCTTTCTCTATTGGTGCTGTGATTTTGTCGCCTGTCAAGTTGGAGATGTCACTTTATAGTAACAATCCTATTATACATAGCACAGTCTGAATCTGGAAGCAAATTAAAGTCTACTTTGACCTTATACCAATATCATTCATGCTTCTTGTTGCCAGGAATCCCTCCTTTGCCCCCTCTAACCTTGATAACACCTTAAAGCGATGGGGAGAGCTTGGGATCAATACCATAGGGGATCTATATGTAGAAGGGACCTTTGCCTCGTTTCATTTGCTGAGGGAAACATATTATCTTCCCAGAACTCACTTTTTCAGATACCTACAGATTAGAGACTATGTTAGAAAGCATCTTCCGACATTTGGGAATGCTAAACCTTCCATATTTGACGGATGCATAAAAATATGCCCCACCTCAGACAAACTGATATCTTGGTCTATATGACGCTTTTCAATCTGTCAGCACACCTTCTACAGATGCCATTATGGCAAAATGGGAGGAAGAGCTAGGGACTTAAATTTCTGTGGCAGACTGGAAAGATAGTGGCTATACTCCAAGCTAACTCCAGACATCGTCTCATACAATTCAAGGTATTACACTATTCCAAAACGAAGCTGCATATGATATTTCCTGATTCATCCCCTATGTGTGATAAATGTCATGCTGTGCAGCGTACACTACTCCACCGCTTTGCCCTATGCTCTAACTTGTATGGTTATTAGTGTGGAATTTTTAGGATCTTCTCTGAAGTTCTGGAGACTTCAATTGACCCAGACCCGTTTCTGATCATCCTGGGTGTCAGGCCCTGATCTGTTTCATCTGTCTTTGTGATTGTTTCCACCTGTCTCCAGGTGTCACCTGTTTTCCCATGAGTCCCTTGGTACTTATTCCTGTGTTTCCTATTTGTCTGTTGCCAGTTCATCTTGTTTTGTAAAGTCAACCTGCTTTTTCCTTTTCTCTGTTTTTGCTAGTCCTCCTGGTTTTGACCCTTGCCTGCCTTGACTCTGAACCCGCCTGCCTGACCCTTCTGCCAGCCGCTCAGTATTTCCTGGACTCTGACCTTATGATCTTTTGCCTGTCCACAAACATATCTTGCCTGCCCCTTGGATTATAATAAATATCAGAGACTCGAACCATCTGCCTCCCATGTCTGCATCTGGGTCTCACCCTGTGCCCTTATACTGGGAGTGTCTGAAACCCGAAACAGATTAACCAACCCCCAAAAACAACTAATCTCTTACAGTCTCATTGTTGTTTTGGAAAAGGAAGGAAACTACAGTGCCTTGCGAAAGTATTCGGCCCCCTTGAATTTTGCGACCTTTTGCCACCTTTCAGGCTTCAAACATAAAGATATAAAACTGTATTTTTTTGTGAAGAATCAACAACAAGTAGGACACAATCATGAAGTGGAACGACATTTATTGGATATTTCAAACTTTTTTAACAAATCAAAAACTGAAAAATTGGGCGTGCAAAAGTATTCAGCCCCTTTACTTTCAGTGCAGCAAACTCTCTCCAGAAGTTCAGTGAGGATCTCTGAATGATCAAATGTTGACCTAAATGACTAATGATGATAAATACAATCCACCTGTGTGTAATCAAGTCTCCGTATAAATGCACCTGCACTGTGATAGTCTCAGAGGTCCGTTAAAAGCGCAGAGAGCATCATGAAGAACAAGGAACACACCAGGCAGGTCCGAGATACTGTTGTGAAGAAGTTTAAAGCCGGATTTGGATACAAAAAGATTTCCCAAGCTTTAAACATCCCAAGGAGCACTGTGCAAGCGATAATATTGAAATGGAAGGAGTATCAGACCACTGCAAATCTACCAAGACCTGGCCGTCCCTCTAAACTTTCAGCTCATACAAGGAGAAGACTGATCAGAGATGCAGCCAAGAGGCCCATGATCACTCTGGATGAACTGCAGAGATCTACAGCTGGGGTGGGAGACTCTGTCCATAGGACACCAATCAGTCGTATATTGCACAAATCTAGCCTTTATGGAAGAGTGGCAAGAAGAAAGCCATTTCTTAAAGATATCCATAAAAAGTGTTGTTTAAAGTTTGCCACAAGCCACCTGGGAGACACACCAAACATGTGGAAGAAGGTGCTCTGGTCAGATGAAACCAAAATTGAACTTTTTGGCAACAATGCAAAACGTTATGTTTGGCGTAAAAGCAACACAGCTCATCACCCTGAACACACCATCCCCACTGTCAAACATGGTGGTGGCAGCATCATGGTTTGGGCCTGCTTTTCTTCAGCAGGGACAGGGAAGATGGTTACAATTGATGGGAAGATGGATGGAGCCAAATACAGGACCATTCTGGAAGAAAACCTGATGGAGTCTGCAAAAGACCTGAGACTGGGACGGAGATTTGTCTTCCAACAAGACAATGATCCAAAACATAAAGCAAAATCTACAATGGAATGGTTCAAAAATAAACATATCCAGGTGTTAGAATGGCCAAGTCAAAGTCCAGACCTGAATCCAATCGAGAATCTGTGGAAAGAACTGAAAACTGCTGTTCACAAATGCTTTCCATCCAACCTCACTGAGCTCGAGCTGTTTTGCAAGGAGGAATGGGAAAAAATGTCAGTCTCTCGATGTGCAAAACTGATAGAGGCATACCCCAAGCAACTTACAGCTGTAATCGCAGCAAAAGGTGGCGCTACAAAGTATTAACTTAAGGGGGCTGAATAATTTTGCACGCCCAATTTTTCAGTTTTTGATTTGTTAAAAAAGTTTGAAATATCCAATAAATGTCGTTCCACTTCATGATTGTGTCCCACTTGTTGTTGATTCTTCACAAAAAAATACAGTTTTATATCTTTATGTTTGAAGCCTGAAATGTGGCAAAAGGTCGCAAAGTTCAAGGGGGCCGAATACTTTCGCAAGGCACTGTACCTTTACCAAACTATGGCTCAAGTGAATTAGTACACACTGTACACTTAGAAATAATTTGATTATTCTGAACAATAACTTATCAACATTTGATAAAATCCATCAAATATTGCTTCGACCATTCGGCGCTGTGAATTTGTACGTTTTAATCCACTCTCACTGTAGTATTTTAATCTACCCTTGGGCGGCAAGTGCTTGCCTCGGCACCCGAGCAGGGGGAGGAATGGGGGATAAGGGGGGTAACATCTGCCCCCTTTCTGTTTACCTGTCCTTGTTCTGTATGTCTTATTTTATATAATTTATTTTATTATTATTATTATTTTATATAATTTACTTAATTTACTCTTGTAGTTTCTGTCTGCTCTTTTATGTTTAGATAATAATTGCATACTTGTCTTTTCTACAAAATACCTACACACCATTCGTGTGTGTGTTCAATAAAACTTGTTTGAACAAGAAGAAAGCATTCGAGTGAGGGAAACAGCACCCCTCTGTCTCTCCAGGTGTAGGCCATCTATCTGATGCTGTCTGGTCCAAACGTGTATGACATTGTTGCCACCGGTAGCATTGAAGGCAAGGGAAGCCAGCGAGCATTTGGCCTCCCTTGAGAAAAAAAAATGTATACAAATTTGCCAATCAACATTGGTGCTAAACTGGCCGAGTTCAACTGAATGATCCTAGCGCACCAAATAAAAGTGTCAAGGGAAGCCAGCTTGGATTTAGATGTCCCTCCTATCAAATCGCATTGAGAGCACATTTCATTGACAGAAACTTGAATTGTTGCATCTCGTTGTGTTGTCCTACGGTAGCTAGCTAGCTAAAATGGTCACTTTCCTAAATTATCCATGGATGGAGATAAGGGTTTGGACTTGTGATTTTACTTCTTTCTCCGTACTGGCCAAGAATTGGCCAGATTGGTGATTTTGATCCAACCATGAATTAATACATTGTTGTGTCCCTGGCCTGAGAGGATGGAAGTTCAATAAGTACCTAATGTAGAAGAATAGTGTTAACTAGCTAACGTTGCCCATGAATGGGGCTTGTGTGATAAGTTTGTCTCTCCTCATTTGATAGTAAAGAAATGAACCACCACAACAGTCTACACAGTGTAGTGCCTTTTAGAATTGAAGAGCACCGAATCCCCAGCTACAGATACACGTTCTTGTTAGAGCATCTCGAAGACTAAATTCAATGTAGAATCAGTTTTGACAAGGTGACAAACAGATTATGTTTTACCATTGTAACATGCAGTGATAATAATTCTATTGTCCCTGTCAGGAGCCCAGGCTTTTGCCGTAGATGGTAGAGTTCTCGTCGCTGGACCACACAATCTTAAGCCCTACCAATATACATTGATTGGTAGGTTACACTATATTTAGATACTTCAAATACTTCCTGAGACACCTTTTTCTATTTGTCTTTGTACTTAATAAACGGTGAAACACTAAATGTGACAATGTTCTTTATTCAAATGTATATGCATGAAACGGACATTGTGGAAAAGATTCCTCACACTCAATCATAGTTAGTAGTAGAATAATAGATTGGCAAGAATTTGGCACTGTCAACTTTTTAAAGGTAACTGGGAACGAGGCTAATCAGTTAAACCACCTAAATATATTCCCATTAACTGAACATTTAATAGATGAAGCTCAAACTTGAATTTCCCAACTCCCTTTTCTGTAACCCTGCAGACTATCGTTCTCCATACCGTATATTCCAATAAATCCAACACTATGCATGCCCACCATGGCATTGGGCAATCTGCTGACATGAGGACTCATCTGGTTTAGAAATCAATCTATGGTCATCTTATTCTAGAGCACATTGTATATATTTTGCCCAGCGGTTTTTAGAGAAGATTGTATTGCAAGGTATTGGCTAATATGTATATGCAGCGGTGGGTTTTAAACCACCATTCTATATGACTGAACGTTTCTTTAAGGCAGCAGGTGGTTACTTGAAATTGGACATAATCGTCCCAACATTTCCCGAGGTAGGAATATCGCAAAATATGACCAATGGCTCATTCGAGAGAAGACATCCTCCTTGTAGTGTCTTAACACTTAGTACTTATTTATGTAATAAGAAAGACTCTGAATACAAGCAATTGAACTGGAGCTTCACATTTACTCAAACGAGTTAGTACCAGAATAACATTGAACAACACTGCGCATGACCAAGGGTGCTCCATCCTTAAAGGGGACATCAGTAAATTAACAGAACATAACACTCCCCGAGTTATGACATCGGCTAGTATTGAAATCTGACATGTATGATAGACGTTTTCGCGATCTAAAAGTCGTATTCCTATTAACTTCCAGTGCAGCGAGAGACTTAACACGGTGCCTACGTCATACCGGTCGGATTTCTGCCTGCCGCATCCTTTTCCATCAGATACACATGAAAACATGAAATGGCCCTTGGAATCGCTAGAACATCACCCAGAGGTGCACAAAAGCAATATAACATTCAAAATGGGTGAACCTTTCCTTTAAGATACTTTTTTTTAAGGCGGGGATTTGCAATAATTCTGTCTGTGGGAGTTAGTGACGACCGCTTGAAGATAATGATCATGAATAAAAGTTTTGATGTGTCATGTAAAGCAGTACCGTATTTCAAAGAACGGCGCGCAGACCCTTTTCCATTTAGCCACACCCTTTGACCAATGACGCTCCCAATAAACACCCTTTCTCTTCTGTAGAAACGGAAGTAAACAATGACAAGGAACAATTTTTACGTTAGCGTTTTATATTTAGACGTTTATTATTAACACCATGGAATTCAAAATATGACTAATTTAACTGCACAGCATCACATACATACTCCATGTAGTCTTTAATTCGCGTTGGAGACAGGACTTGGTTGATTGATGTTATCTAGGTAACGCTAGCTAGCGAACAATGGCTAACGTTAACTGTATGGTTTTTAACGCTCAAATAGCCTCCATCATGGAGGTGCTAGCAAATGCAGCCGTGGCAGAGATCTGTAAACTCGTTGACGACGACTATGCAGTATTTCGGTTGGAAATAACTCAAAGCCAGAAAGAAAACAGGGCATTGCGAAGGAAATTACAGCTACTGGAACTGAAGGTGGCACGGGAGCGCATCTGCGCCAGTCGTCCCAGTAGTGTCAAGATCCCTGACCGATACAGAGGAATGGCAAGAGGTACATTTCCGTTCCCTCTGCACATGTGTTCAGATGTGTTACCCAGCATTTTTGGATAGTATGCTATTACCCAGATTACTTAGCTATCTTGCACAAAGACGCATCATATTCTAACCAGATTGATTTACTGCATTTCCAATTATTTAATAATCGAAAACAATGTGATGCATGGAGCACCATCAGTCGATCTATAAATAGTATAACACGAAGTTATGAGAAGTGTTACCTTATATCCTTGCCAATTCTAGACAGTGTCAAAAAACTGTTACTAGTGTACAATATACCTTTGAGCATTGACAGTACCTAACCACATCTTTCCCCCAATCACTCTCAGGTGAAGGACATCTCACTGGAGGCCACAGGAGCTTTGTGAAGCTAGCGGGCCACAATACATGGAGAGATGACCAACCAATCACTGTTGATGAGGGGAGTGGAACCTCAACCCAGCACGTTATTGTGATAGAGGTTAGTGTAATAGTATTACATCAAAATTACAGTACATCAAATGTGGCCAGTTTATTTCAGAAAGACTCCAATCAGCTATTCACTTGCTTACATTATCTGCCACAGCGGACATTGTGAGACTTCCCTACAACATTGTTATCCAATTCATCTCATGTTCCAGTAATAACGTCCCCTTGTGTCAGTCTGCAGATGCAGAGGCTGCAGGTCCTGGGGTCAAGCAGGAGAGGACTGAAGGAGAGGACCCACGACACAGCACAGACATCCAGACTGGAGCAGCGGCTGGAGTGGCGCCCCCTGTAGCCACGGAAGAACTCTCAACTGCTTCCACGCTCCAGTCCAGGACCCGATGCAGCATTAGGGAGGCCAGTAGAACGCCCAACGCCATCCTCAAGTCCGAGACAGTCACAGAAACACAAAGGCTCTTACAGACAGGATCTGACCACAGATCAGACCCAGAGAGACTGGAGCTGGGGCCACTGGGCTGTCCTGCTCTCGACTCAGAATATTTACTAGACGGTAACCCAAGCCCGAGGACGGTTCATTCCCATCGGGACTCTGGTGATGTGTTAGAAACTGGTAATGATCCGTCATGTTCTTACACTACAGAGATGGACCCTGACAACATGCCCTTGGGTTTAGAGACACAGACTGATCTATCTAGAGGGGACTGGAACCGGTACAGTAGTAGTGTATACTCTGGAGGGTGCCAAGATAAGCAAGGGGAGGTTATAGTCGTAGATAAAGTGAAAGTGGAGGGCGACGCTCCTCCCACATGGAATGTAGACGAGACTCACTTAGGAGAAGGACACTCACAAGGCAGAGATTTTTTAGATTACAGGGAAAGCTTAGAGACAAATACAAATATCACGACCCACTCCCCTTTGCACGCACTCAGGGATCGTGAGCCAGTGTCCACGTCGATGGGTCCATCCGATTCACACGGCCGCATCCTTTTCCATCAGGTATTTAACTCAAACGACCAGGCTAGAGCCCAGCCTCAGGGAGGGGGAGCCACATCAGGCAGTAGTAAAGATAAACGGTTCCTCTGCATGTTCTGTAGCAAAGGCTTCAGCTGCCCCCAGAAGGTGGAGATCCACCAGAGGGTCCACACAGGGGTAAAACCCTTCAGCTGTACCCAGTGTCACATGCGCTTTGCCCAGGCTTGCAACCTGAAGAGGCACCAGAGGGTCCACACAGGGGTGAAACCCTTCAGCTGTACCCAGTGTCACATGCGCTTCTCCCACTCATCAAGCCTGAAGAGGCACCAGACGGTCCACACAGGGGAGAAATCCTACAGTTGCCCCCAGTGTGAGAAGAGGTTTTCCCACCAGCACCAGCTGAAGATGCACCTGAAGGTCCACATGGGAGAAAAGCAGTTTGTCTGTGCGCAAGAGGATCTCAGAGAGGAGCTTCCTCAGGATACACCAGCAGAAAAACCATTCCACTCTATAACATAGACCAGACATTAGTAACATAAGGCACGCCAAGCAATTTGATAAAATGGAGTAAATCAGTGAACTTGCATTTGTTTTGAAATTGCATTGGTTTTCCATAAATGGCTATTTATTCATTGTGTTTTGTTTGGAGAGCTCCTGTCAATGTTGAGTATGGACTCTCACCTGATTACACATAGAAGTAGGCCTAGGCTACCTGGCCTGCACACAAATGTATAAATGTGCCTATTTGGGGATGTCTGATAGTATTTCTGATTGTCTTAACTCACCACCACTAATGATCTGGGGTGCTTCTCATTGTAATTTTTTTCTTCTCCTCAAACAGCAAGTAACCTAAACAATGTCTGTTTTTACATCCATTGAGAATGACAGTAGTTCCTCAATAACCAGGTTTCCATCCAACTCTTTTTCTATAAGTAAAATACATGTCGGAACAAAATATTCACTACAGGCCTGATGGAAACAGCAAGTTTTTTCGGTCAACTTTCCAGATGTCGACAAATCAAAATACACTAAACAAGGTTGGATCTTTGTGTCGGTAAAATTAATAATGCGAGAAATGGCGGTGGAAATGCTTTTATCCGCAAATATTGATATAATATTCATCATATCGAAGTAAACTTGGAGGCACGCAATGATATGTTGTGTGGTCCTCCCACTACGACTCGGGAAAGCATGCAGTTTATTAGACTAGAGATTCAATAAGTTATGATGAACAGGGTGGGGAAAGTTCACGGTGATGAGCTTGATGCTCCTTTTCAATAAATATTGAGGGTCTTATTCTGGTGACATAATGATTGATGTTTGGCTGCCGTTTAACTAATAAAAATAATCTTGCTCTTTTGTCCATAATAATCTTATCACGTAGACTATATACCCTCACTGTATCTGCGTGGTGTTGGATAGAGCGCATGTGCCATCAGTAGAGTTGAAAATAAGATGGAAACCACTTTATCGGCACATGGGAATTTAACTGCAAAAGTCATTTTTATGTGCACTACCTCATCACATACAGCTTGTTATCTGCAACAAGAAAGGCTTACTGTGTGTACGTAAAACTGGACACACCCCTCTGATGGGAAAATGTGCATATGGTTTTTATGCAGATTTTTAGAATATTCACATTAAAATCTGTTGCCAATTGGATGGAAACCTAGCGAATGTATTTAAAATCTTTTCAGCTCTCTCCCTTTCGAAAACAACGGAGCCTAGGCGTGAAAGGGAAAAATGTAATGCTCTGATCCAGTGAAAATTGCAAATACCTGATTACTCCTTATCCCTTATCCCAGAGAAAAAGCTGGCTCTGTCCAGAACTCACTGGCGCAAGAAACTCTGAGGACCCAGAATAGTTGATACAATGCTGCAAGTTTGCAAGCTGGAGCTTCGGGCCGGACCCAGTTGATAGTTGATACAATGTTTCAAGTTCTTTGCAGACAGGCAGAGTAGAGAGTTAAATGCAATTGAAAGAACATGAACAAACTGCTATGCGTAGCCAATGTGATTTATATAATACTTATTTTTATCAGGATATTTTCTACCTGCAATGTTTTTATTTGTTGGCTTTATTTAGGCTATTTTTACCTAGTTGTCATTAATAGTTACTTGCATTGGTATACGTTCTTTAGCTGCCAATGGCTCAAGGTGTATCATACAATGTGTCCATTACACAGAGACAGGCGCTCTTGCATTAGATACATTTTAACTTAGATCTGTATCATTTTAATTTCAATAGAATTTAGCTTAACCACATGACAATGATTTTAATATGTTATTATCCATGAAAATGTTCATGTGAAAATCATAACTTGCACGTAGACCGGTAGCTCCAGGCATGCTGTTTGTCATGTGCCTTTTTCTCAGGAGTGGCTTCTGTCTGTTCACTCTCCCAAAAAAGCCCAGATTGGTTAAGTGCTGTAGAGATTGTTGTCCTTTTGTCAGGTTCTCCCATCTCAGCCAAGGACCTCGTTGACCAAGGTCCTTCTTGCCAGTTTGGTCGGACGGCCAGCTCTAGGCAGAGTCTGGATTGTTTTGTAATTTTTTTATTTCCCAATGATGGAAATCATGCTCTTGGAAACTTTCAACATTCTAGAAATGATTTTATACCCTTCCCCAGCTATATGCCTCATCACAATTCTAACTCGGAGCTCTACGGACAGTTCATTGGACTTCATGCTATAGTTTCTGCTCTGACATGCACTTCTTCTTCTTTGAAATTGGGTTGGTGGATTGCATCCAACTTTTAAAGGTGCATACTCCGCCACCTACTGTACTGGAGTATGAGGTCAGTCACGGCCTACCTACATTAAATTTTCTTCATTAGTCCTTTTCCTCTAAGAAAGTGAAAGCGCCATAGACACCACTCCCCTCCCCTTTCAATCCCCCACTACACAACCCAAACCCAAACCCCAACCCCGTCCAGCCTCTAACCCTTTCACACAATCTCTCGCTATCTACGTCATACCGTTCACAAAATATCAACACCGTTTCCTCCACTAAACACTCCACAACGTGACATTCAAACCTGTGTGCCCAAACTGTAGTCTACTCCACACAAATAACTCTGTCCTACATCGTGTACAACCCACCTCTTCCTTTACTGACTGATGCATGCAATACAATTGCCTCCACTTACTACTAGCATCCCACTTCCTTTGCCAAAGACAGAGCCCTTTTGCCCGGATCAAGGACTTGACTTCCCTGCGGCCCAGCAGGACCTGAATACCCCCTCTCTCCTCACTACCCTCTTAGCCACCACATCAGCCTTTTCATTACCCTCCACATCCACATGGATGGGAACCCAGTAAAAGCTTACCACCACTCCAATCCCAATAACAGCACCATCATCTCCACAAACAAGTCTCCCCTATCTGACCTGGACTAATCTATCCGACTACTCAACACTGCAGCCCAATCAGAGCAGATCACTACTGAGTGGTTTCAACTCCTTCACCCATCTCAAACCTATAATTATGGCCATCAACTCGGCCGCATACACTGACACATTCAGTTAACTGCTTACATACTCTAACATTGAAATTTGGGATATACAGTACAGTCGGAAAGTATTCAGACCCTTCATACCCCTTCACTTTTTCCACATTTTGTTACGTTACAGCCTTATTTTAAAATATGGAGAGACTCAAGGCTGTAATCGCTGCCTAAGGTGCTTCAACAAACTACAGAGTAAAGGGTCTGAATACTTATGTAAATGTGATGTTTCATTTGCAAAAATGTTTGCTTTGTCATTATGAGGTATTGTGTGTTGATTGATGAATAAAATAATTAATTTAATCAATTTTAGAATAAGGCTGTAATGTAACAAAATGTGAAAAAAAAGTGAAGGGGTCTGAATACTTTCCAAATGCACTGTACACCCCTGCCCCCACCTTACCGCTGACTGGATCCTTTTCCTTTGAACCATCTGTATATATCCTGAAAAACAAATAAAACCGATTATCCTGACATGCACTGTCAATTGTGGGACAATGATATAGACAGGTGTGTTTCTTTCTAAATCATGCCCAACAATTGAATTGGCCACATGTGGACTCCAATTTTAGTGATGTCTCAAGGATGATCAAAGGAAATTGGATGCACCTGAGCTAAATGTTTAGTGTCATAGCAAAAGGGTGTGAATACTTTTGTAAATGAGATATTTCTGTATTTAATTTACAATACATTTGTTAAAATATCTAGACATGTTTTCACTTTGTCTTTATGGGTTATTATGTGTCGAAAAAATGTAGATTTAATACATTTTGAATTCAGGCTGTAACACCACAAAATGTGGAATTAGTCAAGGGGTATGAATACTTTCTGAAGGCACTGTATATGATGGTCAGAAAATGTCATTACTTCCATTCAACTACTTAATTTTTCCCCTAGACACTTTTAATGAGGAAATGCAGTTTATCAATTTTATGCAGATTATTTTGTTAAGACGTGTGTGGTTTTCATATGGTGTATTTAAAACTTGTTTGTTTGTTCAAGACTTTATTTGAGACTCTCTTTAATACACATCACATCTGATCTCACCCTATTCTGCATACACACACACTAACAAGCACCTACTACCAACTTTATTTTTATTATTTTCTACATTGTAGAATGATATTGAAGGCATCAAAACTATGAAATAACACATATGGAATCCTGTAGTAACCAAAAAAGTGTTAAACAAATACATTTTAGATTCTTCAAAGTAGCCACTCTTTGTCTTGATGACATCTTTGCACACTCTTGGCATTCTCTCAAACAGCTTCATGAGGTAGCCACCTGGAATGCATTTCAAATAACAGGTGTGCCTTGTTAAAAGTTCATTTGTGGACTTTCTTTCCTTCTTAATGCGTTTGGTAAAAAACCAAGTCCATATTATGGCAAGAATAGCTCAAAAAAGCAAAGAGAAATGACAGTCCATCAATACTTTAAGACATGAAGGTCAGTCAAACAGGAACATTTCAAGAACTTTGAAAGTTTCTTTAAGTGCAGTCGCAAAAATCATCAAGCGCTATGATGAAACTGGCTCTCATGAGGAGCGCTAGAGGAAAAGAAGACGCAGTCACCTCTGCTGCAGAGGATAAGTTCATTACAGTTACCAGGTTCAGAAATTGCAGCCCAAATAAATGCTTCAGTGTTCAAGTAACAGACACATCTCAACATCAACTGTTCAGAGGAGACTGCATGAAATCAGGCCTTCATGGTGGAATTGCGGCTAAGAAACCACTACTAAAGGACACCAATAATAAGAAGAGACTTGCTTGGGCCAAGAAACACAAGCAATGGACTTCAGACCAGTGGAAATCTGTCTGATGAGTCCACATTTTAGATTTTTGGTTCCAACCACCATGTCTTTGTGAGACGCAGAGTAGGTGAACAGATGATCTCTGCCTGTGTGGTTCCCACCGTGAAGCATGGAGGAGGAGGTGTGATGGTGTGGGGGTGCTTTGCTGGTGACACTGTCTGTGATTAATTTAGAATTCAAGGCACACTTAACCAGCATGGCTACCACAGCATTCTGCAGCGATACTCCATCCAATTGGTTTTGCGCTTAGTGGGACTATCATTTGTTTTTCAACAGGACAATGACCCAACACACCTCCACACCGTGTAAGGGCTATTTGACCAAGACGGAGAGTGATGGAGTGCTGCATCAGATTACCTAGCCTCCACAATCACCCGACCTTTAACCAATAGAGATGGTTTGGGATGAGTTGTACCACAGAGTGAAGAAAAAGCAGCCAACAAGTGCTCAGCATGTGGGAACTCCTTCAAGACTGTTAGAAAAGCATTCCAGGTGAAGCTGGTTGAGAGAATGCCAAGAGTGTGCAAAGCATTTCAAGGCAAAGGGTGGCTACTTTGAAGAATCTCACATATAAAATATATTTTGATTTGTTTAACAATTGTTTGTTTACCACATTATTCCATAAGTGTTATTTCATAGTTTTGATGTCTTCACTATTATTCTACAATGTAGAACATAGTAAAAGTAAAGAAAAACCCTTGAATGAGTAGGTATGTCCAAACTTTTGACTGGTACTGTGTACATATACACAGTGCCTTCGGGAAGTATTCAGACCCTTTTTTCCATTTTTTGTTACTTTACAGCCTGATTCTAAAATGTACTCTTTTTTAAATTCCCTCATCAATTTACACACAATACCCTATAATGACAAAGCAAAAACATTTTAGAGATGTTATCAAATTTATTACAAATAAAAAACTTAAATATCACATTTACATATGTATTCAGAACCTTTGCTCTGAGAATAGAAATTGAGCGCAGGAGCACCCTGTTTCCATTTATCAGGATTGTGTCGAGGCACAGATCTGGGGAAGGGTACTACAAAATGTCTGCAGCATTGAAGGTCCCAAATAACACAATGGCCTCCATCATTCTTATATGGAAGAAATTTGTAAGCATCAAGACTCTTTCTAGAGCTGGCTGCCCGGCCAAACTGAGCAATCGGGGGAGAAGGGCTTTGGTCAGGGAGGTGGTAACTCTGAAAGAGCTCCAGAGTTTCTCTGTGGAGATGGGAGAACCTTCCAGAAGGACAACCATCTCAGTAGCACTCCACCAATCAGGCCTTTATGGTAGTGGCCAGACAGATGGTAGTGGCCTGCTTGGAGTTTGCCACAAGGCACCTAAAGGACTCACAGACCAAGAGAAACAAGATTCTTTGGTCTGATGAAACCAAGATTGAACTCTTTGGCCTAAAAGCCAAGCGTCACGTCTGGAGGAAACCTGGCACCATCCCTACAGTGATGCATGGTGGTGGTAGCACCATGCTGTGGGTATGTTTTTCAGCAGCAGGGACTGGGAGACTAGTCAGGATTGAGGGAATGATGAAAAGTACAGAGAGATCCTTGATGAAAATGTGCTCCAGAGCGCTCAGGACCTCAGACTGGGGTGAAGGTTCATCTTCCAACAGGACAACGACCCTAAGCACACAGCCAAGACAATGCAGGAGTGGCTTTGGGACAAGTTTCTGAATGTCCTTGAGGGGCCCAGCCAGAGCCCGGACTTGAACCCGATCGAACATCGCTGGAGAGACCTGAAAATAGCTGTACAGCAACGCTCCCCATCCAACCTGACAGACTTTGAGAGGATCTGAAGAGAAGAATGGGAGAAACTTCCCAAATACAGGTGTGCCACGTTTGTAGCGTCATACCCATGTAGACTCGAGGCTGTAATCGATGCCAAAGGTGCTTCAACAAAGTATTGAGTAAACATGATATTTCATTTTTTACATTTTTATACTCCCTAGTCCTTGCCGATGACAAGCATGACAAGTAGAAGTCGGACATTTACATACACCTTAGCCAAATACATTTAAACTCAGTTTTTCACAATTCCTGACATTTAATCCTAGTAAAAATTCCCTGTCTTAGGTCAGTTAGGATCACCACTTTATTTTAAGAATGTGAAATGTTAGAAATAATAGTAGAGAGAATTATTTATTTCAGCTTTTCTTTCTTCCATCACATTCCCAGTGGGTCAGAAGTTTACATATACCAAATACTAATTGAGTGTTATTGTCTTTAAATTGTTTAACTTGGGTCAAGCCTTCCACAAGCTTCCCACAACAAGTTGGGTGAATTTTGGCCAGTTCCTCCTGATAGAGCTGATGTAACTGAGTCAGGTTTGTAGGCCTCCTTGCTCACACACGCTTTTTCAGTTCTGCCCACAAATGTTCTATGGGATTGAGGTCAGGGCTTTGTGATGGCCACTCCAATACCTTGACTTTGTTGTCCTTAAGCCATTTTGCCACAACTTTGGAACTATGCTTGGGGTCATTGTCCATTTGGAAGACCCATTTGCGACCAAGCTTTAACTTCCTGACTGATGTCTTGAGATGTTGCTTCAATATATCCACATCATTTTCCTACCTTATGATGCCATCTATTTTGTGAAATGCACCAGTACCTCCTGCAGCAAAGCACCCCCACAACATGATGCTGCCATCCCCGTGCTTCACGGTTGGGATGGTGTTCTTCGGCTTGCAAGCATCCCCTTTTTCCTCCAAACATAACAATGGTCATTATGGCAAAACAGTTCTATTTTTGTTTCATCAGACCAGAGGACATTTCTCCAAAAAGTACGATGTTTGTCCCCAAGTGCAGTTGCTAGCTGTAGTCTGGCTTTTTTATGGTGGTTTTGGAGCAGTGGCTTCTTCCTTGCTGAGCGGCATTTCAGTTTATGTCGATATAGGACTCGTTTTACTGTGGATATAGATACTTTTGCACCTGTTTCCTCCAGCATCTTCACAATGTCCTTTGCTGTTGTTCAGGGATTGATTTGCACTTTTTGCACAAAAGTACGTTCATCTCTAGGAGACAGAACGCGTCTCCTTCCTGAGTGGTATGACGGCTGCGTGGTCCCATGGTGTTTATTATTGTGTACTATTGTTTATACAGATGAACGTGGTACCTTCAGGCATTTGGAAATTGCTACCAAGGATGAACCAGACGTGTGGAGGTCTATAATTGTTTTTCTGAGGTCTTGGCAGATTTTTTTTTATTTTTCCATGATGTCAAGCAAAGAGGCGCTGAGTTTGAAGGTAGGCCTTGAATACATACACAGGTACACCTCCAATTGACTCAAATGATGTCAATTAGCCTATCAGAAGCTTCTAAAGCCATGACATCATTTTCTGGAATTTTCCAGGCTGATAAAAGGCACAGTCAACTTAGTGTATGTAAACTTCTAGCCCCCTGGAATTGTTATACAGTGAATTATAAGTGAATCAAATAAAATGTATTTATATAGCACTTTGTACATCAGCTGATATCTCAAAGTGCTGTACAGAAACCCAGCCTAAAACCCCAAACAGCAAGCAATGCAGGTGTTGAAGCACGTTGGCTAGGAAAAACTCCCTAGAAAGGCCAAAACCTAGGAAGAAACCTAGAGAGGAACCAGGCTATGAGGGGTGGCCAGTCCTCTTCTGGCTGGGTCAGGTGGAGATTATAACAGAACATGGCCAAGATGTTCAAATGTTCATAAATGACCAGCATGGTCAAATAATAGGTCTGGGACAGGTAGGACATGCGGTGAACAGGTCAGGATTCCATAGCCCCAGGCAGAACAGATGAAACTGTAGCAGCAGCACGGCCAGGTGGACTAGGGACAGCAAGGAGTCATCATGCCAGGTAGTCCTGAGGCATGGTCCTAGGGCTCAGGTCCTCCGAGAGAGAGAAAGAAAGAGAGAAAGAGAGAATTAGAGAGAGCATACTTAAATTCACACAGGACACCGGATAAGACAGGATAAGTACTCCAGATATACTACACAAACTACTGCAGCATAAATACTGGAGGCTGAGACAGGCGGGGTCAGGAGACACTGTGGTCCCATTCAACGATACCCCCGGACAGGGCCAAACAGGAAGGATGTAACTCCACCCACTTTGCCAAAGCACAGCCCCCACACCACTAGAGGGATATCTTCAACCACCAACTTACCATCCTGAGACAAGGCCGAGTATAACCCACAAAGATCTCCGCCACAGCACAACCCAGACAGGAAGATCACATCAGTGACTCAACCCACTTAAGTGACGCACCCCTCCTAGGGATGGCATGAATGAGCACCAGTAAGCCAGTGACTCAGCCCCTGTAATAAGGTTAGAGGCAGAGAATCCCAGTGGAAAGAGGGGAACCGGCCAGGCAGAGAGAGCAAGGGCAGTTCGTTGCTCCAGAGCCTTTCCGTTCACTTTCACACTCCTGGGCCAGACTACACTCAATCACATGACCCACTGAAGAGATGAGTCTTCAGTAAAGACTTAAAGGTTGAGACCGAGTTTACGTCTCTCACATGGGTAGGCAGACCATTCCATAAAAATTGCGCTCTATAGAAGAAAGCACTGCCTCCAATTCTAGGGACAATTAGGAGGCCTGCGTCTTGTGACCGTAGCGTACGTGTAGGTATGTAAGGCAGGACCAAATCAGAGAGATAGGTAGGAGCAAGCCCATGTAATGCTTTGTAGGTTAGCAGTAAAACCTTGAAATCAGCCCTTGCCTTGACAGGAAGCCAGTGTAGGGAGGCTAGCACTGGAGTAATATAATCACATTTTTTGGTTCTCGTCAGGATTCTAGCAGCCGTATTTAGCAATAACTGACGTTTATTTAGTGCTTTATCCGGGTAACCGGAAAGTAGAGCATTGCAGTAGTCTAACCTAGAAGTAACAAAAGCATGGATTAATTTTTCTGCATCATTTTTGGACAGAAAGTTCCTGATTTTTGCAATGTTATGTAGATGGAAAAAAGCTGTCCTTGAAACAGTCTTGATATGTTCGTCAAAAGAGAGATCAGGGTCCAGAGTAACGCCGAGGTCCTTCACAGTTTTATTTGAGACGACTGTACAACCATCAAGATTTATTGTCAGATTCAACAGAAGATGTCTTTGTTTCTTGGGACCTAGAACAAGCATCTCTGTTTTGTCCGGGTTTAAAAGTAGAAAGTTTGCAGCCATCCACTTCCTTATGTCTGAAACACAGGCTTCTAGCGAGGGCAATTTTGGGGCTTCACCATGTTTCATTGAAATGTACAGCTGTGTGTCATCCGCATAGCAGTGAAGGTTAACATTATGTTTTCGAATGACATCCCCAAGAGGTAAAGTATATAGTGAAAATAATAGTGGTCCTAAAATGGAACCTTGAGGAACACCGAAATGTACAGTTGATTTGTCAGAGGACAAACCATTCACAGAGACAAACTGATATATTTTCCGACAGATAAGATCTAAACCAGGCCAGAACTTGTCCGTGTAGACCAATTTGGGTTTCCAATCACTCCAAAATGATTTATGGTGATTCGATGGTATCAAAAGCAGCACAAAGGTCTAGGAGCACGAGGACAGATGCAGAGCCTCGGTCTGATGCCATTAAAAGGTAATTTACCACCTTCACAAGTGCAGTCTCAGTGCTATGTTTGGGTCTAATACCAGACATGGAATGGTTCAAAAATAAACATATCCAGGTGTTAGAATGGCCAAGTCAAAGTCCAGATCTGAATCCAATCGAGAATCTGTGGAAAGAACTGAAAACTGCTGTTCACAAATGCTCTCCATCCAACCTCACTGAGCTCGAGCTGTTTTGCAAGGAGGAATGGGAAAAATGTCAGTCTCTCGATGTGCAAAACTGATAATTTTGCACGCCCAATTTTTCAGTTTTTGATTTGTTAAAAGAGTTTGAAATATCCAATAAATGTCGTTCCACTTCATGATTGTGTCCCACTTGTTGTTGATTCTTCACAAAAAAATACAGTTTTATATCTTTATGTTTGAAGCCTGAAATGTGGCAAAAGATCGCAAAGTTCAAGGGGGCCGAATACTTTCGCAAGGCACTGTACATTGTTTGTCTTCAGGAAGGCAGTGAGTTGCTGCGCAACAGCCTTTTCAAAAAACTTTGAGAGGAATGGAAGATTCGATATAGGCCGATAGTTTTTTATATTTTCTGGGTCAAGGTTTGGCTTTTTCAAGAGATGCTTTATTACTGCCACTTTTAGTGAGTTTGGTACACATCTGGTGGATAGAGAGCCGTTTATTATGTTCAACATAGGAGGGCCAAGCACAGGAAGCAGCTCTTTCAGTAGTTTAGTTGGAATAGGGTCCAGTCTGCAGCTTGAAGGTTTAGAGGCCATGATTATTTTCATCATTGTGTCAAGAGCTATAGTACTAAAACACTTGAGTGTCTCTCTTGATTCTAGGTCCTGGCAGAGTTGTGCAGACTCAGGACAACTGAGCTTTGAAGGAATACGCATATTTAAAGAGGAGTCCGTAATTTGCTTTCTAATAATCATGATCTTTTCCTCAAAGAAGTTCATTCATTTATTACTGCTGAAGTGAAAGCCATCCTCACTTGGGGAATGCTGCTTTTTAGTTAGCTTTGCGACAGTATAAAAAATAAATTTCCGATTGTTCCTATTTTCCTCAATTAATTTGGAAAAATAGGATGATTGAGCAGCAGTAAGGGCTCTTCGATACTGCACGGTACCGTCTTTCCAAGCTAGTCGGAAGACTTCCAGTTTGGTGTGGCGCCATTTCCGTTCCAATTTTCTGGAAGCTTGGAAGTAAAATAATCTGTCTGTAAACAATTGTTGGAAAAATTACTTGTGTCATGCACAAAGTAGATGTCCCAACCGACTTGCTAAAACTCTAGTTTGTTAACAAGAAATTTTTGGAGTGGTTGAAAAACGAGTTTTAATGACTCCAACCTAAGTGTATGTAAACTTACGACTTCAACTGTATCCATAACATGATGCAGCCACCACAATGCTTGAAAATATGAAGAATGGTACTCAGTCATGTGTTGGATTTGCCCCAAACATAATGTTTGTATTCAGGACATAAAATGTATTTATTTGCCACATTTTATTCTGTACAGTCTTCCTTCTTCTTGTCATTTAGGTTATTAATGTGGAGTAACTACAATGTTATTGATCCATCGTCAGTCTTCTATCACAGCCATTAAACTCCGTAACGCTATCTTTGTAGTGACTGGGTATATTGATAGACCATACGAAGTGTAAAAAATAACTCCACCATGCTCAAAGGGATATTTTGCCCATCTACCAGTAGGTTCCCCTTTTTTGCAAGGCATTGTATAACCTCCCTGGTCTTTGTGGTTGAATCTGTGTTTGAAATTCACTGCTCGACTGAGGGACCTTACAGATAAATGTATTTGTGGGGTACAGAGATGAGGTAGTCAGTCAAAAATCCTGTTTAACACTATTATTGCACACAGAGTGAGTCCATGTAACCGATTATGTGACTTGTTGGAGGTGTCCGCAAGAAAACAGACACAAACTCGGCTAGCAATGCTCCGTTCTGCTCCTATAGTTGTGATTCAGAGAGACTGATGGTGCCTCAGGTTAACCCTCCAACAGGTGCTGCCTTCAGCCTGCCTTCTATAGGATCGATCAACTTGAACATGGACCCTGTGACATCACAGACACTACCTGGCCTTCATCCTCATCACACTCTCCTAATGTTAAACCAGACCTCAGACAATGCCAGTGCCTCAACACTGAGTGGCTACATAAGCCTATTGACAAATGAAAGTAGTAGAGACAGAATGAGTATAGGTGGCAACGCCAAAGAGAAGCGCTTCCCGTGTTCGTTCTGTGGAAAAGCCTTCAGTTTTTCAGCTGGAGATCCACCAGAGAATGCACACGGGAAGAAATAGTTTGGCTGCCTCCTGTGCCGGGCCAGTTTCTCCAACTAGTTTAACCTAAAGAGATGCCAGAGGGTCCACACAGGGGAGAAACCCTTCAGCTGGCGGGGGAAGAGGTTCCCCCGCCAGCACCAGCTGAAGATGCACCTGAAGGTCCACACAGGAGAGAGTTTGTTTGCCTGTACGCACTGTGAGAAGAGGGTCTCAGAGAGGAGCTATCCCAGGATACACCAGCAGAAAATGCACACAACAGTTGTGTATAGTAATGCAGTTCTAGTTAGTTTGTAATTAATTCAGTTGGTTTTGGATGTAGTAGGGAACTGGATGAGGTGAACTGAGGAAAATAATGAGTATGATGAGGCAGAGTAGATGATATGGTGATAGTTGGTGTGATGATGTTGGTAAAAATGTTGATAATGAAAAGTGACAACCTTGTCCTGTTGTTTGATGCTTGTGTTTTATATAATATAATGAGGAGTCGATAGTGCCTTAATAAATGCTTGGGTGGGGGTCTTATAGTTGTCCTGTTTCACTGCATGTACAAGTAGGTAACCTGTAATAGTGTGAAATGTGTTTTGTGCATTTCCCAACTCCCCCTGAGCCTGGGGTCAAGGCCAGGGATCAGCCATTATTGACGGTGACACTGGAGCAATTAGGGTTCGGTGCTCAAGGGCACATCGAAATATATATATATATTTTACCTAACGACCTTTCGCTTAGTTGCCAAACACTCTTAACCGCTAGGCTACCTGCCTACCTCATGTTTACTTGACATGAAATAGTGAAAATGTGTGTAATGTAATGACAAACCTTTTCCAAAGTATTCTACAATTAATTTGATCAAAGCGAGGGTACAAGATTTACAGAAAATGTAAAGTGTTACCATAGTGAGAAAAGTTATTCTACTTGTCACGTATCGTGAAAAAGGTACTGTACTTCACGTTATGTGAGTGTATGACCATTTTGTTTTTGCAGAGTTTCTGATCTCAGTAGAACCAAAACATCATACTTAATTCTTGAATCAACAAATATATACTTTTTAAAATGTTTTATAATGACCTCCAATGGCTCCATATTGTTAGGTGCTTGTGTGAGAGATTAGATTGTGGTTAAGATTTTATAATATCATGTCATGTTTCTGTGTGTACAGCAAAGATTTTCTTATATAAACCTTTACAGTCTGCAGTCAATGAAGACCTGCTGATATCCAGTGTTGCTGGTGGGAGAGACTGGACCTCTGAAGCGGATGGTCACAAAACATGGCCCCGGATCAGAACCCTGGAACAGGAACCGTCGCTCTTCTTTCCCGAGTTGGAACCAGGACCCAACCACGAGGGACAGAGACTCCACCAACACACAGAACACACGCAGTGGACAGGTGGACTGAACAACCTCAGTCCTGGTGGTCATCAGAGAGACAGAGGCTCCAGTCTGCAGCCCAGACCCTTTCTCTTCACAGTCTCAGTGCAGGGATGAAGCAGGGCTTGGGGCTGATAGAGATAGACCCTCCTGTTCCTATGATACAAACACTACAGTATCCATGATGAACAGAGCAGGTCACCCTGGGGTTCAGCCTTCACAGAGAGTGGTGGGAGAACCCCCTGGTGGTAGTCTATCAGCAAGTCTGTCTTGTCCTTCAGGATCTCATCTAATGCCTGGTTAATAGAAGGGTTAATAGAAGGCAGGGGTCTGGACCAGAGTCTAGTCTTCCTCAGTTACCTCATGGTTACCCCACCAATACAGACAGGGTCAGCATGGGTGTTTACCACAAGTGGTACCTAGCCTATAACACAGCACATAATCCCAACAAAACCCAAACAATGGCAAGAGGTCAAGGAGGGAGCTCAAAGTTGAGTTTTATATCTGGGAACCAATTTTTGGCTGACATATTATAGTTATCATGTGAAGTGTCTTGGGGTGAGAGGGTAATTAAATTCACACCCCTCATTAGCTTGTTACTTGAAACAGGCTTGTGTAAATACCTGTTTTTAGAGAGACCGTAAACCGAGGCTAGAACTAGGATAGTTTAATATTTACCGTACTGAGGTGATGTAAATGGAATAAGTCATATTACTTTCTACACTATTCTTGTCAATACAGTTATTTTTAAAGAAGTCTGTGGTGAGCTTGAAATATACTGATCATAGTACATTTGATTTGTAATGTAATTATCAGTACCGTAATTCAAAGAAGAGCCCGCATATATTTTTCATTTAACCACACCCTTTCAGCAACGACGCCAACCAATAATATCCTTTCTCTTCTGTGTAAACAAAAGTGAACAGTGACTTAGAACAATTTCCACATTAGCGTTTTTATTGTTGTTATTTAGACGTTTATTAACACCCTATAACTTAAAATATGACTAATTTAGCTGCACAACTTCACATACTTACCCCCAGGTAGTGTTTAATTCACGTTGGAGACAGGACTTGGTTGATAGATGTTATCTAGGTCACGCTAGCTAGCGAACAATGGCTAATGTTAAATTTATGGTTTTTCACACTCAAATAGCCTCCATCATGGAGGTTCTAGCGAATGCAGCCGTGGAAGATATCTGCAAACTCGTAGACGACGACTATGCAGTGTTTCGTTTGGAAATAACTCAAAGCCAGAAAGAAAACCGGGTATTGCGGAGGAAACTACAGCTTCAGGAACTGAAGGTATCACGGGAGCGCTTCCTCTCCAGTCGTCCCAGAAATGTCAAGATCCTTGACAACAGACACAGAGGAATGGCTAGAGGTAGGCCCGTTCCCCTCTGCGCATGTTTGACTTCAGATGTGTTTACCACAGATATGGTTAACCAGAATTGGGTCTTGGTCAGTTTTGGGATAGTATGCAATAATTCCCTTGATTACTAAACTAACAAATATCACATTCTAACCAGATTCTTCATTTAATGCATTTCCTATTATTTACTCAATGAAAATAATGTGATGCATGGAACATAATACATTGATCAATACATAGTATATCAAGAAGTTATAGGAATTGTTACCTTATATCCTGGCCATTTCTAGACAGTGTCAATAGTGTACAATATACCGTTGAGCATTGATAGTAGTTAACCCAACCACCACTAATTCCCAATCACTCTCTCAGGTGAAGGACATCTCACTGGAGGCCACAGGAGCTTTGTGAAGCCAGCGGGACACAATACATGGAGAGATGACCAACCAATCACTGTTGAGGAGGGGAGTGGAACCTCAACCCAGCACGTTATTATGATAGAGGTTAGTGTAATAGTATTACATCAAAATTACAGTATATCAAATGTGGCCAGTTTATTTCAGAAAGGCTCACCGCAGCTATTCACTTGCTTACATGTACATCCTTATTTATCTGCTATAGGGGAGCTTGGAGACTTCCCAACAACATTGTAATCCAATTCAACTCATGTACCGGTAATAGGTTTGTGACAAATGTAAAACATTTGTTAATGTTTATACAGCCATGTTTTAAAAACTAATTTACACAATAAGAAAAAAATCCTGTAATGTACAATGCAGATATGGTCCTGCAAATGACCACTAGGGGGCAATGCAGTTCAGTATACCGCAGTCATGGCTACCAGACAGCGCTCACCTCACTGCTGTCCCCCACCCACTCAGCAACGATGGTAGTTAATTCCGTTTTTTGGTTCTCTGCTGTGTGCCTCTCCACGTATGGACTTGATATTTTACTAATTAGGGCTACCTTCTGTATACCAGGGCTTTCCAACCCTGTTCCTGGAGAGCTACCCTCCTGTAGATTTTCGCTCCAAACCTAATTGTAATTAACCTCATTCAGCTTATCAACCGGCTAATTATTAGAATCAGGTGTGCTATAGTACTGTTGTACAAACACCTACAGGATGGTAGCTGTCCAGGAACAGGGTTGGAGAGCCCTGCCTTAGAATGTAAATTGTCATAGTCGAGGCAACATCACCTCCGCCACGCTGACCCTCAACACAGGGGCCCCATAGGGGTGTGTGTGCTTAGTCCCCTCCTGTACTCCCTGAACACGCCCCCATACATGTCAACAGGGCCGAGAGCATCAAGTTCCTCGGTGCCAAATCACTAAAGACTTAAAGTAGTCCACTCACGTGCATAGTAGTGAAGAAGATGTGATGTTGCCTCTTTCCCCTCAGGAAGTTGAAAAGGTTTGGTATGGGCCCACAAATCCTCAGTTATAGGTACGCTTGTAATTGTTAAGGACTGGGGAGTTTTTCAGGATAAAAAAATAAATGGAATGGAGCTAAGCACAGTCAAAGTCCTAGAGGAAAACCTGATTCAGTGTGCTTTCCACCAGACACTGGGAGATGAATTCACCTTTCAGCAGGACAATAACCTAAAACACAAGGACAAATCTGCACTGGAGTTGCTTACCAAGAAGACTGAATGTTCCTGAGTGGCAGAGTTAGTTTTTACTTAAATCTGCTAGTAAATCTATGGTAAGACTTAAATGTTGTCTAGCAATGATCAATAACCAACTTGACAGAGCTTTTAAAAGTAATAATGTGCAAATAGTGTACATTCCAGATGTGCAAGGCTCTTAGACTTACCTAGAAAGACTCACAGCTGTACACGCTGCCAAAGGAGATTCTAACATATATTGACTCAGTGGTGTCAATACTTATATAAAGTAGATATTGTTAAAGTATGTCTAGATTTTTTTGGTTGTGTTGTTTTTATTTCACATGTGTGTAGTTCAGTCCTTGAGCTGTTCTTGTCTATTGAAGTTCTGTGTTTTGTGTGGTCCCCAGGAAGAGTAGCTGCTGCTTCAGCAACAGCTAATGAGGATCCTAATAAAATACTATCTGCATTTACCCAATTGAGCTAATCATTAGCTAGATCCCAAATGTGATCTTTTTACTAGTTTGCATCATATAGAATTGTATTACCCAAAGAACGAGCATAAACACAGTGAATATAATGTAGGCTAGTGATGTGCGGGTTGACTCATAACCCGCAGTGCCCATGGGAGTCCGACCGATATTGATTTGATTGGGCCGCCTAACAAAAGAGATCAAGGACAAAGGAGGGCTATTATAATGCATAATTTCTGACGGTGTAAAAAATTGGTATTATAATATACCAGAGAGACTGTTATTACAAACAAAACAGTGTAAATCTTTTATTACAGCATGGCAAAGATTATAAAACAGCCAAATTTGTAAAATTGTTGCTTGAGACTTGGTGCTCACGGAATGATTAGGCTATTAATTAAAGAAACACTCAAAGCAGGATCTGTATTATTTCTGTAATAAGACAGGACCAGTCAAGTTTGGACACCTACAAGGTTTTTTCATTATTTGTACTATTTTCTACATTGTAGAATAATACTGAAGACATCAAAACTATGAAATAACACATATGGAATCATGTAGTAACCAAAAAAAGTGTTAAACAAATCAACATATGAGATTCTTCAAATAGCCACCCTTTGCCTTGACATCTTTGCACACTATTGGCAGTCTCTCAACCAGCTTCATGAGGTAGTCCTGGAATGCGTTTCAATTAACAGTTGTGCTTTCCTTTTGTGTTAGCATGTGTGCATCTATCAGTTACACATACATGTCAGTACATTTTGTATTTTTTCACCTTTATTTAACCAGGTAGGCCAGTTGAGAACAAGTTCTCATTTACAATTGTGACCTGGCCAAGATAAAGCAAAGCAGTGTGACACAGACAACAACAGAGTTACACATGGAGTAAACAATAAACAAGCCAATAACACAATAAACAAGTCAATGACAGTAGAAAAAAAAAGAAAGTCTATATACAGTGTGTGCAAAAGGTATGAGGTGGTAAGGCAATAAATAGGTCATAATGATTACAATTTATCAAATTAACACTGGAGTGATACATGAGCAGATGAGGTGCAAGTAGAGATACTGGTGTGCAAAAGAGCAGAAAAGTACATTTTTCCTTCTTAATGCATTTGAGCCAATCAGTTGTGTTTTGACAAGGTAGGGGTGATAGCCCTATTTAGTAAAAGACCAAGTGCATATTATGGCAAGAACAGCTTAAATAAGCAAAGAGAAACAACAGTCAATCTGGAAAGTTAGAAGAACTTTGAAAGTTTCTTCAAGTGCAGTCGCAAAAACCATCAAGCGCTATGAAGAAACTGGCTCTCATGAGGACCGCCACAGGAAAGGAAGACTCAGAGTCACCTCTGCTGCAGAGGATAAGTTCATTGGAGGTACCAGCCTCAGAAATTGCAGCCCAAATAAATTCTTCAGAGATCAACATCAACCGTTCAGAGGAGAGAATCAGGCCTTTGTGGTCGAATTGCTGCAAAGAAACCACTACTAAAGGACACCAATAAGAAGAGACTTGCTTGGGCCAAGAAACACGTGCAATGGACATTAGACCGGTGGAAATCGGATTTTTGATTCCAAACGCCGTGTCTTTGTGAGACGCAGAGTAGGTGAATGGATGATATCCGCATGAGTTCCCACCGTGAAGCATGGAGGTGGTGTGATGGTGCTTTACTGGTGACACTGTCAGTGATTTATTTAGTATTCAAGGCACACTTAACCAGCATGGATACCACAGCATTCTGCAGCAATACGCCATCCCATCTGGTTTGCACTTAGTGGGACTATCATTTATTTTTCAACAGGACAATGACCCAACACACCTTCAGGCTGTGTAAGGGCTATTTGACCAAGACGGAGAGTGATGGAGTGCTGCATCAGATGATCTGGCCTCCACAATCATCCAACCTCAACCCAATTGAGATAGTTTGGGATGAGTTGGAACCGCAGAGTGAAGGAAAAGCAGCCAACAAGTGCTCAGCATATGTGGAAGCATTCCAGGTTAAGCTGTTTGAGAGAATGCCAAGAATGTGCAAAGCTGTCAAGGCGAAGGGTAGCTACTTTGAAGAATATAAAATACAAAATAATATTTTGATTTGTTTAACACTTTTTTGGTGATTCCATGTGTGTTATTTCATAGTTTTGATGCATTCACTATTATTCTACATTGTAGAATAGTCAAACCGAAGAAAAACCCTTGAATGAGTAGGCGTGTTCAAACTTATGACTGGTACTGTATATGGATGATTCATAAAGCCAGGCACATTTAACGGTTAGGCTGTTGATTATAGACCTAATTAAATTTAGTTTCCTCTCTCCTCACATTTCTTAGACGATTAAGTCAAGGGATTTTTTCTCATCTCCTATCTCTGCCGCTGCCTCCGCCACATTGTTCTCAACACCAATATGCTGGTTAATTGAGCTATTATGCACATACAGTTGAAGTCGGAAGTTTACATACACCTTTGCCAAATACATTTAAACAGTTTTTCACAATTCCTGACAATTAATCCTCGTAAAAAGTCCATCTTAGGATCACCACTTTATTTTAAGAATGTGAAATGTCAGAATAATAGCACAGTGTTTTTCTGTCATCACATTCCCAGTGGGTCAGAAGTTTACATACACTCAATTAGTATTTGGTAGCATTGCCTTTAAATTGTTTACCTTGGGTCAAACATTTCAGGTAGCCAGCCTTCCAAAAGCTTCCCACAATAAGTTGGGTGAATTTTAGCCCATTCCTCCTGACAGAGCTGAGTCAGGTTGGTAGGCCTCGTTGCTCGCACATGCTTTTTCAGTTCTGCCCACAAATTTTCTATGGGATTGAGGTCAGGGCTTTGTGATGGCCATTTTGCCACAACTTTGAAAGTGTGCTTGGGGTCATTGTCCATTTGGAAGACAAATTTGCTTCAATATATCCACAATTTTCCTACTGCTGTTCTGGGATTGATTTTCACTTTTTGCCCCAAAGTACGTTAATCTCTAGGAGACAGAACGTGTCTCCTTCCTGAGCGGTATGACGGCTACGTGGTCCCATGGTGTTTATACTTGCGTACTATTGTTTGTACAGATGAACGTGGTACCTTCAGGCGTTTGGAAATTTCTCCCAAGGATGACCCAGACTTGTGGAGGTCTATAATTTCTTGGCTGATTTTCTTTTGATTTTCCCATGATGTCAAGCAAAGAGACACGGAGTTTGAAGGTAGGCCTTGAAATACATCCACAGTTACACCTCCAATTGACTTCTGCCACATTTTGTTTCGTTATAGCCTTATTCTAAAATTGATTTTTTTTTTATTCTAAAAACCTCAGCACACATCGTGCCAAAGGAGATGGCAGCAGTTTTACGGGCTCCTAACCAATTGTGCTATTGTGTGTGTTTTTTGCAAGTTATTTTGTACATAATGTTTCTGCCACCGTCTCTTATGACTGAAAGGAGCTTCTGGATATCATAACAGCGATTACTCACCTGGTACTGGACAAATATTTTTTCTTTAACATGTCAGATGCAAAGGATTTACTTAAGACACCGAACATGGCCCAAATCCCCATCATTCACATGAAGAAGAGATGGAGGTATAGGGGACGTAGGTCAGGGTTCCTTGTAAGAATCTGACAGCGAGTGAGTAATCCCCCGCCTACCATCAGTCCTATTAGCCAACGTGCAATCATTGGATAATTAACTAGATGAGCTCTGATCTAGACTATTCTACCCAAGGGACAATAACTAATATATCTTATGTTTCACCGAGTCATGGTTGAACGACTGGGTTTTCCGGGCATTGGCAAGATAGAACAGCTGCCTCCGATAAGACAAGGGGTGTCGGTCTATTTGTCAATAACTGCTGGCGCACGAAATATAATATTAAGGAAGTCTTGAGGTTTTGCTCACCTGAGGTAGAGTATCATGATAAGCACTATTTCCCAAGAGAGTATCTATATTTTCCGTATACTTACCACCACAAACCGATGCTGGCACTAAGACCACACTCAACAAGTTGTATATGGCCATAAGTAAACAAGAAAATGCTCATCTAGAGGGAGCACTCCTTGTGGCCGGGGACTTTAATGCAGGGAACCTTAAATCTGTTTTACCTCATTTCTAACAGCGTGTTACATGTGCAAACAGAGAGAGGGAAAAAAAAAACTCTAAAATTTTAACATAATTCTATACTTGTGATTGCTGTTTACAAGCAAAAACTAAAAAAGGAAGTACCAGTGATTCGTTCAATATGGAAGTGGTCAGACGACGCAGATGCGTAACTTCATATGGCTGCAATCCCGTTAACAGGAGCGATATGACAACAGCCAGTCAAAGTGCAGGGCGCAAATTTCAAAACATAAAAAATCTAAATTAAAATTCCTCAAACATACATGTATCTCATAACATTTTAAAGCTAATCTCGTTGTTAATCCCACCACAGTGTCTGATTTTCAAATGTGCTTTACAGCAAAAGCACCACAAACGATTATGTTAGGTCACCACATAACCACAGAAACACAGCAATTTTTCCAGCAAAATGTTTTCCAGACAGAGTCACAAAAACCACAAATAGAGATATTAATCACTTACCTTTGATAATCTTCATCAGATGACACTCATAGGACTTTATGTTACACAATAGACATGTCATATTTTAAAAAGGCTTTTCGGCGAAAGCATAAGCTATTATCTGATGATAGCACAACAGTCAACAAAGAGGGTAGCATATTTCAACCCTGCAGGCGCTACACAAAACGCAGAAATAAAATATGCATTACCTTTGGCGAGCTTCTTTTGTTGGCACTCCAATATGTCCCATAAACATCACAATTGGTCCTTTTGTTTGATTAATTACGTTCATATATATCCAAATGTCAATTTATAAAGCGCGTTTGATCCAGAAAAAAAACAACTTCCAAAATGCGTATAAATGCCTATAAACTTTGCCAAAATATTTCAAACTACTTTTGTAATACAACTTTAGGTATTTTTAAACGTTAATAATCGATCAAATTGTAGACGGGTCTATCTGTGTTCAATACAGGAAGGCAACAAACCATGCTACATCTTGCACACTCTCAACAGTGTTACCCAGTTCCTAGATGGCCGTACTTCTTCATTGCACAAATGAATAACCTCAACCAAATGCAAAGACTGGTGAAATCCAGTGGAAGCGGTAGGAACTGAAAACCAGTTCCTAAGAAATATAGTTTGCCAACGAGAACTCAATGAACAGACAGGGACCTAAAAAAAAGAAAATTCTGAACGGTTAGTCCTCGGGGTTTTGCCTGCTACATAAGTTCTGTTATACTCAGACATGATTCAAACAGTTTTATAAACTTCAGAGTGTTTTCTATCCAAATCTACTAATAATATGCATCTCTTATATTCTTGGCATGAGTAGCAGGAAGTTAAAATTGGGAACGCTATTTATCCAAAAGTGAAAATGCTGCCCCCTATCCCAAAGATCTTAAACAGAAATACTCATCATAATCTGAGACGGCGCTCAGAAGTAAAAATCACAATAGCCGCCACGATGGCGTCAACATAAACAAGAAATTACATAAATATTCCCTTACCTTTGATGATCTACATCAGAAAGCACTCCAGGAATCCCAGGTCCACAATAAATTTTTGTTTTGTTCGATAATATCCGTTATTTATGTCCAAATACCTTCTTTTGTTAGCGCGTTTGGTATACATATCCAAAAGCTCATTCTGGTCAGCGTTACATCGGACAAAAACTTCAAAAAGTTATATTACAGGTCGAAGAAACATTTCAAACTAAGTACAGAATCAATCATTAGGATGTTAACATATAGCTTCAATAAAGTTCCAACCGGAGTATTCCTTCGTGTCTTCATGAGCAATGGAACACAAGTGGGTACCATGAGGAATAACCGTGATCAGAAAATGGCTGCTTCTCAGACACCTGATACATTCTGCTCGCATTCACTCCCACAACAACGTGGAAGTCTCATTCAAATTTCTATTGATGGTTGACATCTAGTGGAGCCCCTAGGCAGTGCAACATCATTCATATCTCAAGGGGATTTTCATTGGGGACTTTGTATGGTGAATGCATACAAAGCTCAGATTTCTCACTTCCTGTTTTGATTTCTCAGGATTTTGCCTGCCATATGACTTCTGTTATACTCAGACATCATTCAAAGAGTTTTAGAAACTTTAGAGTTTTCTATCCAATACTAATAATAATATGCATATATTAGCAACTGAGACTGAGGAGCAGGCCGTTTACTTTGGGCAACTTATTCATCCATGCTACTCAATACTGCCCCCCAGCCATAAGAAGTTAAGCTACAGGACTGTTTTGCTAGCTCAGACTTGAATATGTTCAGGGATTCTTCCGGCATTGAGGAGTACACCACATCAGTCACTGGCTTCATCAATAAGTACATCTGACGCCATCCCTACAGTGACCGTACGTACATACCCCAACCAGAAGCCATGGATTACAGGCAACATCCGCATCCGCTAAGTGGTAGATCTGCCGCTTTCAAGGATTGGGACCCTAACCTGGACACTTAAGAAATTCTGCTATGCCCTCCGACGAACCATCAAAAACGGCAAAGCGTCAATACAGGAAGGACTAAGATTGAATCCTACTATACCGGCTCCGATGCTCGTCAGAGCTTGCAAACTATTACGGACAACAAAGGGAAGCACAGCCACGAGCCACCCAGTGACACGAGCCTACCAGACGAGCTAAATTACTTCTATGCACGCTTGGAGGTAAGCATGAGAGCACCCGCTGTTCCGGACGACTGTGTGATCACACACTCCGTAGCCAATTTGAGTAAGACCTTTAAACGGGTCAACAGTCACAAGGCCACACAGCCAGACGGATTACCAAGACATGTACTCCGAGCATGCGCTGACCAACTGGCAAGTCTTCACTGACATTTTCACAATCTCCATTGCACTCCACACTGGTCTTTCCCACCTGGACAAAAGGAACACCTACATGAGAATGCTTTCATTGACTACAGCTTAGCATTCAACACCTTAGAGCCCTCAAATCTCATCTCTAAGCTAAGGACCTTGGGACTAAACACATCCCTCTGCCACACTGATCCTCAACACGGGGGCCCCTCAGGGGTGCGTGCTGTACTCCCTGTTCCCCCATGACTGCATGGTCAAGCACCACTCCAACACCATCATTAAGTTTGCTGACGACAACAGTCTGATCACTGACAATGATGACAACATCTCCCTCAACGTGTTCAAGACAAAGGAGATGATCGTGGACTACAGGAAAAGGAGGGCCAAGCATGCCTCCATTCTCATTGACAGGACTGTAGTGGAGCAGGTTGAGAGCTTCAAGTTCCTTGGTGTCCACATCATATCTGATCTCACCCTATTCTGCATACACCAGACAGCGCTTTATAACCAATATACACTTACTAAATATACCTACACACGAAACACCAACTGTACATGTCAAAACAGTTGTCCAATTTGTCTGATGTTGACTTGACTTATCACAGCGGACTTATTTTTACCCACATTTATGTCCACCATGATGTATTTAACAACAAAGTAATTCTGTAACTACCATATAGGACTCAAACGTAGTGGGTATGGGTAAACACTCCATGTTTATTATCTGTGTGTATGTACCGGAGGGAGTGTAATCTGTATCACCGCTCTCTTCCAGGAGGAGGAGGGTCCAGAGGGGGTGCTGGTGAAGGAGGAGGGGTGTGAGGAGGGTCTGGGGAACCCTGAGGGGACCATGGTCATGGAGGACAACCAGACTACACCTCCTCCTGAACTCACAGAAGAACCAGCTGACCAGCACAGGACGACACACAGTCTCACTGAGGTGAGCCCACTGAACTACTGTCTGAATGGTTTTAGGTCAGGGCTCGTATCCACAAAGCCTCTGAGTAGGAGTGCTGATCTAGGATCAGTTTTGCCTTTTAGATCATAGTTTTATTCATTCTGTCGACAAGTCATTCAGCACTTCCACTTTGAGATGCTTTGTAGATGCGGGCTCAGGTCTTGATTAATTCTGTCCAACCAATCAACTAACATGTTTGCATAGCAATCCCTCATTGCCAAATCAGAAGATACTCCATAGCAGGGAGCAAATATATAATTTTTGGTAACACTTTACTTGACACCAAGCATCGTAACGTTATGACACGGTCATATCTATGTAATATGTCATAACAGCTGACATGACAGTGTTATGACCATATGACAAGTTATGACATATTTACACCTGACATATTACATTATTGTATGGCACATAAATGTCAAAACCCACATTTATTCAACTGTGTTTTGCCAAGTTTCTTTTTAAACATTTTCAAACATCCTTTGTCATGTTTTTGTTTTAAGTAACTTGTAGAAAATACACTGACACTGTCTTGAGGCATTATGACCATCATGTGTCACTTTACTTGGACTAAGAAAAAACACTGACAAGAAGCTTTATGACCATCAGATAGGCCTATCACGTACATGCCCTTATGTCAGTCATCAGTCAAAAAAAGGGTGTCTTGTCCTGCTCCTAAAATCTGCTCCTGTATTCATCCCAGTCATCAGCAACAGCGGATTGGGGAAGGTGCATGTCTGACATCAATGTGTGCGCAATTACAATAATAATTTCATTTGGCCAATTTCAGAAAATGTTCTAGGTAGGATTTGTGCATTTTGACACTCGTATGTTGGTGCCTTAACCAGCCATAAAATAATGCAATATGTCACAAGAGGTCTAAGTATGTGTTATGACCATAACTTGTCATGTCAGCTGTTATTACATGACACGGTTATGACCGTGTTATGATGCAAGGTGTCAAGTAAAGTGTTACCCAGATTTATTGATCCAACATCCTCTCACACTGTATCTCTTACAGTCAATAGACATGGAGGATGGGAAGCCTGATCTGCTGTTAGTCAAAGAGGAGACAATAGAGGACGGACCAGAGAGCATTGATCTTCTGAGTGGACTAAAGATGGGGGAGCAAGGTCAGAGAGAAATACATATAGCCTACATACAGTAATAGATCTTCAATGGGAATAGTGATGCGCCCGGCTATTATTTTTCTTAATTCAAAAAATGAAATCAATACAACTTCTGTTTACATACAAAAACACATATTATAATGTATGAACTTGACAACAAACAAATCCATATGTAGCGTTCTCTTCCATATTTGTAAAGTCTATTTTCGAACCTCTTCCTGCAGGTGATTGGATGGAGGCTAAAAGAGGAGACTGTGCGGCCATCTTCGATTCCCAGACCCAGACTGGTGCAGCCAAGGGCCGAGGGGATGACATCACTGAGCAGGCCAGGACCAGAGGCGAGGTCAGTGGATGGGACAGCATCCTCAACTCTGGGCTGGGGAACAACACTGTTAACTACAACCAGAAACAGACAGTCGAACACACAACACCAACTGAATTTAGTCTCCATGACAACAGACTGGCTGAGACCAGGGCGAGGTGTAGATTTGGTCTGCGGGGACAGGGAGGTGTCTGTATGCATCAAAAGAGAACAGACACAGACTCTACTAGCGATGCTCCGTCCTGCTCCTATAGTTGTGATTCACAGAGACTGATGGCGCCTCAGGTTAACCCCCTAACAGGTGCTACCTTCAGCCTGCCTTATATAGGATCTATCAACTGGAACATGGACCCTGTGACAACACAGACACTCCCTGGCCTTCATCCTCCTCACACTCTCCTAATGTTAAACCAGACCTTAGACGATACCAGTGTCTCAACACTTAATAGCTACACAAGCCCATTGACAAATGACAGTAGTAGTAGTAGTAATGCCATCAGTAGATCCGGTGGCAAAGAGAAGCGCTTCCCGTGTTCATTCTGTGGGAAAGCCTTCAGTTTCCCCAAACACGTGGAGATCCACCAGAGGATGCACACGGGGGAGAAACCATTCAGCTGTAGCCAGTGTCACATGCGCTTTGCCCAGGCTGGCCACCTGAAGAGGCACCAGAGAGTCCACACAGGGGAGAAACCCTATAGCTGCCCCCAGTGTGAGAAGAGGTTCTCCCGCCAGCCCCAGCTGAAGAGGCACCTGAAGGTCCACACGGGAGAAAGGCCGTTCGCCTGTACGCACTGTGGGAAGAGGTTCTCAGAGAGGAGCTCTCTCAGGATACACCAGCAGAAAATGCACACAGCCCATGTATAGAGTATACTGACATGTAATGTAGTACTAGTTAGTTTGTAGTTCATTCTGTTGGTTTAAGATGTAGTAGGGAACTGGATGAGGTAGAATGAGTATGATGAGGCAGAGTAGATGATATGGTGATGGTGTCTGTACAAATGCTTCACTGATGAAGAGTGACAAACGTTGTCCCTTTCAGGTTGATGCTGGTGTTTTATAATAAGGAAATGATAGTGCCTTAATGTTTACATTAAATAAAGTAGTAATGTGTAATGTTGAACCTTTTCCAACATTTATTTTATCAAAGCGAGGTTACCAGATTTACAGAAGTTATTATACACTGAATAAAAATAAACGCAACAAGATTTTAAAATCAGTTAATATAAATACATTTGTTAGTCCCAAATCTAAGGATTTCACATGACTAGGAATCAGTGTTGTGTTCTAGACCACCTAAAGCGAGACCGATTCAAGACCAAGACCGGAGAAAAATTGAGTCCAATTCAACACCATGATTGTAATTTTGTCAAATCTCCACCATTGTAAGAGTTCAAAATGTCCAGTATTTCTGTGTTCATATTTCAGAAGAACATGTGGTTTCTTTAGACATTCAGAAAAGGTGAAAAAATGCATGCAGAGGGAAAATAGAGCCACTCTACCAATTATTACTAACCCAAACAATGAAGATCTTCTACGCCTAAGGATCTCAAGCACTGAGATGCAGCGCCACTCGGGAGCCCCAGAGTATTTATAACATATTTATAATGATAATAATAATTCTAATTACATTATTTTCAAGGATATTGATTTAATCTATTACTAAGTAAGCCACTGGCTAGGCCACCAGAAGCTAGACAGAAAGGATCTGCCATTCAACTACATTTTGGCGTGACAGTGGAATCAACCAATCACATTTTGAATTGTAATGGGTGGGACTGTTTTTACAAAAAAAACATATGGAAACGTCTGCCTTCTCAAAGGCCAGCAGGTCATTGCGGAATAGGGAGCAGTAGTTCTCAGTCTAGCCAGCTATCTTTTGTTGTAGGCTAGTTTGCAGTGGCTGCAGCATTGTTATTGAAGATGTTGTTGCTAATTTGTTAGCTTCTCACTTATCAAGAATAACTTTCAACAAGAAGTTAAGTTTCAAATGATCATCAACTGGTGAGTGGGACAGTTTTTTATTGGAGCTCACTTGCTTTTCTTAGCCATTTCTTTTAAAATAACTTGTGTGTGAAACATTGTTGCATTTAAACTTTACTTCACCGGCTACTTTGTGTGTTGAATGTGAAATGTTTTTTGCAATGGGAAGTAGTAGTTGTACATTTCGATTAGGAAATGCTTTGCCTAATGGTTGTGTTTTTGTACTCTTATGATTGGGAACTACTAGCTTATTATGTCAGTGTGAATGGACTGCTTCTCTTTAACATCATGCTGTGTGTGACTGCTGTCTTTCCATGTAGTGATGCCTGGTGAAGTGGGTATCCTCAAATTTTACCAAACGGCCTGCCCAGCGGAGGCAAGGCACCCTATGTTTTCCTGTGGTTTTTAATTAGTATTCCTATATATTTTTCAGATTTGCACTCTCAATCACACGTTTTTTTTTTAAACAGAAAAACAACAAAAATGTTATTTTCTTAGAGTCCACAACGATGCTTAAACCACATCCTGAGACCATTTTGTAGGTCTGGGGAAAAAAGTATTTGAGGTGAGGAGTATTTTTAATAATAGTAATAATGTATTATTTTATCTGATTGGGTGGGCATTATGACTGAATTGTGCGTCAGAAATAGCCTAATAACCAATACTTTTTCCAATACCTGGTTTGCATACCCATTTACTTGTAGATCATAAGTTTAGACGTCTTTCCTACCTACCCTACCGGCTACCGATGTCATTCTTATGCGACCTGCTCCATGCCAAAACCCTCTTGCTGCCTGCAGACGATATCCTGTTGAAACTAGGCTGTGCGGCGCACTTGTGAATATATTTCACATGCTTTGCGATTGTGTAGGCTACTTTGTGCATGATCTCTCTATTGTACTACATAACTGATAAGTCGTATACCTCCACTCCACTACTTTAATAGGCATCAATGGGGATTAAGAAGTGAGTATACGAAATGCCCAAAAGTGCACTCCTACATGAGTGCGCTGGTATTACCATTGCTGTCCTTTCAGCATCACGAACCTCTCACACACTGAAGGTCCAATAGGTTCGCCACTGAAGGCCTAGGTCCACTAGGTTCGCCACTGCGCAAACATGTCTATAATAGATAAAGACTGCAGGTATTAATGTTTCAAGAAAGGAGGGTATATATTTGGCCTGGCAAAGCGTGTTACGGAGTCTAGTTGATAGGTAATCAACTAGCTGGGCTGTTCCCCGGACCCCGTATGTAGGGACTTGTACAATGCTTGAACATGGCTATTGAACTTGACATTTGTGTCTGTCTTTATTTTTTAATCTAACATACCATGTTTCTGTATGATATCAGAAGTGTCACGAAAAACCACACGTTTGTTATTTTACAGTATAGGCGCAGTTACGTTCCATATGCGAACACACGCCGTTTCCTACTACTAATGTTCGTCACACCACTGATCAACTCGTCGTTAGCTGGCTAGTTAGCATCACTACCTACCGCGATGGCTGAAGGCAAAGAGATCTATTCCGTCGCTATGGCAGTGAACATTCTGCCACCAAAACCCATGGTTCTCACGGGGGACTGGAATACTAATTGGGACAACTTCAGGGATGAATTCGAGGACTGTGCGCTGGCGACCGGTCTACATGAAAAAACCAACGAGGTCCAAGCGGCAACTCTGAGGAGTTTAATGGGCAGCGATTCCAGGCACATCTACCTGCACAATCTCCCCCACACAGCACAACAACAGGGTGATGGAAAGGCCATACTGGATGCATTGGATAACTACTTCAAACCCGCCAGGAACGTCATTTAGGAGCGGTTCGTTTTTGGAAGCTGCAAAACAGGAAGAGGGTGAGTCAGTAAACAACTTTGTAACCCGTTTGAGAGAAAGAGCCGCTACTTGTGAATACGGGGAATTGAAAGATTAACTGATTTGTGACAAAAATAGTACTGGGAATTGCAAATGAGGACATGCGCCGGCGTCTACTAAGAGAGATAGGCTTAACATTAGTAACTGCCATTGAAATGTGCCGCACTGCCGATGTCACTGACATGAGAATGAGAGCAATGGAAATCGAAACCCAACGCACTGACGTTGATACTGTTCACACTGTTGCCAGGCAAACATTGGTTTTTGTCAATCGAGGCAGAGTAATTCACCACAAACGGTGAATACAGACAGCCCATAGTATGCAAATACTGTGGAAATGCACACGCAAGAGACAGAGCACTGCCCTGCCAATGGAAAACCATGCAGAGCTTGTGGAACTAATAATCACTTTGCAAAAGTGTGTCTCAAAAGCAAAAGAAGGGTGAGTGAGGGCAAGATTCACTGTGTTGATGTCACTCAGTGTTCAGAACAGTGAAAGTGACATTTACATGCATGAATCCATTGGGGCTGTATACTCAAGAGGGAAGAAATGGTTTGTGGCACTACGATTACACAACAAGTTGCAACAATGTCAACTGGATTCCGGTGCTACATGCAACGTAATGAGCGACAAAGACAAAAATCAACCTGGCACCTGAAACACATCTCTTGCCCAGCGATATTAGACTAAAGCTGAGCTAATGAGCTCTATGGGCATCTTTGAGACCCATAGCTGTAGTTTGAGATCGTGAAAACCAGTCAACATCCTCTCCTCTCATGCTCTACATGCGAACGCCCGGGATGGATGCAGTTCACCATACCAAATGACCTGCACATCACGGAGCTTGTCCAGCAAGGACGCCTCAACTACTCAGCAGATATGACAATGTATTCAACGGGCTTGTTGAATCAGTACCTGGGGAAGTACACTTTGAATTGGATGAGAGTGTCACTCTAGTCCAGTGTGCTCCTCGCAATGTGCCCATTGAAATGAAACTGGATGTGAAGGCACAGCTGGACAAGTATGAGGTCGATGGCCACATGACATCTGTGACTGAACCAACTGACTGGATCAGCAATATGGTCATCATAGTGAAAAAGCCTGAGAAGCTGAGGGTCTGCATCGACCCAAGCACTGAAACGCCCCCACTACATCATGCCGACACTGGAGGATGGCCTCTACAAGCTTCCCAAAGCCAGAATGGTCACCTTTGTGGACACCCAAGATGCATTCTTGTAATGCAAGCTGGACCAAGATGGCAGCGTCATGACAACCTTCTGGACCCCCTTAGGGTCAGAAACGCTGACTCAAGCTCCCGTTTGGTGTCTCCCTGGCGCCTGAGGTATATCAATGCAAGCAGCACGGGTTACTGGCTGTGCTCAAGGGCATTGAACCCATCGCTGATGATGTCTTGGTTGTAAGCTGTGGTGACACAGACGAAGAAGCAGAACGCGATCACAATGTGAAGTTCCTGGCACTGATGGAGTGCTGCCGATCAGTCAAGCTGCGCCTTGGCCTTAAGAAGCCTCGGTTCAAGGTGAAAGATGTCCATTTCCATGGCCACATTCTGTTGGCCAAAGCCCTGAAGATTTGGCCAACAGTCAGAGCGATCCTTGACATGCCAAACCCGTCTGATGCAAAAGGAGTGCAGCGTCTCATCGGTTTTGCAAAGTTCATATCATACCTATCAGCAGTCTGTGAGCATCTGCACCCGCTGCTGGACAAAGACACACCATGGCACTGGCTACCCAAAAACAAGGCTGCGGTGCAGGATATAATTTCTGGCTTCATCCATGTCAGTGTTGCGCTACTACGACGTTACGACGCCTGTCACAATCCAGAGTGACTCCAGCCAAAGTGGACTTGGATGCTGCCTTATGCAGGCCATCCTGTTGCATTTGCCTCGAGCGCTCACTCCACAAACAAAACTATGCACAAATTGAGAGAGTGCCACAGCATCGTCTTCTCCTGCCAGCACATCCATCACTACTCATATGGTCAAGAGCTGGTCACCTCTGAAACTGACCACAAACCACTCATTAAACCTCTCAATGTGCCTAATAGGCTTCACAGCATGCTCCTGACTCTGCAAAACTACAGCCTGAAGGTTGTCTACAAGCCAGGACCAGAGATGTACATCAGTAACACCCTGAGCAGGGCAACAGCACAATGTACAGGCAGAGGCACTGCCTATCAGCGGCATGCCATCTGTTCTCTACAGCAGGAACAACAAGATGTTCAACAGATCAATCAGGCAGACTACTTAAACGTCACAGATCACCTCCTAGCTCAGATCAGGCAACACACTGACAAGGACGAACACCTACAGTCACTGAAGTCCATTGTTCTCACAGGTTGGCTGTACTTGAAAGAGGAGACACATTTCAAGTTGAGATCAGTGTGCAAAATGGCATCTTGTTTGGAGGTCAGAAGGCCATTATCCCCAAATCACCACATCCAGAGATGCTGACCCGCATACACTCCAGTTATGTTGGAGTTGACGCATGCTACCGCCAGGCACGCAAAACATTATACTGGCCAAACATGCAAGTAGAAATGAAAGACTCTGCAGCTGTACCATATGCAACGAGTATGCTCATGAACAGCAAAAGGAAACCAGGATGTCGCACAAACTGCCCTCAAGGGCCTGGCAAATCGTCAGCATGGATTTATTCAGCCACAGACAAATAGACTATCATCGTTGATCCCTACTCTGACTTTTGGGAAATGTAACTGCTCCCTGACTTGTCTGCAGAGACGGCCATAAAGCGCTGCAAGGCCAGCCTGACAAAGGCATCACGGAAAATGGCCTACAATTCACTGCACAGTTCAAGCGTTTCGCCTCAGAATGGGAGTTTGACCACACATGACCTCTCCAAGGCACCCAAAGGCAAATGGCAAGGCAGGGTCAGCTGTCAAGATTCCAAAAACCTGTTACGCAAGGCCTTGCGTGATAGCAAGGAAAAGCCATCTGAAAGTGGAGGAACACGTCCACTGAAAACATGGACAGCAGCGCAACGCCTTCTGTCCAGTTGTCTGAAGACTACCATCCCTGTAGCTAACAAGCTACTTGAGCCTTGTTTTATGGTTGGCATCACAGACAAACTGCAACACAGAAAGCAGCTCGCTAACTGCTTCTACGACCAGACTGCTTGAGACCTACCAGAGCTGGAGATGGGTGAAACGATAAGGATGAAACCGCTGCCGGGAGACCACATAGGACTTTTGAGGCTGGGCAAGTCTACAGAGTTGCGTGTCTACAGAGAGTTTCACCACATTCAAACCTGGTGGATGTCGGTGAGTCCCTCCATCATCGTAAATCGGGTCGATCTGCACGTAGGAAAGCAGACAACAAACCAGAACACACCATACACTCACCTAGATGAACTGGATCACAGTCCAGGCCTAAGGGAAAGGGGAGCAGATTTGAGACATGAGTCAACTGAGGGTGAGGCTTCTACTCCACCAAGCTCCCCAGCTTGTGACCCTAACTCTACCCGTCAGAGCCCATACTTACTTCCGGGTTGGTCGGCTGTGTAAGCCACCGAACAGGCAAGGGACTGTGTTAACTCGTGCTGTTATATATATATAAATAAATAAATAAATAAAAAAACAGGAAGAGGACAACTGAAGTAAAAAGAAATGCAATGCATTTTCATTTGTTATGACTTGACTGTTAAGAACTTAATGTTGTGCTGTTATGTTTGCACTTTCTATTGAAACAATAATGTTAGTCTAGTTGATAGGTAATCAACTAGCTGGGCTGTTCCCCGGACCCCGTATGTAGGGACTTGTACAATGCTTGAACTTGACATTTGTGTCTGTCTTTAATCTAACATATCATACAGAAACAAACCTGTTTTATGCACTTACTGAATGGAAGCTGATAATTATGAATTTTGTACTCTGCTGGTCTCTAAGAAATTACAAGGCTTCACTGTCTGAGACAGAGTCAAGACTGAGTACAAATGTATCCGACACCGAGACAAGAAAACCACTCAAGATGTGGTCTCGAGACCGGTCTCGAGTACTACAACACTGCTAAGAATACAGATATGCATCTGTTGGTCACAGATACCTTAAAAAAGAAGGGACGTGGATCAGAAAACCAGTCACTATCTGGTGTGCCATCTGCCCAGTACAATTGAAACAGGGATTCATTCGTGAAGAGCATACTTCTCCAGCATGCCAGTGGCATTGAAGGTGAGCATTTGCCCACTGAAGTTAGGTTGAGACCCTGGTGAGGACGACGAGCACGCAGATGAGCTTCCCTCAGACGGCTTCTGACAGTTTGTGCAGAAATTCTTTGTTTGTGCAAACCCACAGTTTCATCAGCTGTCCAGGTGGCTGGTCTCAGATGAAACCACAGCTGAAGAAGCCAGATGTGTAGGTCCTGGGCTGGTGTGGTTACACGTGATCTGCTGAAAAAAAAACTCCAGTGGCTCCATATTGATACTTGAATCACAGTGTTAGAGATAGGCTTGACTGTGGTTTACATTTTATTATAAAACTGGGTGGTTCGAGCCCTGAATGCTGATTGTCTGAACACCATGGTATATCAGACAGTATAACACGAGGATGACATCACTTATTTTTACTGTTCTAATTAAGTTGTAACCAGTTGATAATAGCAATAAGGCATGAAGGGGCATGTTACAGATTTTTTTAATGTTTCTGTGTATTCAGCAAGAGTTTCTTATATAAACCTTTTATATGCTCTTCTGTACAATTTGTGTTTACAGTCTGCGGTCCATGAGGACCTGCTGATGCCCAGTGTTGCTGACGGGAGAGACTGGACCTCTGAAGCACCTGGTCACAAACCCTGGCCCCGGATCAGAAGCCTGGATCAGGAGCCGTTGCTCTTCCTTCCCAAGTCAGGACCAAACCACGAAGGACCGAGACTCCACCACACCGAACACAACCAGTGGCCAGGTGGACTGAACAACCTCAGTTCTGGTGGTCATCAGAGAGACGGAGGCTCCAGTCAGGAATCCAGTCTGCAGCCCAGACCCTTCTCTTCACAGTCTCAGTGCAGTGATGAAGCAGGACCTGGGGCTGATAGAGATAGACCCTCCTGTTCCTACGATACAAACACCACAGGATCCATGATGAACAGAGCAGGTCAGCCTGGGCTTCAGCCTTCACAGAGAGTGGTGGGAGACCCCCCTGGTGGTAGTCTATCAGCAAGTCTGTCTTCTCATTCAGGATCTTGTCTAATGCCTGTTGAATGGGTTCATAGGAAGCCTGGGTCCAGCCTTCCTCAGCTACCTCATGGTTACCCCATGAATACAGACAGGGTCAGGATGGGACAGATTAGGACGGACGCCGACAAGCCGTATGCCTGCCCCACGTGTGGGAAGCGCTTCGCAGAGGCGAGCTATGTGAAGAAGCACCAGACCGTTCACACCAAGGAGAGGCCCTTCAAGTGCAAACTATGTTACAAGAGCTTCTCCTTCCTGAGTAACCTTATCAGACATAGGAGTGTCCACAATGGGGAGAAATCGTAGCAGTGTGGCTTTAGATGTACACAGGGGATATGAGAACCATTCTTTATCTGACATATTATAGTTATCATGTGAAGTGTCTTTGGGTAAGAGGGTAATTAACCACATACCCCTCATTAACCCTTTGTTAACTTGTCATTTGAAATAGGCTTGAGTAAATCTGTTTTTAGAGAGACAGTAAACCTAAGCTATAATAAGGATAGTTGAATATTTACCTTACTGAGGTGATGTAGATGGAATAAAGTAATTATTTTCTCTTCTCTATTCTTGCTAACACACTGTTCTTTCTAAAAGAGTCTGCACTCAGCTCGAAAGATAGCAATAATAGGAGATTTTGTGTAATGTACACTGAACAAAAATATGAATGCAACATGTTAAGTGTTGATATCATTTTTCATGAGCTGAAAAAGATGTTCCATATGCACAAAAAGCTTATTTCTCTAACATGTTGTCCACAAATTCGTTTACATCCCTGTAAGTGAGCATTTCTACTTTGCCAAGAACATCCAATCCACCTGTCTAGTGGGGCATATCAAGAAGCTGATTATCATTATTTTATCTTCTGCTCTATTCTTGCGAACACACTGTTCTTTAGAGCGTTGGGCCAGTAACCGAAAGTTTGTTGGATCGAATCCCCGAACTGACAAGGTAAAATAAAATCTGTTCTTCTGCCCCTGAGCAAGGTCGTTAACCCACTGTTCCCTGAGCACGAAAAATGTGGATGTCGATTAAGACAGCCCCCAGCACCTCTCGGATTCAGACACATTTCAGTTAAAGGCATTCAATTGTACAACTGAGTCGGTATCCCCCTTTCCCTTTGTAAACACGTTTGTCACAAAACTTAGCGAGGCCTTCAAATTATGTAAACGCCGCGCACATATACATTCAATAATGACAAACCGTCCCTTTGCAAGTCAGAATGTTTAATAAACTTAATTTGAACTTACTCCGTGGTGTTCGTCCTTCTGTTGGTATACATTTTAGACAAAATATCAACAGGGCAGTGTTATTAACCCGACTTCAAAACACGGATCTTTGTGTGTGGCAATCAAGATGTTTTTTTTGCCCGTGGACAATACGGAAGTACGTGCACACCGGACGTTTTCATGAAACTGAAGTTTGCAGGTGTTTACATGGTTTTGTGCACGTGTCAGGTGATCATAATTTAAAACGGCAGTAATGGTGCTCTAAAAATTCGGGTAAACAATACTTTCCTGTGGATAATTTGTCTCGAATTTCGAGCAATTGAAGGACAAACCGCACAGATCACCGGTGTAGAGTAAGTTCAAATGTAATTGTATTCAATATTCTTGCTTGTAAGGAACATTTGCACAATGTTACATTCGTTTCAGGCTGTATCTACCAATTGCATGGTGTATTACAGCCTAATGAAATCAGACAATTAACAAGTCTGTTGTCATTATTTAGATTAGCGTCCCGGTGTTGTGCCGAAAATCTCCCCCTGACAGAGGGGGGTTCGGTCCCGAACTAATATTATGGACTGTTGATGATTACATTTTGTGATGTTGTATTGCAGCTGTCTTCTTGGGCAGGCTTCACTTGCAAAATATAGTCTGTCTCAATGGGCTACTATTAGGATATTAAAGAAAGACATTACACAGCCATATTAACTGAGAAAACATTTATTATAAATTAAAGTGAATACGCCCTTTTAATTAGGAGACCACGTATTTGACTCTAGTGACAAAATTAAAGAGATTTTGTCCCCTCAATCATTTTTGCAGCTTTGTATAATGTTAAAAATTATGTTTAAAAAAGTATAACTACTCAGTGGTGACCCATCAGGAGTGGGGTGTAATAGGAGTGGGGTGTAATACATTATCAGACTCAGAACATGACATTAAAACCAGTCCAATGATGTTAATGAACAGTAACACATACCAGTTTTTAAAATAGAAAAAATAACAATCATTAGGATTTCATAATCACCAATTACCATGTGAATAGTTTCACAACCTTGAAAAATGTTTTTGAAGGTGTCTGTTTATAACCAGTTTAATAAAATGTCAGAATTGATTAACAATAATAATTAACCTACTGAACAATAACTCATTGACCTGTTTATTTATTGTGTGTGTGTGTGCGCGTGGCCTATCAGTGGGAAAACTGCGGATGTTTTTTTCAGTTTTATACGTTTATCGAACTCTGAGATGATGGTTGACAGGGCAATTCAGAGGTCATGCTGGCTTGTCCAGTTTGTTTCTGCTTTTAGTTTTCAGCACGGCCATAGCAGAGAAGACACTTTCACACAGATAGGAACTGCTGAACGGTAGCATGATTCTAATTGCATGACAGGCCAGAGCAGAATGCTCTCCCACTACGCTGCACAAGTTATGTTGTGCAGAATGAGATTGGGGCATACGGGATTGAATCCTTCTTTGAAATTAATCGGGAAACATGGTACTGGAATGTGTGATGGGTGTATGGTAGAGAAGGGTTGAACATGTATTATGATGTAGAAAGGGAGAGTTTATTTGATAGGGTTAGAGAGGTAGGCCTGAGATGGGGATTGGGTGGTATTTTTTTTTAGAGGGGGGGGGGGGGGTAGTGAGGTTTGTAGGGAATTTTATTTTATTAGAAATTCAGAGTTATAGAATAGGAATAGGGAGACCGTGACCGTCCTCACACTCCACTACGGTAGGTGGCGGTATATACACATTTCAGTTGGTTGCGATTCGCCAATGGAAATGTAAAGAAGAAGTAATTGGAAGTGAACATGACCAAGAACAATTTCCACGATAGCGTTTTTATTTAGATATTAACTCCACAGAACTCAAAATGACTAATTTAACTGCACAGCATCACATACCTGCTCAGGGTAGTCATTAATTCGTGTTGGAGACAGGACTTGTTTGATAGATGTTATCTAGGTAACTAAGCTATATAGCAGTTAATGTTAGCTAACAATGGCTAACTGTATGGTTTTTCACACTCAAATAGCCTCCGTCATGGAGGTTCTAGCGAATGCAGCCGTGGCAGAGATATGTAAACTCGTAGACGACGACTATGCAGTGTTTCGTTTGGAAATTTCTCAAAGCCAGAAGGAAAACGGGGCATTACGGAGGAAACTCCAGCTACTGGAACTGAAGATGGCACGGGAGCGCGCAGAGAGGACAAGGCGAGAGCGCGTCCTCGCCAGTCCTCCCAGAAGTGTCAATATTCTCGACCGATACAGAGGATTGGCAAGAGGTACATTTAGCAGAAGGCTGAGGGGCGTGTCGCCCCGTTCCACTTTGTGCATGTGTCACTAGATTTGTTACACACATATGGTTAACCAGAATTGGGTCTTGGTCAGTTTTTGGACATTATACATTAATTGCCCTGATTACTAACTGTCGATCTAGCACAGACACTTTCATATTTTAACCAGATTTTTGATTTACTACCTTTTCTATTATTTACTTATTGAAAACAAATAGTATATAAAGAAGTTATACGAAGTGTTACCTAACATCCTTTCCAATTCTATACAGTGTCAATAGTGTACAATATATACTGTTGAGCAGTAACCGTACCTAACCTAACCACCTCTTCCCCCAATCATTCTCAGGTGAAGGACATCTCACTGGAGGCCATAGGCGCTTTGTGAAGCCAGCGGGACACGCGTGGAGAGATGACCAACCCATATCTATAGA